>NW_027491589.1:600000-963875 GCF_021521415.1 Bidens hawaiensis
AACTCATTAAAATATACTAACACTTAACCAAGTATGTAGATCTATTGTTTAGAACTAACAACGCACGTTAAGCGAGTGTTCGGTTTTGTCGGTCCAAACTATGTGATGAGATCAAGTTGGATCCAACAATTCCAAGTACTTAAGAAAATAATTAAAATCAGTTTGTAAACTATTTTTAAAGAAATATACAAGTCTTGATAGCTAAAAACACACTTGTGTGTCTTAAGCGAGTAAAAGTCGGTATAGTTCGGTTTGGTTCCGTCTCCATCTCACAAATAGTTCATAGATGGTTTCTACATGCCCAAATATCATAGAACTTGTATATTGGTTTATAAATGAAGAAAACTTAAATTTTACAACTAAAAAGTTAATTACAAGTCTTTTAAGCAAAAGTTTCAGTTTAGTTCGGTTTCCATCTCCCAACGAGTTCATAGATGGATTCCATATGCTTAATATCAAAGAACTTGTAAAAATGATTTTTGAAACTCAAATCTAGCAATAAACATGTTTAAACAACTATTTTAACAAAACTAGTAAACAAAAGTTCGGTTTCCGGTTTGGACTAGTTTCGGTTAAACCGAGGTTAGTCTTATACAAACCCACACCATGGAACTTGTAAATAAGATGAACAAACTAAAAGGGTTAGAAGTTAGTCATATGTGATATGTATAATAAGTTATGTGTGTGTATATATATATCAAGAACACGAAGTCCTCCATGAAGCCTTGCCTTATGACATTCGAAACTTAACCAACCGGGGTCGGTGAAGTAACAAATAAAGGAAACAAGGGATGTGTATTATATATATGTTGTATCACCATATTCAAGTGTTAAAATGAAAGACTATAGTTAGTTGACCTTAAGAAATCAAAATAACAAAATGTTGAAGATGAATACTTGGATTTGATAGAGATTTTGGAGAAGATGAACAACCAAAATGGTGTATGGAGCCTTGCTTTTATAATGGTAAGAGTATGGTTCATACAAATAGGGTAAAGATGCATGTGATGGTTGAAATGGTCAAACAAGTTTTTGGTAAATGGCAATAATAGTCCCCAAAGTTTGGTTTAAGTCATTTTAAGGAGTTTTAAGGACCAAAAAGAATGTTTTCAAGACCCAACAAGTGTAATTGTAACATAAAATCCATCATTTTGATTATATCATAAGCTTTGGTTTACAAAATGGGTCGGTTTACATGATAAACGAATACAAACGAGACCCGAAATTGACGAATGTCACAACAAGGCTGGCAATGGTTTGTGCAGAGTGGTGGAGGCAGGAATTTTTTCCTACGTGTTCGTGATTTTTCGATGCTTGATTTTTTTCCAGTGTCGAAGTTTTCGGGCCCGAAGGGGTTGGTCGATCATTTGGTCAGATAAATAAAATGCAATATCATTGCCATAATGTCATGACAAAAATATATCGTTAACATTCTATAAAATTAAAATACAAAGTTATATTAAATAAAAAGATATTACATATTATTATTGTTCTCTACGTGCTACATGTTTTAAAAACGATATCTTCAATCGCGACTTTGAAAAAGAACTCATTTTCAATATATCCAATACAAGCATCACTCATATAATCGTCACCCAAATGATTACGCAAATCCGTTTTCACATGCTTCATAGAAGAAAAAATATTTCTCAAACGATAGATTAATGGATATTGGTTGTTGGTGATGGTTGAAATCTTGAAGCAAACCACCGAAGGCGGTACGGCCATGGTCGTCTGGTCGATAGAAAGAAGTTGATAAGTTGTTGAGGCGATGATCGATGCTTTACTTTGTTTATTTATTTTATTATTTATGATTTATGTTTAAGAATGTTAATTGGGTTGGGCTTACTGACCAATTGCATTAATTATTTAGGGCCTTTTAATAATCTATATATGGGTTATTATTGGCCTATATATAATGTTTCTTACTAATTTTTATAGTTTTTCAAAAAGCTTTTTATATTTTATAAAAAAGAATATTCATTATAAATTATATAACTAAATTTTTATATAATTAGTGGATTCGGATATATATATTTTTTAAACGATACTTGGTTCGCTCATTGAAAAAGAATGGGCTCGCTCGTTAATTCGACACTATAGGTTATACATAAAGCCGAAAGAAGACCAAGTTTAGCCGAACCCGGTGTTGATAAGGTGGCTCCGCCACTGTTTGTGCATATCTAAAGTTTGAACAATGTCGCCTCACCGACAAATTTAGTAGTAATATTATACTTTGGCCAACATACTTATTTTTGGTTTTTATACTTTGGCCATCAAACTTAAAAAACCAACTTCAAAGCTTTTGTTTTTGATACTTTGTCCATCAAACTTTCAATTTTTCGCCAAAAGCCGCCAAACTTGTTATTGTCATACATATTTTGGCCCTCTAACTTTTGCTTTTTATACTTAATACTTTGCCCACTAGACTTTCAACTTCTGTCACATAATATTTTTCTTTTGTTGTACTATAACCGATACCGACTGAGTTTCTACCACATTGCCACATTTGAAAGCAGCTTGAGAGAGAGAGAGAGGGCGTAGGGTTACTTCAGAAATCAAGTTCGAACCATCGCAACGCGTGGGTTTTTAGCTTAATCTAGATTATCATGAAACTATCTTACAATTTTTGTGACAAAGCTTCTTTTTATTTTTTATAATTCATGAACAGAGTGCATACCAAGAAAAGATTAAAAACTTGTTTTAGTTTTATTATGTAAAACTAATTGGAAACCAAAGACCTATTGCTTCAGTGATAGTACCATGACTTTCCTTATGATAAGTTGTGGCTTTGAGTCTCTTGTGAAGTATTTTATTCCAGGTTGAGCCACGGCTTTGCCCAATTGTGGGTTTTTTCTACCTTGTGAGTGGGTGTGGCCACCACCTTTTGTACTTCATGCGAAAGAATGATTCATTTGCCTGGATGATTACAAGTGTTCGGGTCTTTATTGTTAAGGGGGGAAAACCCAATTGGCACGTATAAATAATTTCAGACTTACATACGAATTAAAAACACCCTAAAAGGTAATTAGTTGCAGGCTTATCAATGCGTACTTCTAATTTTTTAGTTGTTTAACCTATACATATTTATTATTTAGTGAGTTAAAAATCCACGTGAATTCTAGTAAGCCAAGGGGTGTATGTCTGTATGATACTATGATCATTAATTGGGCCGATACGAGGAGAAAAAGCTTGTAGCTGGCCCAACTTTTATGAGCTATTTGGAATGAAAAGAAGCTGATTTATTTTGGCCCAACAAAGCTTCTGTGGTGCACGGAATAGGTTTCGGGCCAAAACAGAGCCTCTTTGGAACTCGGATCGGATCAGATTTCCCAAGCCAGTGTATATAATTATATACCCAAATCGATTTCAAACCGGTGAACTGGATTAGGTCGGAACTAATTCCAGATTCAGTTTGGGATGGATTAGAAACTGGCTTCGAATCCTGAACAAGTTTAAAATTTAAATGTGTGCCTCTACTTCTATGGTTGATATTATTAGGATCATGCAAATACCTTTTGCATATGATACTTTTAATTTCCTAACGCATGATGCTGCTAAGAGTCCAAACGTCATGCATATAAATGTCATGATTCCAAGATCTATCAATGTAGTGTATAAAAGATTTTGTTTTGTAATTTAAAAGGGGGTAGCGATGCCGTTTGTTGTACGTTTTCCTTATGTTTCGATGTAAAAAAAAAGTAAATGGTCGGTAATGTACCTTACAGGATTTGAACTCTCAATGGTCGGTAGTGCCCTTTATAATAAAACCGTCCAAAGTTTGGGAGAAAAGTTTGGACTGTCCTCTCGGCAAAGAGCGGTAATAGAATGTCTTCAGGCTCCTCATGCTCAAGACTTTTTGACTATCACCCCTATTGAAGGGTTAGGCCAGCACATGTCAACAGTGGAGTACCGAGCCATTCTTAAATATCGTTTAATGATCCCCATGTTCCTAGTTGATAAGCCATGCTCGGTCTGTCGTAAAGTTTGTTTAGATAATTTGGCGAACACGCGGTTCACTACAAAGAACTCACGGGGTTTAAATATAGACATGATTTGGTCAAGGATGTCCTTTGTGATGTGTTAAAACGGATGGTAATCTCGGTAAAAAAAGAGGCTCCTGTGAATTTCTTGTCGGATTCGCGTGAAAGAAGGTCCACTCTCCGACCAACGAACATTCTTGTGTTTGGATGGGGGGGGGGCATGCTTGTGTGGACCTTACTGTGGTGTCCCCTCTTGTTGGGCTTAGGGACACCGGGTTTGTTGCTAGGCAGGCGGTGCTAAAGGCAGAAGCAGGAAAAATTACTAAGCACGAGAAGGCGTGTGTTGAGAATCAACATGCCTTCATCCCTTTTGCTTTTGATACATTTAGGTGTCTCGCTCCCGATGCTGCTACGTTTTTAAAAAGAGTTCAGCGGGTCGTGCACAGTAACTCAACGACGCCGAAAAACGATAATTATGTTTTCAGTAGGATCGGTTTTGCCATTCAAAAAGGGGTGGTGACGCAACTTGTTGCCCGCTTACCTGCCTCTCTGTTGTAACTGAATCATTTTTTTTTAGTTAAATGTATTTTGATATCATTGAGAAAATCCTCAACAGAAGCTCCATCACCATTAAGTTACTGGCTACCTTCCAAGTTGCTAATAATGTCCTGATTGTCACTAATGACCAAGCTGCAACTAAGCAGTTATAACTGCACACGCTTGATACTAATGCCCCAAATCGCTGGTGATCTCAATTACAACCAATAGCAACTTACTACTATGATGAGTCCCAACTGACAATAATATTTATGCAACTTTTCAATAACTATGCAAATTAAAAGCAAATTTCAAAGGGCTCTACTTTGTAGAACCCACTTGGGCAACAATTAAACCCATTAAGGGAACAATGCAATCGTCAAACTCCAAGGTTCAAGGGGTTTCGCCTCATACAGGTTTCCATGTGGTGAAAGCATAATGGTATTGAACGAGTATGTATTATATACCTTCTATCTCGTATTAACACGACATTCATATATTAAGTCTAACATTGAAATGTTATATTTTGAAATTAAGTTTTTGTTTTGTCTTGATTGATTAACTTCATATGACACCCAAAAGATAGGCATCAACTATAGCTCGACTACAGTTTGTTTGGACTTATTAAAGGCAACAAACATACAAAATAAAGTGGCATATTATGCCTAAAATATGACTGTAAAACGTTAAGCTAATATAACTATAACAAACATTAGATGTTTTCTGACACTATAAAAACAACAATGTGTATGTACATTATGTATCATATGCGTGCCTTAGATGAGGACAATATCACGATTCAACACATTAGCACACACAACCGGATGACCGAGCATGTGATTATACACTCTTTGTTGCTATAGTAATGGTTAGATCTTTTGCCTGTAAACACTATCAATAGCACCCCTATTTATGAACTCAGCTCGTCATTTGTAAAGCAAGTAGTCATATGGGACAGTATAGTGAAATATAATTCTCATTTAATGGACAAAAGTACCACTTAATGAGTAGTATGAACAAAGAGCTCACTCTAAGGTTTTTGGTTACACTTTTGTCATTTTTCCTTCCAACTAAGGGAGTTAAAGTAACTTTGACAACATCATTTTAAGCAAATACATTGAGTATAAATCAAAAAGAGGTGCATAAAGTGAAACCTAACTTAACGTTGTAAAACAAGATTTAGAGTCATAGCGACCCACCTTTATTGGTCACATGCCCCATGTTATTAATTTGCACCATACCCTAAGAAAAGTAAGTAACTCCTTCCTGAATTAACTCCTTTTATAACGTGACCCTCACGCAATTACTCCATCAATTTAACCATTCATATATCCTAGAAAATTACAACCATTTAATACATAAATAATAAACAAGTACACAATTATACACTAGTCATTCAAACTTTTAATCTAAACGAGTCATTCCATGTTACATGGTTTTACAAAAACTCTAAAATCGACATCAAATTTAGGACAAATTTTCTGTAATTTATATTTTATAAATTAATGTATGACAAAGGTACATTTTTAGATTATTTTAAGGAAACGTGAAAACAAGTTAAAGAAGTGTATATGCTTATTTTATTCGTCTATCTTAGACATACAGTTAATGATTTAACGTAAAATGAAAATATATAATAATAGGACATTTTATTATTTTCAATTACAGCTAAAAAGGAAGCCCCCGTAAACTTCCTTACAGACCCCACGGAAGGGAGATCCACTCTACGACCGGCAGATTTGCTCGTCTTTGGTTGGGCCGGGGGAAAACACGCTTGTGTTGACCTCACAGGGGTATCTCCCTTAGCTGGTTTGAGGGATAATGGGTTTGTAGCTGGGCAAGCAATGAAAAGGGCTGAAACGAAGAAGGTGGAGAAACATGCTAAAGCCTGCGAAGAGAACCAACATGTTTTTGTCCCTCTGGCTTTTGATACATTTGGCTCCTTGGCACCGGAAGCTATCCGTTTTCTAACCATGGTCCAACAGGTTGTGCATAGCGATGTGTCGACTCCAAAGGGGCAGGGGTATGTCTTTAGCAGGTTAGGGTTTGCAATTCAGAAAGGGGTGGCGGCGCAGCTTGTTGCCCGCCTACCTGCTATATTGATGTAATATCTATGTTTCTACATATTGGAACCCAATTTTTGACACATCTAAGTAAAGAAAATTGATATTACTTTTGAGAAAATATGAAACAAGTTAAAGAAGTCTATATGCTTCGTTTATTTGTCCATATTACAAGCCAATATGTTAATTAGTAAAAATAAAACATGTTAGTTCAAAATCAAAGTTGAGCAGGGAATCATTTAAACCGTATAAACATGGTTACAAGTGCTTGTCTAATATAGTGGAAGGTAAAAAAAAAGACAACTATACAAAATCACCGTTAATGAAATTATTACAAGTTACTCATATTTTTAACTATAAAATCACTTTTTTTAACGATCAACAAAAACGTGATATTAAAACACTAGCAAGGAACTAGAACCGTTAAACATAACATCCATCAAAAACCAAAAACAGAATCTTAATTTCCTCTAGACTCCACTTTGTACCTCTACTTTTTAATCCAAAGGTACCTTAATTTCCTCCACCAAGCTTGAGATTTGAATCGGAGTTCCCAAATGGACTTTGTTGTGAAAATGATTATAATTGTTAATTTAGATTAAAAGACTTAAATGAAACAATTTTAAAACTTGATAATCATTTTAAAAGTTAATTATGATTAGCGACATTCTTTTTTTTTGTTATTACTTAATATATCAGGTTATATTTGGAAAGAAAAATGTATATCACCAAAGTGCAACCAATTTCATGCATATTCCCCGGTCATTCCGTTTTAACATTTATTAAAGAATTTCACAATAATCAAACAATATTGAAATTTGATTGATTTTATAGTTTAAACCAAACTTCAATGAAACTATTGTAAAGTGTAAAATGACAATTTTCTTAAAACAATAGTTAATGAAAGCAATAGCTATTAGCTAAATCAACATGTAATTAACTAATTTTTCTACAATAAGGTCCTTATTTAATAACATAAAACTCAAAACAAGAACGTGAACAACAACGTTAAGAGGCAAGCACATTCTTCACATCACTCATCATAATTTATTTATATATTATCTCAACTGCTTTCTCATTTTTATTCCACAGCTGTCACAAAAAGAAACTAAAATAAAATAAACAAATTAAACAGCTTTTCACCACCCTTCATAACGTGGTCACACCCTCTTCCCATGTGACTTAAACCTTAGGCTGAGGGGTGTGGGGCTTCAGCGGGGGCGCTAGAGCCCCTCCGCTCGCGCCCCCAGGCGCTAGCACCACACCCCCGGGGCGAGAGAGGGGCACGAGCACGGAATTCAAAGCAGGCGCAAGCCCCTTAGCGGGACCAATATGGCGTAAAGGGACATTGGGAGACGTGAAAGAGCCGTTGAGACATGAGAAATGAGCCGTTGGGCTCTTTAATTTAATAAAAAAAAATGTGTTCTTCCTATATATAAACCCAAGATCACATAAAACAATTACCACACCCAAAATCACATAAAACAATTACAACTTCAAAAAAAAACCCAAAATCAACCCATCTTCCAAACTTTTTTTAAAAACATGGCTGGAAATTGGTACCCAAACCTAGATTCAGATTATATTGACGATTTATGGTCGTCACCGGACCAACCGGTGTTTTATTCGGAGCCGCAACAATTATCCGGCTTTCAACCATCCAACATACAACCGTCTCCTAACTTTGTTATTCCGGAGACACAAGAATCACACGGTGAAGCTACCGGACAAAGAAGACGCGTCCACCGGAAAAAACAAGTTGCAACGGACGGGTCGGGACCGGCTTCGACTCCGAGGACGAAACGGAAAACCACTCCGTGGTCATCGGATGAGAAGGAAGCCTTGTGTCGGGCTTGAATAGTCATTTCTGAGGATCGGCGTTGCGGTAATTGTTTTAACGTTTTTAAAAATGATTTTTAATAAAAAAGTTAAATGACTTACAAATTTATTTATTCATTTTGCAGCCGACTACCAAAAGAGCAAGATTTTTTGGATAAAGGTTAGGGAGACGTTCTATACGCTCGTTGGGAGTACAAAGCGGAACGCCGATATGATTTCGGGTCGGTGGTCCGAAATCAGAAAATTTGTCGGCTTGTTTACTAATCTTTTCAACAGGAACAGCGGTCGTATGAGACCAAGTGGCAGTGATGATTTGGCGGTTTACAATTTCACTGTCGAAGAGTGGAAGCAGGAGTGTTTGCGGAGGTATGGGACGGTGAAGACGTGGGACGATGTAAAGTTGTGGGAGAGGTTGAAAAGGTGTTCCAAGTGGGCTGAGCTGGTGGCGCCGGACGTTGATGCGGAAGTACGGCCGAAACGGACTAAAACAAGTTCGCCCGGAGCGTATAGCACTTCAATCGGGTCGGATTGCCGCGTTGGATTCGACCTAAACATTGCGGGGGAGGAAACGTCTTCACCGCCGAGGAGGCGGCCATTGGGACGGGACGCCAAGGGGAAACAATCGGCTGAGGGGGAAGCCGTAAACATCGCCAATCTTGTTGAATCCCTCAATAAATTCAACAAAACCATGGAGGTGGTCTCTAATGACAAAAAGGAAAAAAGTCGAATGAGAGATTTGGACTTCCTTACTAGAGACTTCAGTAACCTAAATCCGGTCGATCAAATGCTAATGAAAAAGCAAAAGGAACGTATCCGAAAGAGGTTGATCGAAGAAGACCAAGCCGAAGAATAAGAATAATGTTTTTTTTTAGTACTTTAATTTTTATTTTATTTTTAGATATTAATGTGTTTTTTAATTAATGTTTGTTTTTTTAAATAATTTATGAGTTTTTTTAATACATTTATAAAAAAATAAAAAAAAATCCGCTGGAGCCCCTGCTGGAGCCCCTCCACACCAGGGCCAGGGGCTCCAGCGGGGGCTCCAACACCCCCCTTATCCAGTTTCTCTCTCTGCCACACGTCATAATATTATTGGATGGAGCCCCCACTCGCGCCCCCATTAGAGCCCCCACACCCCTCAGCCTTATATATAACAACACAACACCCATAACACTTCCATCACAACTCAACTCAACTCAACACGTCTCTCTTGTCACCTTCAATATCCCTCAATCTCTCCGCTATGTCTGTTCCGGCCACCACCGTCGTACCGCCTTTAGTCGATGACCTCGACATTGTCATTCCGACTATTCGGAACCTTGATTTTCTTGAGCAGTGGAGGGCATTCTTCCAGCCTTACCATTTGATCATTGTGCAAGATGGAGATCCCACCAAGACTATTAGAGTGCCTGAAGGGTTTGATTACGAGTTGTATAATCGTAATGATATTAATCGGATGTTGGGCCCCAAAGCTAGCTGCATTTCGTTCAAGGATTCTGCTTGCCGGTGCTTCGGTTTCCTTGTTTCGAAGAAGAAGTATATCTTCACCATTGATGATGACTGCTTTGTAAGTCTTGATCTCCGTTTCTTAGTACTAGGGATGTGAAAAAAAACCGAAAACCGAACCGTATGTATAGTGAAAAAAATAAACCGAATTTCAAATTTTGTTTTTGGTTTATTCAGTCCTGTTCGGTTCGATTATTATGCGTAGCAGAATTGTGATGTTGGTTTTCGGATCCGATATACAAAATTTTGAATTTGGTTAAACTAAATAAATAACTATATTTTTTTAAATTTATATTTATTTTTTATGTAACTAGTATCCAACCCAATTGAGCCCACATACTGAATCATCTATTACGAGCATTTTCGTGATTGAGTTTGAAAAGTGCTTATAAAAACCAATAAGTTAAAATGTGTTTGGCAATTATAAAAATATTTTTTATTTTAGGTTTTTGAGAGGGTTAAACAACAGTTTTCCAAAAGCCCCAAATCTTGCTTTTTAAAAAAGCCGATAAGCCGATAAACATTTTTCAAACTCAATCCCAAACATTACCTACATATTCGATAAACATGAAGCAAAACTATGCAAAAATGTTATTCGGTTTAAATTCGGATATGTTCATATATTTCAATTATGGACAAAAAATTTAAAATCTGAATAAACTGATCTGAACTAACCAAATAACCTACATTTGAACCGATGATCTGAAATTTAGTAACGGTCCAAACAGTAGAACTCAACCCAAATGACTAGTCAGACAGATGAGATAGCTAATTTGGTCTATATTGACCACACAACTAGTGGTCATACATTGTAACGGTTCTAGTCCGTAACGTAAATATTGTTTCTTAATTAATCGGAATTCGAACTGATTTGATTGTAATTTTGTAAAAGGTGGCTAAGGATCCATCAGGACAAGAGATCAATGCGTTGGCTCAGCATATTAATAATCTGCTGACACCCGCAACACCTTTCTTCTTCAACACCTTGTATGATCCGTACAGAGAAGGTGCTGATTTCGTGAGAGGGTACCCCTTCAGTTTAAGGGAAGGTGCCACCACTGCGATTTCTCACGGGCTTTGGCTCAACATCCCGGATTATGATGCACCTACTCAGCTTGTCAAACCGCTTGAACGTAACTCCAGGTCTGTCAACGGTCAACATTTCAATTATCATCATACCAGTTAATGACATTTTGTTGTTAGAGATAATTAATTAGTTTGGGGTAACAAATAAATAATCAGTTTTGGGTGGCAGGTTGACCAATTTATATAAGTGGACCGTGTTCGGGTCAACCTGTTTAATGAGGGGTCAGGTTGACCTGTTTATATAAACGGATTTTATTCAAGCCGACCTGTTTATAAACGGGCCGTGTTTAGGTCAACCTGTTTAATAGATGGGGATCTGTGTTATACAAACGGGTGTGTTTGGGTTGACCTTTTTAACCAAAATGGACCTATTTTTTTTAATGGGTCGTGTTCGGGTCGACCTGGTTATATAACAATTTTAGGTGAATGGGCCTAGGTCGACCTCTTTACGTAAGCGGGCTATGTCCAGGTCAACTAGTTTAGTTAAATGGGTCGTTTTCGGATCAACATGTTTAGTTAAACGGGTCCACTGACTAATACATTTAACCCCATTTTACAACTCATCAACTTGATTAACGCATTTTACAACTTGATGCAGGTATGTGGATGCTGTTATGACCATCCCAAAGGGAACTTTGTTTCCAATGTGCGGGATGAACCTCGGGTTCCACAGGGAACTGATCGGACCCGCCATGTACTTCGGGCTCATGGGTGACGGTCAACCCATCGGTCGCTACGACGACATGTGGGCCGGTTGGTGTGCTAAGGTGATATGTGACCATTTGGGGCTCGGTGTGAAAACCGGGCTGCCATACATTTGGCACAGCAAAGCTAGCAACCCATTTGTTAACTTGAAGAAAGAGTACAAGGGTATCTACTGGCAAGAAGATATCATCCCATTTTTCCAATCTGTGGTTCTACCTAAAGACTGCACAAGCCCACAACAATGTTATCTTGAACTCTCTAAGCTTGTGAAGGAGAAGCTTGGACCGATTGACCCGTATTTTGAGAAGCTTGCGGGTGAGATGATTACATGGATTGATGCGTGGAACGAGCTCAACCCGTCTACTGATGGAACCGTGGTCAAGAAAGCAGAGGTTGCAGCGTCCAAAAAGAAGTGAAGTAACGCGAATTGGTTCGGTTTTGCCATACTTAAGTAATTTTTTATATTTAGTTTTATTGCTATAAGTTGATGTGTTTTTAGTATTGGAATAATGTTTCTTTAGAAACTGTTTGTTCTACAGGCATGTGTTAAGGTATTAAGGAGCTGTAACCTATTTTTCTTTGTAATTCCCTTATAATTGAATCTATTATTTTAGTATTTTATTTATGACTGCATTTTTCTAGAGGCAGGCCTGGCTCCGAGAAAGCAAAAACAATTTTGGGTCGTAGGCGAAAAATTTTTTGGGCCTTAAGTCAAAATGAGTATTTTGTTGGTTTAAATAATTAAATTTATATATAGGTTTACTTTATTATAATTTGGGTTATGTAAAATTTTTTTGTATAAAAATAGGATTAAACATGTCTTAAATGAAACTTGAACCCATAACAAACATTTTGGTTGAGAGTAATACCCCTTTGTCACTAAACCAAACTAGTGATCATGTAATTAGGTTTAAACACTAAATATAAATATTGTTTTTAATTACAATAAACATATTTAAAAAAAAAAATTCGGGCCTAACGGGGTGTCGGGCCTGTGGCCGTCGACCACCACGCCACCCCTATGGGCCGGCCCTGTCTAGAGGTGTATAGTTTTCAAATCATCGTGATGGGTATTCGGGTATGTGATTAGTTTTAAAAGCTTTTGTGATTATTAGATAAGCATAGTATCATATGATTTAATATGGAGTGAACAAGGCGTGTCTTTGAATAGCATCAAGCGTTAAGGCAAGTGATGAGAGATTGAGAGGTCCGGGTCATCAACAGACGACAAAGATAAAACATAGATGAGACTGAACAAGATATTACAAGTCATGACTCATGATCAAGATTTATTGATAACAAAATTGCAAGCATGTGTGGACCTTACTCGAGTGTTCCCTCATGTTGGCTCAGGGATGGTCTATTGCGGGTCAGGTTGTGTTGAAAACTCATTCAGAAATCAACATGTGTTTCTCCCATTTGCTTATGATACATTTGGTTTCTTAACCCCGTGCGATATTAATTTTCTTATCAAAAAAAATTTTCAAAATAGGAAAAGGAAGAAGGATTAGATGGATTATAGAAGAGAGAAAAGAAGTGTTAGAAAACTAGGAGATCCGTCATTTGAAATGGCGGATCTCGACAAACATGTAGGGCCGGCCAGATATTGTCTGGTGAGGTGGACGACAACCCTGACATCCGCCATTTGAAATGGCGGAACACGATGAATTCGTGTTCCGCCATTTCAAATGGCGGATGTCAACACTGTTGATCCGTCATTTTGACTGGCAGATCACATATTCCAAAGTAGCCTATCCCTATTGGTAAAAGTAAATTTTAAAGGATATCCGCTATTTGAAATGGAAGATGTCAATCCGCCATTTCAAATAGCAGATGTTAATAATGACTGATTCGACCACACACCTTTAACTGAGTGAATAGTGTGTTGTGAAAACTGAATAGTGAATGACTTACTTTCTTTATTATTATTAATTTAGTTTTTTCTTTTAATATATAAACGTTGTTTTTGACCTGACATAAGCCTTTTTTCTTTTTTATTATTTACTTAATAATATTTTTTAAAGACCTTAAAACAAATAAAAATTATATTTAACAAATAACGTTTTTAATATACGTTTTCTTATTATTTAAAAAAATAAAAAAGGTAAAATTAAAAAGATTTTTTTTAATACAAACACCATGTTTTAATATGTTGAAGGACATCCGTCATTTGAATTGGAAGATGTCATCTTGACATCCGCCATTTCAAATGGCGGATGTGAATAGTGACTGATTTCACCACACCAGTCCCTTTTTCTTTATATTATTTACGTTTTAATTTTTATTATTTACTTAGTAACCTTTTTTAAATAACTTTTTTAACAAATAAAACGTATATTTAACAAATAACGTTTTTAAAATACGTTTTATTATTTATTAGTATTATAAATGTCATTATTTAAAAAAAAATACAAAATGTAATATTAATTTTTTTTAATAAAAACACCATGTTCTAATATTTTGATGGACATCCGTCATTTGATATGGAAGATTTCATCTTGACATCCGCCATTTCAAATGGCGGATGTGAATAGTCTACTTTCTGGCTGATTTGACAACACACTACCTTTTTCTTTTTTATTTTTACTTATTTTCCTAAATTAACAAATACAAAGTTAATGTCAAGAAATATTTTTTTTATTAAAATCACGTAATATATGTTATTCAAAAATATAATTTTTATTATTTATTTGTTTTCTAATAACATTATTTTTTCACAGTTGAAATTGTGATTTATTTAAAACATATTCATTATTTATTAAAGAAATTAAAATGTGGCTTTTTGGTATATATGGGTTACTTAAATAAAGGATGAAGGAGCCATTGATGCTTAATATTGTGTTACAAATGATAAGTTCTAAGAAATTATAAGTTGAAGAAAAACATGAAGAGTCTGGAGATTAAATAGAGGTGAACAGAGTCAAAATATGTACATGTATTAAATACATATGATGTCCATTTACTTGAACTTCTAGTCAACAAATTACATTTCAAGTCAATAAATATTAAATTGTGATTTACTTCAAATATAAACAAATTTATTCTAGCCATTCACATATTTCAAAAAATAGAAAAGAAAGTCAGGTTGACAAAAAGGAGGGTAGTGTGTGTTGTTAAAAACGAGGAGACATTCAACTTAAAGGGTAGTGTGTTGTCATGTCAGTCAGTCAAAAGTCCTGCCATTTGAAATGACGGATGTCAGGTTGAATCTTTCATTTCAAATAACGGATATTCTTCAAAATTCACTTTTACCAATAGAGGTAGGCTACTTTGGGATATGTGACCAGCCAGTCAAAATGACGAATCAACAGTGTTGACAT
This sequence comes from Bidens hawaiensis, assembly GCF_021521415.1. Taxonomy (NCBI): domain Eukaryota; kingdom Viridiplantae; phylum Streptophyta; class Magnoliopsida; order Asterales; family Asteraceae; genus Bidens; species Bidens hawaiensis. Next base: position 615,040 of record NW_027491589.1, read on the forward strand.
CCGCCATTTGAAATGGCGAAACACGAATAAAATATTCGTGTTTCGCCATTTCAAATGGCGGATGTCAGGGTTGTCGTCCACCTCACCAGACAATATCTGACCGGCCCTACATGTTTGTCGAGATCCGTCATTTCAAATGACGGATCTCCTAGTTTTATAACACTTCTTTTCTCTCTCCTATAATCCATCTAATCCTTCTTCCTTTTCCTATTTTGAAAAATTTTTCTTTCTTATCAAGGCTCAGCGAGTCGTGCATGGTAATTTCTCGGTCCCCAAGACCCAAAACTTCATTTTTAGTAGGATCGATTTTGCTATTTAAATGAGGGTTTGTCAATTTACCTCCTACTTTATTGTAATTGTTTGGGGTTAATGAAATATTATTTTCCATTGCCAAAAAAATAAAGCTATTTAAGTTATTTTTGTACTTTAATTTTAGAGTAAATTACTTTTTTCATCCTTTAGGTATAATTGAAATTGCATATTTCGTCATTTAGTTCTAATGAATTTTTAACTTTTGTTTAGGTTTAGGATCCTCCCACACTACCTATGATTCTCACACACCATTTTTTTCTATACGGCTTGTATAGAGCTATACGGTCGTATGGAACCCTGAATCGTGTCAGTTTGTGTCTGGGTCGTATAGGCCTATACGACCGTATAGACATTTTTTTTGAATTTATATATTATCTGACTTGCATCATTTTTTTAGCAATTCTACACGCTCTCCTTTTCGAACCTTTCATGCGTTGTATAGCACCACTGAAAATCTATCTATACGGGTCGTATAGCACTATACGGCTAGTATAGTCATTTTCCGGCTGCGATTAACAGTCGTCAAAAGACAGTCTGAATCTTTCGGCAAATGTTTTTATACGGTGGTACAGCCCTATACGACCGTATAGGTTTTATGGTTTTTCAGGGAGCAATACGAGCCATTTAATACATATACGGCTCGTATAGGTCTATACTGTCGTATAGGCTGCAAAAAGTTTTTTTTTCCCCTTGTCAGTCATTCATACCCTATACAGCCGTATAGGCCTATATGAGGTGTATCGACATGTGAGGGTGGTGTATGAGGATCATATCCCTTTATTTATTTTGTTATTTGATTTTTGAGAAGTAAAAGGTGTTTGATAAAGCCCCTTCAAAAGCTTCAAAATGGAGTTTTCAAAAGTGCATTTTCTATTCAAAAATTAAATAAGCAAGTTTGAAAAACTCACCCACACATCCCCTAAAACAACCTTTGCGTATTTTTTGTTCTTTTGATAGACATGTGTTTAAAACGAATGTTAAAAGTTGTCATATGTGATGCACATGAGATCATTTTTGTTCTTTTAGACCCAAGGAATGTAATTAACTCAAACGATAAAAATAATTTTGGAAGGCCAATTTGGATAACTGACGGGCCACTGACCCATCCGATCATCTTCATTCCACCCTCAGGAGAAAACCCACCTATAAGTGAGAAAACCACTGACCTATATTGAACCCTCTATTTTTTTTCAAAAGACTTGAACTTAAAACCTTCTCTTATTAAAATGAAGTCTCATCATAACTACTTGACCTAGAGATCATTGGCTACTCAAACTATAATTAACACCAGCCACCCTAGGGCCTAATTGCTATCGACCGAGAAGGTTTGTGACTTGATGAACACCAGCAACCCTTCCATTACTTCCCTCACCACAAGGTCAACCACTCCCATAACTCCACTCAAACACCAAACTCGAATGGCATATATGGCCGTTGTTGGGTGTTAGTATTCCGGATCGTATTCACAAGTAATATGGAATGACCTAAGTTGACAAGTCGGTCAAATTGCTTTAGTTTCGTATTGTAATGGGTTAGTATGATAAAATGTTGGTCACCAAGTTAGGGTTAGATCAAATATATGGTTTGAGTAGAGAGTATGGATGAGTGATCAGTAAATAATTATTGAAACGAGTTTTTAAGCCGATTTTTCCTTGCATTAATAAAGTATTTATTGATCATATGCGTGTTCTGATTTCATTCAATTTCCCTTTGTTCACGAATGGCAACATATATCCTTGTCTTTATGAATCAATCTTAAATGGTGCATCTCAATGGACTCAATTAACAACATTTGTTATCATCATTTGTCAAAATGGGCTTTGTTTCTTGTGTCATAGTTCTAGCACCTATTGCAAATAGCAGGAACTATGACATTTATTTGAGATTATGCATGGTGATATACAAGTAGAAAAACTCATTATCTTGATCCAGATGCTACCAGCCTCAGCAACAAGGATTATCTTTCTGTGTGTTTCATTCCATTTTGACTTCTTTTTCATGATCAATCAAATTGATGTACATGTGTTTCGTACCAATCCTCCTAACATCACCTATCCTCTTTCCTAGTTAAAGAGATTTATTCGATATCGGCCTAGGAGTGTAACTTTTCTTCCCCTATGATGTTCTAGTGTAGATAAAGATAGACATTGGAGATTCATGGAAATTTATAAAACCAACCAATCACAACACACGCCCTTAAACCATTCATGTAGTGGAACCTGATTTTGGTAACACATTGATGAGCCCGAGTTGTTGGCAGCGCTTTGCTGATGGATGAAGTGCCCAACAGAGGGGTACCAAACGGTGCCACCAACACCATGAAAGAGTTTAAAAACATGAAAATAATATTCAGATGTTCAAATATACACCGCCAACATCACTTAAATCATTCGGGTAGTGAAACCCGAGTTGTTGCCGGCGTTTTGCTGATGGATAGAGTGCCAAACCGAGGAGCACCCAAATGGTGCCTTTGAACACCATGAAAAGTGTAAAAATTTGAATAATATTTAGATATTCAAAGATACAACACTGCCAACATCACGTCAGCAACACACAAAAATATATCAGAGTTCCTAAACCAGTCCAACGAGCGGGGACCCGGTAACCAGTTCAATTACCACTTGCCAAAAACCGGCATGTCCAATAAGTGGCAGTTCAAATGGAACAATGTGTCTAGTCTAGTTTTAACAACATTGGCCCAAACAGTTTAGTTAATCTTTGAATCAAGATACAAAAACAAGCAGACCGTGCCCTCTCAAAGTTACTTATTTCTTCCATTTCGGGAAAAGCTGATACACAAAAAACAAATCAAAACAACAGATAATTATTTTATTCAAATTGAAATTCCATGAGCCTTCATCATCTTCTCAACCTCCAAATACACAGTTGAGTACGGCAAGTACTCATTGAAATACTCTTTGCTGAGGTCGTTAATAGCAACTGCGAGTTTTGGAATTTCTAAGGTTTCTTCATGAGTAAGTTTCCTCACAAACCGAGCCGGATTTCCGGCCCATAATTCTCCACTTGGAATCCTTCTTCCTGGAGGCAGTACAGAACCAGCTTCAAGTATAGAATGGGTTTCAACCAAAGACCCTTCCATCAGTATTGAGCGTTGACCGATTATGCACTCAGGCTCGATCGTGCATGACCTCAGTAGGCAGTAGGCTCCAACTGTCACAAACCGTTCGATCATTGTCTCTGCTGGTAAACCTGTAAACAACCCACAAAGACAACCTTTTATGAAATAAGGATGCACATCTATCTACTCTCTAAAACTAAGAGCGTGCACGGGACAGTTTGGTTCCCTTTTAAGCCCCAACCAGAATTGTCAGTTAAGGGATTTGGAAAAGCAAAACAAATGTGATTGCTATCTTATTTTATTTCCCAACTTTGTGTCAATCAAAAAAGATGTGGACTGTTTGAGATCCAAAATACAATGTAGTAAAACTCAACTGATGAAGACTAGAGTATATGTAGGCACGTAGCTTATACGCTAGATTGGTAGCATGTTCAATTCAAATTTTGATATGCATCTTTTCTATTTTGGGAATTGGAGGTGCTTAGCCAATGAGCCTAGAGTCCTAAATCACAAATGACATACAATGAGTTATAATGGTCGTGTGGCCCTGTAGTGTGAATCCCTAATACAAAAAACCAAGATGTCCCCTGCACTTGGGCTCATTGACTAAACACCTCCAAACAGAAAAGATAAATACCAAAAGTTGAATTGAACTAGTCAACACATGCGAGCATACAAGCTGTGGGTATGATCTTGTCCTATCACCTGAAAATTCACCAAGTTCTATATTAAATCTTAGATAGTTTAGCCACCTTAACTTGCAACACTTTCTACATCTATTTAAAAGTTCGCTCAATAGCGAAAACCAGAGCCCCGAATTAGTAATATTAGCTACTCAACTTAAATGGCTTCTACATGCTTGTAGAGTATCATTTTGCAGATTAATGAGAACATACTTGCAACAACAACAAAAAAAAAACCCTTTACCCAACATTGTTACCTAATACTTAGACTTAGCATCTCTAATAGTTAGCCACTTCACTTTTCTTATTTCCAGATTTAGCAATCATCAGTGTTTCAGATGTGTTGCACTAAACATAGACCAAGATAACAAGTGGTCTATAATATTTGAGAAAGTGCAAAAGAGGATATGACATCTGAAGATTTACACCTATGATATCTAAGAAGGTGTTTGGTTCACAAAAGTTTTAAAAGGAACTGGAATGTTTGAAAAAAATTGGAATTAATTCCAATCAACTATTGTACGATGCTTGGTTGGTAAATTTGGTGAAAGAAAATGGAATATAAAAAGTAAAATTACAAAATTATCCTAAATTAAAAATAAAGCTTTTCCTTAACATATCCATAGTTCAGTGTCAGTGGTTAATTAGTTTATTTAATTTGAAAAGCTCCTTGATATGTGCTCAGATAAAACATAATCTTCGTCACCGTGAATTATTGTTTTACTGTGTTGAACATACCAAAAAATGAAATAAAGCGAATTCTCCCCGTCGTTTAAAATTTTAGTGAAGAGCAATGATAAAATAAGAAAGGGCTTTTTGGTAATAATCACAAATTCCTCAGGAAAGTTAGAAATTCCATCTTGTACACAACGGAAAGTAATTTTCCACAAACAAGTCAAGAAATGGAATTTAAATTCCAATTCCATGGAAATCCTTTGAATTCCTGCCAACCAAACAAACCCTCTATCTAAGTATTGCCACCAAAGAAAAATTGTGACTTAAGCTTGATAGCAAGTGAGGGACTCTACTAAAGGGTGTCTGGGATTCCTTATTTTACCTCATAATTTTTTGTCATAAGTTAATAAGTCAGAATATCCTGACTTATTAACATATCGTCTCACATCAAAACATCCCAAACAACTTATTAACTTTTCAAAAAGTTAATAAGTTATAAGTTGATAAAAATAATCAATCACAACCACCCCCTAAACTTCGCCAATCCATATACTTTCTTGACATCATAACCATAGAAAAACGAACACAGACACTGCAAGTTCTTTACCCCTTGCACATTTCAAAACTGAATGTCTATAAATTGGGAAATTTGCAAACAATTTATCTTGATAAATGATAACATCTAAAAAGTATCTCTCTAAACTCATCAATGATTAAAAAAAACTCTAATAGCAGTAAATAAATCTGCAAATAACACTATACATGATTCATCCTACTTCAAACATTCCCAAATCATAAAAACCCTAATTCACTAAACTCACATAATTCCTCTAAGTTCCTAATCAATAAACCCTAATATATAGTCCCAAATTCAATAGATCCATCAATAACCAACAATATAACTTATCCAATTATCCTAAATTCACCACACAACATACTAAAACCCTAAATATAAGCTCAATAAAAAAAAAACCTGTAGGAGAAGACCAGGCGGCATGAACAACACACTTCTCCTGAACATTAGAACAAAACCCAACAGTAATCTTATTCAAATCTCCACGCAGCACAGCACCATTCCAAACAGAAGATCCATCCAGAACGTTGACCTGTCCAGCCAACACAACATTCGGTGCCACGTAAGCGTCCACGGCGATCTTCGGTAGCCACTGACCTAACGGAATGATCTGCCGTTGGCCTCTGTAGTCCCACTTAACTCGATCCGGAGACTCGGTTATCTGCTGAGCCGGTGGCGGTGATGGTTCGGATGCCTTGACGGCTGATGAGGTGGCGACGGCGCGGCTGATGAGGTGGCGGTGGGAGGTGAGTGCGGTTGTTAGGGTTTTTCTTGTGAGACGAGTTAGCGAAGCCATTTCACGATCGACGTTTGGCAAACACGATGAAATGAGTCACGCCGTGAACTGGAGTTTGTAGCTATTACAAATAAGCCCTTTTGGAAAATTAAGTGGCTTAAGTTTAAATCTACAGTTAACAAGTTTTTTTTAATTTTAAACCAACTAAATGATAAGTAAAGTAACAATAAGGTACAAACAACCGTCCTAATATACTTTTAGACTCCAACTCGTAAACTTAGGAAGTGTCTAACAAACTTCACTTAAATTATAACAATAGGATATAAACTACCGTTTGGCAAGCTTCGTCTTCCCGGCCTCCCTGTTTTTGTGCGCAGTAGTGTAAATTTACCCGGTTTCGGACGGAAATTTTTATACGTAGCGTAAGTTTAGCCTTTTTTCGATCGAAAATTTGAGCCCCCCCTCGTTTAGGAAATTTTGTATACATTTTGAGCTCACCCCGCCCCCCCCCCGGGTGCCTCAATCCAATCGTCTCGTCACTAGCCACAACCTAAGTACCATGAGTTGCGGCTCACCATCACCTATCGCGAGCCTAGTCCACCCCAATCACGACTTAGTTGCTCTTAGCAGCCTGTCGTTTGTTCTACATTCGCATCTCGCTTCCTCTTGCCACATCTTGCTTGTTCTCAGTTATGACACATACTGAGAACATTGACTCGCAGAAAGCTACAACTCAAGGTAACTACTTGCATCTTGCAGCATCCGCTAAAGTGTTGAATTCTATCCCTCACAATACTTGCTTCTATCTTCATCTTGCATATCCTTGGATCTCCCTATAGGTTCTAACTTGTCCTTCTAAGGTCTTTCACACCACATAGCACTCGTATCTTTTTGGGCTTGATTCTTTAACTCGTTTTGATCACAATACTTGTAGGTCACACTTCATAGGCTATCAAGGTCGTTTTTAAATGCCCAATACAAGTAGTAAAAATGATCTTTATATAACTTTCCTCAAAAAAATAGCCCAATGAAACACGTTATTAGGTTATTTACAAATCCATAACATCCTTAGTATGCTAAGACCCAATTACATATTATTAAATTGTTAAATATTAATGGAATTGTTTATATATTTTGGGTCCTTATTGGTTTCTTATAAGTTATTTTCAACGCAATTCAATTATTAACATTAAAAAAATATAAAAAAAAGTTCAGGCCCTCACTGAGACTGTTCACTAGACGTCGACTAAGCCCAACAGTTGACCGCTAGTTGCGTTCATTGAAAACAAATTGACATTTTTTAAAACGAACAAATGGAATTCACGAGTAAAAGAAAAGTAGCATGAGGATCTCACCCCCTTAATTATCCAACGAGTCTCTGGCAACTACATTCAGTGAAAACAAAAGCCCAACGGTTGTTGCTAGCCGCGTTTAGTAAAAATAGAAGCAACACTTTTCAAACGAACAAACGGTTGCACAAACCTACATATGGAAACCACAATGAGTAAAAGAAGGGTAGAATGAGGAACTCATCTCCTTAATCATCCCACGCGTCCCTGATAATTCCGTTTAGTGAAAATAAAATCTCAACAATCGTTGGTAGCCCTTTTTAATGGAAAACAGAAGCAACACTCTTCAAACGAACAAAAGGAAGTCAAAGCGAACAAATGAAAACCACAACAAATAAATAAAGGGTAGATTGTAGAATGAGGTATTCACCATCTTAATCACCCCAAGTAGTCCCGTTAGGTGATAACGAAAGTTCAGTAGTCGCTGCAAGCGGCGTTCGGTAAAAACATAATCGACACATTTTTTCAAACGAACAAATGAAAACCACAACAAGTAAATACAAATTAGAATGAGGGCTCGCCTTCGTAATCAAACTACGGGTCCTTGAGAGCCTCGTTCAGTGAAAACAAAAGCCCAACAGTCGTTGCTAGCCGCGCTTAGTGAATAAAGAACCGACACTTTTGAAACGAACAAATGGAAGCCCTAACGAACAAATGAAAACACAACAAATAAATAAAGAGTAGAATGAGGAACTTACCATAATAAAACTACGAGTCATTGATAACCTCGTTCAGAGAAAACAAAAGCCCCAATAGATGCTAGCCCCTTTTAGCAAAAATAGAAGCGACATTTTTCAAACGAACAAATGGACGCCACAAATAGTGAAAGAAGACTGGAATGAGGGACACACTTCTTTAATCATTCTACGAGTCCCTAATAACCTCGTTTAGTGAAAAAAAAAAGCCCACTGGTCGCTGCCAGTAGCATTTAATGAAAAAAGAAGCGACATTTTTCAAACAAGCAAATGGAAGTTCGGTTATGTGTGAGTTCGGTTAGCCTTTAAAAAAAAGTTACGTTTTTTTGTGCTCACCCTACTTTCTAGACACGTATCTACTATTATAATAAACAAAAATGATGTTTGTGTCACATGACACCTTATTGGCTTATTTTTATGCCAAGTGGCACCCTTATCTTGTAACATTTAATTCATAATTTTTCTTATTAAGACAAATCAATTAAAACTTTCCTTAACAAGCCTATTTATTTTAAACAATTCTTAATATGAATGAGAGACTTAAATTAATTATACTTATTTATATTTAATTTTGTGTTATGGGCTAGATATATACAATTATCTAACCAATATAATAATTTTTCAAAATAATTGTTGTTTTATTTGTTAATTTATGAATTGACAACTTCCAATTAATATGTACTCTGAGTAGAGTATGTTGATAGAAGTTTTGGGAAAATTTGAGAGAAAAAGTTCATAGCTCCATTAGATCTAAGTTTTTTTGCCAATAAAGTTGTTGACAAAAAGAAGGTTTTTGATTTCTATTAAGTGACTCATGTTCATATAATCAACTATAGCAGCGGGGTGTGCTTATGTTTTCTTTTCTTGAATTACTAAGTTATTATTATATTTGTAAAGTACACGATTTAAAAAAGTATTTTGAAATTTGATGTTAATGAATCAAACTAATAAGCTATTTGTTGTAGTATGAACCAAGTTTTTATTTATATGGAGTTATTTTTGCATAAGCGCGATTATTGGTTGGGCTTTCAAGTCATTTTTTCAAGACATCCTACTTTCTTTTGAGGGGTAATTGAGTAATTTTATTTTTCACGCATAATATTTTACTTATGTATATGTAAAGACATAATTAGTAATTTGTTATGATTTGTTTGATGTATATTTGCAGAGAAAAGTTGAATTCTACTGTCTCTATTGTATTAAAGCATTGACTCATTGCCTTGGATTAATTCAACTATGGTTTATACAACTAAGTTGACCATCTCTAACCATCTTGATACTTTTTTTTTGCACCATCTATTTCATTGTTCATGGGTCAATAAGTTGAGTATGTTTGATTGAACAACTAATGTATTTGTAAAGATAATTAATTAATTTATTATACATGTGAATTATGCTAAAAAGTAGAATCTATCCGAGGTCTTATAGTGAATTGATAAATTGTCATTAGATTTATTTAAACAAATGAAATGCCACTCAAAGTATAAATATAACTTTTTTTTAACTTACGTTGTTATTTTATATTTGAGCAGGAACATACATACATAAGTTTCTTAAATATATTTTATGTTTTTATTAGTATTATCAACTTTCATAGTTGATGAAAAACTAGAGTCTATCATGTATAGGAGATTATTTTGAAGAAAAGAAAAATGAAAACTGGACAATTAGAAGAGGAACAATTGGAACAACAGGTTAAAAAGTAAAAAAAGTGATATTTTTCTATTTGAGATATGAATTTTAGCATTTTAATTTTCCAGCCGGTGTGTTTTAAACTAGTATAAATATCCAAAAAAAATACAAAACCCCAAAGCACCCTTTGCCTGACTCGTAAAGAAAACGCAGTCATTTTCCCCGCAGTAAATAATTGGCCAAATCAAATTCCCACTGAAATCAATGAATCAAACTCATTCATTCATCTTTTACAATTACAACTGCGCGTTATCCCTAAATCACTCCTTCCATTAATCATTCATTCATTCGCTTTAAATCCTCCAACACTCCACTCCACTCCAAATATTTGATCAACATGACAACTGGTTCTTCTCGAAGAAGCACTACTTCTTCATCTAGAAAAAAACTTTCTGAAAATGGCCCCACTGATTCTTCCCGCTAATCGTCCAATGTAAGTTTTTATATTAGAGTAATGCTTACTTTACACTTTCATTATTACACGCAACAATTGGTTATTATAGAACAAAACTGCACTAGGTTGACAGGAGAACGCACTGTGAAGCGATTGCGTCTCTCCAAAGCTTTAACGGCGACCGAATCGACGACGGTTGGTGAAGCGTGTAGGCGAATGACTGCTAGGAAAGCTGATGCTCTGTTGCTTACCAATTCGAATGCGTTATTATCTGGCATATTAACAGATAAGGTATATGTTACTTTTTCGCTGCTAGTCGAATCGGATTGGAAGTTTATATGTAGTTTTTCAATATCTACATACAAAATTGTATGCATGAAGTTTTAGGAGGGGTTAGCCTCAATCGAATTAACCAATCGGTTTTTAGTTAATTGGTTCGGTTTGGTTTGGTTTGGTTTGGTTGGTTTTGATTAATAATCAAAATTGAACTTGGGCTTAAATTTTTGTTTAGAATTAATTACATGAGATAGATACATAAATACATGAAATGGAATGGAGGTATAACTGCATGAAATGGTGGTAAAAACATGAAATGGAGGCATAAAAGCTATACATATATGAAAATATGAATGGTTCGGTTCAGTTAATTTCGGTTAACCGAGGGTGCAAATTAAAACCGGTAATCGTTTTTGGATTAAATCGGTTTTTAGTTCGGTTATTGCTCACTCCTAATTTTCAAATTCTTCAAATATTTTGACCGAAATTTGGTCGGTACCGCTTTTAGGTCAATTAGGTGAAATGGAGTTGGTAACCCTCCGATTTCCGATCAACCGACGCCTAATCGTAATTTATACAACACTGACTTTTTAAAAGATTTTTTCATCGTAACATATTATTAACTAGATTTTGACATAATTGTAGGATATTGCAACAAGAGTTGTGGCTCGTGAGCTTGATCTTGAAACCACTCCCGTCTCAGCAGTGATGACAAGGAATCCAGTTTTTGTAGTTTCAGATACGCTTGCAGTAGAAGCCTTACAGAAAATGGTGCAAGGTAGGAACATCCAATGAAAACTTGTGACGTGTCACAATTCACAAAGAAATGTACTTGATATAATTATCAAAATGTTTGTCTTGCAGGAAAATTTAGACACTTGCCTGTTGTAGAAAATGGAGGGGTTGTTTCCATTCTTGATATTTCAAAATGCTTGAATGATGCGATCGCGCGTATGGAGAAGGCTGCTGAAAAGGGGAAAGCTATTGCAGCTGCGGTTGAAGGTGTTGAGAAGCATTGGGGAACTTCGGTTTCTGGTTGGTTAATTATATCTATTATAAGTTATTTGTTAATAGATTCCAGGTCTTGATTATATGTTATTTATACTTGTTTAACAGGTTCCACCACATTCATTGAAACACTTCGAGAGCGACTGTTCAAGCCTTCTTTATCAACCATAATATCAGGAAATCCAAAGTAGGTAATATGCTTTACTTTGATAAATAAAAAAAAAATTGTTTCTTGACGAATTGCAAATGATAATGAATTACTTATACCTCAAATTGTTATTTTCTTAGGCTTGTAACTGTTTCACCATCAGACACGGTGCGAATGGCAACAAAAACCATGTTCGAATGTCACACGAGCTCCGCCATTGTAACAGTTGATAGCAAACCGCGTGGAATTTTGACGTTAGTATTTTCAAATTTGTAGTTTATATATGTATATATATCAAACATATCATGTGGTTTCAGCTAATGGTATTATAAAAATGTGATCTTAATGTATAATAGGTCAAAGGATATCTTGAATAGAGTTATAGCACTGGGTCATCGTCCTGAATTAACCTTAGTGGAAAAGGTTTGTGTATTTTAATTATATGTTTATTAGTGAAATAATTTTTAATTATTTATGTATTATTTAGGTGATGACCCCAAATCCTGAATGTGCTAAAATTGATACACCAATCGTTGAGGCTCTGCAAACTATGAATAAAGGAAAGTTTTTACATCTTCCTATTGTTGATAAAGGTGAATATTACGTCATATTAATCTTTTGAATAATTTATATTTATGTGCCTGATTTAAATATTTAATTCAGTTCATTTGGTGTCTTCTTGTGCAGATGGAATTATTCTTGCAGTTACTGATGTACTTCAGATCATTCATGCAGCTGTAGCCTCAGTACTTAACTTCTTAAACTGGTCAGGTTTGGATTGAAACGGATCAGGTTAAAATCTGATTATTGTTCATTATTTATGCATGAATTAGGTTGGAAGTACTACAATGATTGATAATGATGCTGCAAATTCAATGATGCAAAACTTTTGGGATTCTGCCATGTCAGCACCACCTGCGGACGATGATAGTGAAACCAAAAGGTAGGATCACTGTGATTTTGACTTTTTTGTTTGTTAAACCTAAATAGAAATGATGATTTTGCAGTGAGGGTTCTTTCAAGATTGCTTCTGAAAATGGGACAGATATTGGAAAAGCTGTTTATCCCTCACCTTCGTTACCTAATACGTTTAATTTCAAGATTCAAGATAGAAAGGGCCGGATGCATAGATTTATGTGTGGTATGTTTTATTCTTTCATTACTTTAAATATTATTATGATAAAATTTGATATTACAGATGTTAATTTACTCGAATTTGTCACTGTGTTAGAAACTCATAGTTTGGCGGATCTAATAACCGCCATACTTTAAAGAGTAGGTGGTGAGATTGACCGCAACAACCTCCCGCAGATTCTGGTATTTCTCGTCATCTAAATACTGAAAAAGTTTACTGAATGTTGACTGACTTTTGACTTTTGGTTTTAACATTGTAGTATGAAGATGAAGATAAGGATATGGTGATGCTTGCAACAGATAGTGATCTTATTGCAGCTGTGGAACATGCTAGATCAGCTGGTTGGAAGGTATGAACATACACTTGAGTAAAATTAGTTTTTTGCCCATGATTATTGGTTTCATTTCTGGTATCTGTATGTATTAGTTGATACAAATTATTTCATAATATAAACAGGGATTAAAGTTGCAGCTGGATTACTCTGGGATGCCTAAAAACCGAAAGGGTTCATCAGGTGGTGGTGGTTTGGAGCATGCTCATGCAGATGCATGGGCTTCGGTTTACAGTTCGGTTGCAGCCGGGGCTGCATTAGTGGCTGGTTTAGGTGTATTAGCATTCTTGAGAAGAGCTGGCAACTGATACTTGTTTGTTATTTTCTTTTTTTTTCTTCTGAAAAACGTTACAAGGGTGACTCCAGGTTTTGATGTCGTAAAACACGCTTATTTTTGTGGCGACACGTGGAAAAACGAGACTCGGGTGCTCTCTATTTGAGAGCTTGATAATTGATATAGATACTTGTATTGTATGATGATTCTATCTTGTTAAGTGAACCTTGTTTAACGTTCAGGTCAATCATATATAGGATGAAATTTTATAACAGGGAGAATACTCTTTGTGAAGGCAACATCTTGATTTTTATAGGCATTGAATCCTTCTACAAGAGAAGAATAATGTTTTTATAGTTGGTTATTTTTTTCAAAACTTTCTCCTTTTGTGTTTCTCCCATTTTGAGAGAATTGTGATGTCGGTTGAAAGTACAGTTTTTTCATAACTAGTTTAGGAATTTGAATAGGCTTCTAACTAGGGATTGGAACCGGTTTGCCAAAAACCGGTTAAAAACTAACCTAACCTGCCAAAATTCGGAGCTGCTTTCAAAATAAGCAGATCCATACAGGTTTGGAATTGGAACTGGTTTTGTAAAAAACAGTTTTTGAATTTTGTTGACCTTGTTAAAAAAAACACCTGGTTTGTACATCTATATCATGTCATGTGTGGCTTTTGTTTAGAGTTTTAGGCCCTAATTTGAAAAGAACTCAAATCTTGGAAGGGCTATCTTTTAAAAAAATATTTAAACAATTTAATGAAAATGTTGTAAAAGAAGCACCCAACAACAAAAGACCCTAAATAAGTGTATTTTGTATTATTTATATGCTCTAGATATTTTACAAGAATTAAGAGTCAAACAGATGGTAAATTTAGTTTTTTTTCCTTTCGGTAAATATAGGATCTAGCACTATACAAAATTACAAAGTTACATTAAACATTTTTTTTTCTTTACTATATGATCATCTTTCTTTAAGTTTGATGGTTGGGTGTCAGGATTCAAACTTTCTTGATTCAGGTGATGTTTGTGTGTTTTTATGGTGCAATATGTGTTATGCTGTGATTATGATTAGCAGTAGCCGAAAAGGATCAACACCCGGTTCAGAATTCAATCTCTGCAAAAACTCTAATAAACTTATGGTTGATTGCAGAGGTTTGTCTGAAGCTGAACCATTGAGAAGAACCGAGCCAGACAAAACAAAAGGCCTATCTTATTTCAAATGAATTGGCTCGGTTAGCCTCGGCGTGAAAGCTGCTCACACATATGTGAAAGGTGCAGTTTCACGGTTAATAACAGATAGCAGGATTGGGTGCAGATGAATCTGCCATTGTTGACATGATCCATAATTAACAATTACTAGTTTACCAATCGTTTCTCCTGGTTGTAAACTAAATAATTGGAACCAGATCAATCAAGTAACAGTAAAACTGTCTATAGATATCTGATCTAAACTTTCGCACCAATTTACACATAAAATTTGTCAACATATTCAACTACAAGCATCATTTAAAGTTCATACACTGTTACAAAAAAAACCTATATCATCTTCATCAAACTTAAGTTACCTTCATCCAGAAACCGGACTTTGCCAACTTGCAATGTCAGTAATGAGCTCTCGGAACTGATCAATGAGATTCTTCAAATGCTTGTTCTTATTTTCAAGCTCCTACAAAGCACATAACAGATAACATACATATTAACATTAACCTGCAACATAGTATACAAAATTACTAATTAAAAACAGAGACAATAATAATAAAATATACCTTTCTTAAAGCAGAAGCCCGATCTTCTAGCTTCTCAACATCCAAATCATCAGTTGACATTGGATCAATATCATAAGATTTAGCCTTCACAAGTGATAATTAGGTTTTAGAAAGCTTGTAAAGAATCACATCAATAGTTATGGGTGTGCATGAAACCAAATAAAACCGAACCGAAACAAAAACCAATTGTTTGGTTTTATGTTTTTGCAAAAACCGAACTTTACTTTTGATACTGGTTTTGCATGTAATAACACCCCCCCCCAAAAAAAAAAAACAAAAACAAACCGAATCGAATTCTTAGATTTTCATTTCTATTACAATTAGGGGTGTATCGTTTTGACTTACGAGAGCTCGAGCGAGGCTCGTTTCGAGCTCTTATTCTAAAGCTCGAGCTTGGCTCGTGAGTTCTTTTTGCAAGCTCAGGCTTGGCTCGTTTATTATTTATAAACTAATTTACATATTGTTCCAAAATGTGTTGTTCCGGACACGCACACCGGCCCACGCCAAACCGTCCTAAACTAATTGACCTGGGTGTTTGGGATTCCTTATTTTTACCTCCTTATCTTATATCTTATGATAGGCTAAAAAAAAGTGTGTGGGTTTTCTTATTATGTGAGGAAATGTTAATAAGTTACACATTGTAATTTATGACTTCTCCTTATAAGTTATAAGGAGGTAAAAATAAGGAATCTTAAACACCCCTAGATATGTTTATAATTATTTTTGTATATTTTATGAAAAACCTTAAACGAGCATAACCTCGGCTCGAGCTTACGTAGCACCTTAAAGTAGGCCTGGAAACGAACCGAACGTTCGGTGAACCGTTCGGCAGGAAGTTCGTTTATGTTCGTTTATTTAATAAACTAAAGAACATGAACACAAAATTTGTGTTCGTTTAATTAAATGAACGAACATGAACACATGTTCCGTTTGTTCATTTATGTTCATGAACGTTCGTTTATGTATTAATAGAAAATAATTAAATATTATCTGGATATGTCATCTGCTTAAACGTTTTATATTTGTTAATTTGTGTTCCTTAATGTGTTTTCGGATTTAAGTTTGTTTATGTTTGTTTGTGTTCATTCACATTGGTTCATATATGTTTATTTATGGTCGTTTATCTTTGTTTAGTTATGTTTGTTTAGATTTTAAACAAACGAACATAAACGAACACAAATGTCCATTTTTAAATAAACGCACATGAACATAAATATTTGTTCGATTAGTTATAAAGTTAAATAAACGAACACGAATATGCCCTTGTTCGTGTTCATTCGATTCTTGGCTTTCAATATTCACATTGATGAATACATCGGTCTTATTCTCTATACCGATTTTATTTGTGTTCGTTTGTGTCCGTGAACCGTTCGTGAACACATTAATTTTCTTAATGAACGAACACGAAACTAAAATCTCGTTCGGTAAGTGTTCGTGAACCGTTCATGAACACAATATTTTCTTAATGAACGAACATGAACAAGGCCTTGTTCATGTTCGATCGGTTCGTTTACAGCCCTACCTTAAAGAGCCAAAGTTCGGCCCGAGCTAGACTGTGAAGTGTGAACTAAATAAACTATGTAGTCGATATCGCCAATATATCGGTTATCGGTCCTTGGCGATATATAAATCAGAATAGAATATCAGTTCAGAGTATCGATACCGATAATATCCATGATATTGACTGATATTGGACTAATATTTGACCGATATATCACTGATACTCCCGATATTAGTGTTTTAAGTCTTAATTATCAACTTTTAGTGTTCAATGTTAGTGTTTTAAGTCTTAATCAATTATTACTTTGCTACTATTGTTAGTGCTTTGCAATTTGCAAAAGGTTAATTTGTTCATGGCAGGAGACTATACTGAATTATTAGTGTTAAATTGCTATATATATGAACTTTATATGATATTAAAATTAACGATATCCCACCGATATCTCACTGCTATAATCGATATTTGCAATATCCGATATTTTTCCGCATTAACTGCTTAGTTAATACATTCAAAACAGGTAAAACTTATTTGAGGGTTGAGCTCGAAACTCGGCTCATTTACAACTTTTGTCGATCTAAGCTCAAGTAGCTTAGGAGCAGCTCGGCTCGTTTATTATTTATTATAAAATTAAGGTACCTTTCTAGAATTGGGAATAGCGGCGAGGACGGTACGGAGAGCTGCGACGGATGACTTGTATCGGAGACGAGCTTCATCTAGGGCGCCGCCGCCCATCTCGAACTGATGTGTGGTGTCGGATGAGGCGGCTTCGTGATGGCCGTTGTTAGCATTATTGGGATGTGTAGAAGAAGAAGAAGAAGAAGAAGAAGAAGAGGACCATAGGTTAGGGTTAGAGAGTTCGTCGTTTAAAGAAGATAAGATCTGAAATGCAGATTCTATTGTGTCTTCCAGGTACTTCTGCCCTTCCATTGCTAACTCTTGTGTTGATTTCTGACTGCTCATCGATGCGCTGCTGCTTTCTTCCATATGTTGATGATGATTTGAATGATTGAATGACTAGAGTGAGTGATGAGAATTGGGAACCCTAATAAATGTATACAATAAATTAATAAAGAGGAATTTATTAGAAAGTAATTTAATTTCGTCGACAGCAGGGTTCGAACCTGCGCGGGCAAAGCCCAACAGATTTCAAGTCTGTCTCCTTAACCACTCAGACATATCGACATTTGATTTTTAATACGAGGTTTTGTGTTAGTATAAGAGAATGAATGGTAATTTTTTTTAAAAAAATGTAAATGAATTTACTCGATCTAACTAAGGCATATGAAAGGTCGTGGTCGTTGCGCGCTTTATCTCAGACCCATCCAAAAAGATTGTGTGCAGCGCACTCGATTGTTCGGGGGATGAAGAGATATGGTCCTGGATTCAATTCGGATTCGGGTTCAAACCTAAAAACAGCGAAGGCGAGGTAAAAGGAAATACGCTAGAGAAGAAACACACCCTCATGCGCACACCGAAAGAATACGTCCAATTAATAAGCCACCCAGGTCCAAGAGGGAGGTACAATAGGGACCACTGTTAGTACTAGAGTTGCACAGGAAAAAGCACCAACAGGGTAGCATTGTCTATACAACATGCATGAGCAGTGGGCCCCACGCAAGACGGCATCCTCGATCTCCTCTATGACGGCTGCAAAAGGGACTAACCAGATATCCTCTCGACACATGGCCCAATATTCATTCCACGACGCTCCATATCGTTGGCTATAAATACAAGACTCCGCCAAACGTTAAAAGATTCCGCTCTCACCCTCTCTAACCATATATCATCTCTTTGTGCTTTACACATTTGGATTGTATGCACGAGAGACTATCATGAAGGCGATTGACGCTTTTCTGAGCTGGAAACATCTCTCCCTTCTAACCACCATCACATGATAGTTTTCTCTGCATCTTTGTGTTTATAGATTTTAGCATATGAGTCATTATATTGCCTAGCCATGAATTCATCCGGTGAGTGGCCCCAGTTCCCAAGTGGTACATGGGAATACAATAACTTCTTTCATACAACTTTAACGTTGGCATTCTTCTTGATGAGATATATAGTAGTTTGTAAACTCAAGTGGTTGCTCGAGGGTCGGTGATGACCGTCGTTTGAGTCAATCAAAAACCTAATTATTTTAAATAGTTAGAGCAAGTAGGGTATCG
Source organism: Bidens hawaiensis (assembly GCF_021521415.1). Lineage (NCBI taxonomy): Eukaryota > Viridiplantae > Streptophyta > Magnoliopsida > Asterales > Asteraceae > Bidens > Bidens hawaiensis. Next base: position 633,832 of record NW_027491589.1, read on the forward strand.
TATCACAAGGAGTACGTGATCAATGCAATTCGTGTAACAGATTTAATATTATGACGTAAACGGTTATAGTGCTGATCACGCAAGCAATAGTTTAAAATAAGAGAACTAAGCAACAAACAAGTAAACGAGTATTAAGCAGTTAACAAAGCAAACCACACCCGGAATTCAAGTAAGCAACCAAACAATATCTCATGCAACCTAACAGATTTATTATTAACGATTAACTAAAAACTGATCAACCAGACAAAACCTTAGACGTCAACAATTACTTTACACACGGCACTGGTTATCAAACAGTCCTTGCCAGTGTGACTCAGTTAAGGGTAATTGTACGTTTTATCGTATTCAATCTAACCAAACAGTTATATGACTAATTATCTAGCAACTGGTAACAGATCGTTCAGACCAACGTAAACCTAAACCGACCGAACACACAGAAATACTAAACATCAATAATCATATATCAATCTTCAATAATCAAAACATAAATATTCTTAATCACATGAGAAAAACTGTAAATGGTTACAAACTATACATCCCGGGTGCGATTCGAGAAGATTAGCCGAGCCGAGACATCATCAAATCTTCGATACAGATGATATGGATCATAGATATGGTCTTGACACAAGCTAAGATAGTGGAAATCGCCTCTTGGTTGTAAAGACGGAGTTAGGGTTCTTGAGAATGAAAAATAACATATAAACCTAAAATTCCCGTCTGCACTCCCGTCACGGTACGCGATGGCCATATGACCATCCCATCGCGTACCGTGATTTGCTAAAGATATTGTGGCATTCTCTAAAGCCTCGGTTATTCTACTTACATTCCCATCAGCACTTTCTACTTCATAATGTTTATCTAGTTTAACTAAGGCCTCATTTAATAGACTACAAAATTTATAATCTATAAAGCTTTGGTTTGCACCTGATTCAAATAATATTCTAGCATAAACATTATTTATAGGAAACGTACCGGTGATCACGTCCGGTATATCTGTTGCTTTCTGGGTGTCTAGCATAAAGACACGAGCGTTTCCTTTCTTGGCATCGGTTTTCACCCCGCTCCCACTTGCGCCAACTGTCGCTGTCGTTGGTTTCTTCTTTGGACATTCCGTACTAAAATGCCCATTTTCACCACATTCAAAACATACTACTGCTTTCTTTTTACAGTCTGCTTCAGTATGACCCAGCCTTTTGCAAAAATTACATATAATGGTACTTAAGGGTCGTTGACATCTCCCAAAATGTCTTATGAACGCCCCTTCCCTCTTTTTCTCAACTTTCCGAATCTTTCCTCCAACTGGCGTCTTGCCATCATCTCTTTTCCTTTTTATCCCGATTCCTTATCATCCCATCCATCAAGTACCCGGCCAACTCCATGGCAGATTCCGTTGAAGACGGCATATGTGAGCAGACTAAATCACGGATTTCAATTGGTAATCTGTAAATATAGCGTGTCACTTTGTTGATTTCAGGAGTGACTAAGTGAGGTACGATTCTACAATACTCAAGAAACTTGGTGTTATATTCCTTGAGATTGGTTCCCACAACCTTGTGGTTCCACAATTTGGTCTGAATCTGATCCATTTCATTGATTAGACAGAACTTCTTTAATATCATAGCCTTAAACGTTTCCTAGTCCAGGTTGTAAAGATTCTCTCTACCCTTGATTCCTATTAGGGTATTCTACCATTCCAATGCATCCCCCTTAAACATCTGGGAGGTATATTGAACCTTCTCTCTCTCCGTACACTTGCTAATTAATACAATCGATTCCATTTCCTCCAACCATCGGAGGGTAACTATTGCTCCTTTGTCCCCGTGAAATTCTTTGGGGTTGTAAACTTTGAATACTTTGAAAACACAACCTTCGTTTATTTTGAGTTTCTTAGTTTTCTCACGAAGATCATTTTCAGCAGTGGAGCTTGCATCACTTGTTTCTTTCTTTTTCTCGGTTTCCTTTTTCTTATCTTCCTTCTTTTTCGATTCTTTCTTAGATTCTTTCTTTGAATTTACCGTTTCACTTTTGCTTCGGCTTACCCTTTTACTAGATTGAGAAGCGGAACGACTAGGATCATTTTTCAATATTTCATAGATTGGGTTCACAGCTTCTTTTATTAGATCACGAATACCGAGCATATAATCCTTCGGTATTGCTTGAATATTTTCTTCGGTAGCTTTTTCTTGTAAAATTTCTTCGATTGTCTTTCCTTTATTATTTATTTGCATTTCTGGATTGGTGTTTGCTTTAGACATGCTGTAACATGAATAAAACAAAATTTTAGGGAAAGACACACTTTATATTACATTATTTATGTTACACGGAGAAACATAACAACAAACATCGATACATAACACGATATCTAATCCTTAATCCATTTCTTAACAAGATTTTTCATCTTGTCACATTTCTTAACTATTTTCCTTCCCATTTTCTTCTTGTCCACAACCTCGTTCCTCAGCTCGTCCATCACCGAGTTTGGCGGGTTCGGATATCCCGATGGTGCAGATGCAGCTGGGAAGAGATATGTATTTTCTTGTGGATAGAGATGCGGGTTCGCAACGTATGCGTGCATTTCTTCATCGGGAATGTTATTGATGTAAAACTTCTTGATGAGATTTGCCTCCTCGCGAATTTCCTTTGCTTGTTGTGAAACCGAAGGTCTTGATCCTAAATATGAAGGGAAGTAAGGATTTTCATTTTCCTCTTCTTCCTAGGGATCCTCCTCTTCTTCAGGATCTTCCTCCGATTCATAAGGGTTCTTGATTGGTGAGTTAAATCTCTTTTTGTATGGCATGCTAACCCTCATTTTTGGTTTATGACTGGGTTCTGCAGATACTGGTGGGGTCTCGTATTGATAGTTCAATGGTGGTGATCCAAATTGCCATCTCCTTTGATCAGAGTGACAATTCACCCAGCTTGATGATTCCGATTCAGTTTCCTGTTTAATCTTGCTTTGCACCTCCTGTTCCTCGGAAGGATGGTAGGTTGGAATTTCGGAAGGATAGTACTGAGGAATGTTGTCAGTGGTGTCGTCAGAAATCTCTATTGGCATTTGCTGGCTCCCTGGGAGATACACGGGTTGGCTCCCATATGGTAACACCGGATTGATTGGTTGATTGTGACTGAAGAAGCTAGTATAATAACTATTGCTACTTTCCATATTTGATGGTTCGTAGTTGATTGTTGGTATTGATCGAATGGCTACTAGGTGTCTACGACCAAAGTAGTTAGTATAAGACATATGCACTTTTAGTTAGATTAGGGATAGGAGGTTTACCAATCCTATCTTATCCCTATGAATAATCATAGTAATTATAATGGTTAATGCCTAGGTACTAATGTTTAATACCTAATTCGCTGAAACCGATGGATCTGATACCAACCTGTCACACCCCGACTTAGGGCCTAGGCGTGTGACCACAAGTTGGTACCTGTTTTGTAAATATATCAGAGTTTATGTGTAACATTTCGGGTTTTTCGCTTTCTCATTTGTAACCGTTACCCGACCCACTTTTGGGCCCGGGCTTTATCATTAATAATATCCGCATTTATCGAGTTATAAATTATTATTATATTTATATTTAAACTATTTAGCTTTGACGTTTTTAATCCAAAATAATAAGTTCTATCCATTCTTTATCCATCTCCAAACTTGAGGGTTCTTTATGTAAAAATTACTATAATACATATTATGAAATGGTTATCCATTACCAAACCCGACCCACATTCATGTTTCTTGAACCCTACTCCAATAATCATCAATTTTGGATAGTAAATCAAGTTGTAAACACCAATGTGATCCGAGTATCATTATTCCATAACAAACACGGCATTGACCGACGAACTAATTAAGTCAATAACATCAAACTGATTCGTTTTTCCTTGTTTAACCAAACCGCCAGCCTAAATCATTGATGAAAGCGAGATCGTCGATATTATTTCAATTAAATTCATACAATCATTCCTTATAACGTGACCGACAAAACCCCTCTATTTAATTGTATTCATTTGGCTCGTTAATTGCTCGTTCATCACGTCTTTCTGGCCGTCCCTGTTTCTCCTTCGTTCATCCTCTTCTGTTCTTCGTTTATAGCAATTAAAGGTATGTTTGGGATCGCGTTTTCATGGGGAACAAAACCCCTAAACTTGTTTTGATCAATTAGAACGTATTGAATCAATTCGAGATTAGGGTTTGTATACTCAATTTGGGGATAAACAGATTATGTTTATAAATGTTTGAACCAGACTATCCTTGCACGTTGGCAGGGATAGCCTGCTGGTTAACACAAGAGGATTTGGGGGTGGAGGTCACGGGTTCGACCCTCCACACCCTGATTTTTTTGGTGAATAATTGTTTTATGCTTTTTAAATTAATAATCCATTTTAATATTAATAATAATGATTAAACAAAGTTGTTTAACTAAAAACCGACCTTTTAATATTCGTTTTCATTCACATATATTTTTTAAGACTCGTTTTCATGCATATATATATATTCATATATATGTATAGATATAAATAAAGATACATTTTTCTTATATAAAGATACATAAATATATAAAGAAGATTTTTACTTAAAAACTAACGTTTTATTAAATATATAAATCAAGTAATTAAGTTATAAAACTAAAAAAAGTATTTTATATTTTCTTAAATCAAAGTAATAGTTTAAATATTAAATCCCTAAATAAATATAATATTGGTTATCGTTTAACTAGCGTCGTAATTAAGACCCTTATTTTAATCACATTATTAACTCTCTTAGGCGTTAACGTTCGCGCGTGATCATCTTCTCTCATTCTCGCTACTTTAACCATCCTCGTTCACCTTTGAGGTGAGTACCACATTCCCCCTTTTTACTCGTTTTATCATGTTTTGGGGATATATGCGTAACTTATTATATTTTCACACTTTATCTATACACAAAACTGCAATTGTTGTCTTATGTGTTAACTAATCTCATGCCATACTTGCTTTATGTTTATGTGCTCAATGTGAACCGCATTCGGAGAGGTCCAACATAATCTCAGAAAATAGTATGATCATACGCTAGTCGATTTAGCTTTGTGCTTTTCGACATCTCATTTTATTTGCTCATTGGTTGATTTGTTAATCTCATTTGACGCGTTGCAGCTACGTATTTTAATATATATGTAAACTGAACTGGTTTGTTGCTCACTCAACCTCGTGTTGACAAACTATATTATTTTCACGCATATGTAGGTTACCGTTTGATGTGAAGTGTGGACTTAGAAGAATTGTTTTAAGGACTTAATGCTAGAAGAGTTTATTTGAGACTTTAAATTTTCATTTGAATTATTTGATGTTTTGTTTACTTTGGATTTCTTTTTGTAATGAATTATGGTGATATTTGAATTAAATAAATAGATCTTTGAACTTTAAATATTTGCATGATAGTAACCTACGAGCTGTGACAATCAGTCCACGCTCCGGCATTTCCGCCGTAGGTTGGGGTGTGACATTATGGGTTAATTTTAGCGGAAGACTTTAAGTTGAATATAATATTAATTTACATTGAAAATTTACTCGGGAATTAAAAACCTGAGTATTAGTTTACAAAATATAAGTTTTCATATTACAAGGATTAGTTTATCAAAACCGGAGTCATCTTGTACGCGCTTCTATCTTCATATGAACTCCAATCCTTGCTAATGCTACTTATGCTTAATTACCTGCAATGGGTTGGAAAATACGTCAGCTATATGCTGATGAACACGTATGACTCGATAAAACTGTTTAAATGACAATTATAATACAATTATAGTTTTCTGTACACCCAGCAGATGCACGGCCACATCTGGGATTTGTACCACTACCCTACACACACACAAATGTTCTCCCGAGCTATGACGCTCCTGCAAGGAGAACTAGTCATGAGCGTTAGCCCACGGCCACCCGGCCTTTGATTGATTAGGCTGAACAGTTATGTTTGGATCCAGACAATTGTGTACTCGGTCTGAGTTGCTTTTATTTTCTATCTTGTATTATAATGTTTTAGAGATCAAATGATCTCATGTAGACATTGATTGACTCGTTAAGACAAACACCCGTTCGCCTCATTGAGTATAAATATGTTTTGACTGATTGAAAAGGTTAACGTATTCACCTGTACTGTCGGTGTTTGGAAAACCTTGACTGATTGATTGATTGTGAATGATACTTAACCTATACATAAATAGGTTCGTATGCATGATTTGAATGATGTTAAGCTATGATTGTAAGCTTAACCTTGAAATCGTTTATCTTTGATTGTGAATGAAAACACTTAGCTTTATGTGACGTTTGATATAGCATGCTTTGGCCTATCATGTTGGTAAGTTTCTCCAGGTAAGTAAACGGGTTCCTCGGTTGATTGGGATTTATGCGAATTACTTTTCCTTAGGCAAGAAACTTACTACAGTGATATCCCCCTTCCAGTTACTACATGCCCGTCAAAATATATCTTTTGTTAATCATTACTTCATCATGAAGTTACGTTTATGAAAACACAATTGTGAATGATTTAAAAATACGATCAAGGTTAAAGATCATAGCCTCGATTGATAATCTAAGTTATAATTCAAATAACTTAAACGTAACTCCTACCTTAATTCGGATGCTTAGATTGATAATAAGAAAAAGGCAGGATCTTGATCTATTCGCTTAAGTGCTTTCTACTTGATTACAACTTCGTTTCTTGCACGAAATACGAGAACAACGACGCTTCGGCTTGTCACGGCTATTGGGCACGCTTCCCTATGCTTAACTATGTGAAAGTGAAGGTGTGATGGGATGAATTGAGCTCATGCCCGTCACCCCCCTTTTATAGCCGAATTTTGATCCCATCGCGGTACGCGATGGGTAACTTGGAACCTGTCGCGTACCGCGGCGCCGCCTTTTTACGCCGCCTTATACGGTGATGACACGTGGCCTGTCACAACGCGCCACGTGTTGACACGTCGTTGGACACGTGTCCGGTGACTCACCAACCCCATCGCGCTACGCGATGGGTTGTTTGCTATCCCGTCACGTACCGCGACGGGAGAAAATTTTCAAAATTTACAATTTTGGTCCCTCTACTTTCTAAGTTAGTATATTTTAACTTAAATTAAAGAGGGTAAAAGACACGGTGTTACAGGAATGAAGATGATGATGAGGGAAAGTGTTCTAGAACACTTAGATTTGTAGATGGAGATGAGTGTTTGAATATGGAGATTGATGATGAATCTGAAGAGGATGATGATAAAGATTATTATTATCATGATCTTTTCAATATAAAAAGGGGAGAGAAAAAATAAAAGAAAAAGACAAATAATAATGAAATTACGCAAATACCCTGGACTTAACGGATGAAAATTGAAAGATTAAAAAATGTACTAAAAATGCAAGTTTTTTAAAACTGAGGTAACCATTTGCACAAAAGAATGAGTACTAAAGTTGTGTAGTTGGCCAAACCACAAGTACTAAAATGACACTTAACTCTACTTTCTAACTAGTATAAACATTTATTTCAATTGTTGATATGGACATATGGTCTTAAACAGATAACATATATAATTACATTAAAATAAAATAAAATCACATAAATAATTACATATATGACTATTTGTAATCATAGGCTGAGGGGTGTGGGGGGCGCGAGAGGGGGCGCGAGTGGGGGCGCCAGCCAATAATATTGTGACGTGTGGCAGAGAGAGAAACTTGATAAGATGGGTGTTGGTTGTGGTGCTCGCGCCCCGGGACATTGTGTGGAGGGGCGCGAGAGGGGGCGCGAGCGGTTTTTTTTTTATTTTTTTATAAATGTATTAAAAAAACGTATTATTAAAAAAACTCATAAATTATTTAAAAAAACACACATTAATTAAAAAAACACATTAATATCTAAAAAAAAATTAAAGTACTAAAAAAAAACATTATTCTTATTCTTCGGCTTGGTCTTCTTCGATCAACCTCTTCCGGATACGTTCCTTTTGTTTTTCCATCAGCATTTGGTCGACCGGATTTAGGTTACTGAAGTCTCTTGTAAGGAAGTCCAAATCTCTCATTCTTTTTTTTTTCCTTTTTGTCATTAGAGACCACCTCCATGGTTTTGTTGAATTTATTGAGGGATTCAACAAGATCGTTGATGTTTACGGCTTCCCCCTCAGCTGGTTTTTTCCCCCTGGCGTCCCTTCCCAATGGCCGCCTCCTCGGCGGTGAAGACGTTTCCTCCCCCGCAACGTTTAGGTCGAATCCAACCCGGCAATCCGACCCGGCGGAAGTGCTATACGCTCCAGACGAACTAGTTTTAGTCCGTTTCGGCCCTACTTCCGCATCAAGGTCCGGCGCCACCAGCTCAACCCACTTAGAACACCTTCTCAACCTCTCCCACACCTTTACACCGTCCCACGTCTTCACCGTCCCATACCTCCGCAGGCACTCCTGCTTCCACTCTTCGACAGTGAAATTATAAACCGCCAAATCGTCACTGCCACTTGGTCTCATACGACCGGCGTTCCTGTTGAACAGATTAGTAAACAAGCCGACAAATTTTCTGATTTCGGTCCACCGACCCGAAATCATATCGGCGTTCCGCTCTGTACTCCCAACGAGCGAATAGAACGTCTCCCTAACCTTTGTCCAAAAGACCTTGCTCTTTTGGTAGTCCGCTGCAAAATGCATAAATAAATTTGTAAGTCATTTAACTTTTTTATTTAACTTTTTTTTAAAATCATTTTTAAAAACGTTAAAACAATTACCGCAACGCCGATCCTCAGAAATGACTATCCAAGCCCGACACAGGGCTTCCTTCTCATCCGATGACCACGGAGTGGTTTTCCGTTTCGTCCTTCCAGTCGAAGCCGAACCCGACCCGTCCGTTGCAACTTGTTTTTTCCGGTGGACGCGTCTTCTTTGTCCCGCAGCTTCACCTTCTGGTTCTTGTGTCTCCGGAACAACAAAGTTAGGAGACGGTTGTATGTTGGATGGTTGAAAGCCGGATGATTGTTGCGACCCCGAATAAAACATCGGTTGGTCCGGTGCCGACCATAAATCGTCGTAACTGTAATCTGAATCTAGGTTTGGGTACCAATTTCCAGCCATGTTTTTAAAAAAAGGTTTGGAAGATGGGGTGATTTTGGGTTTTTTTGAGGTTGTGGTAAGTATTTTATGTGATTTTGGGTGTGGTATGTGATATTGGGTTGATATTGGTTTATATAGAGAAATTTTTTTTTTTTTAATAAACTTAAAGAGCCAACGGCTCAATTTATAAAGCCCCAACGGTCATGCACGCATTCCGAAGCCCACTTTATGCCCATTTTCAGCCGTGACTGGCCTTGCGCCTGCCTGGATTTCCGCGCTCGCGCCCCTCTCGCGCCTCGGTGGTGTGGTGCTCGCGCCCCGGGGCGCGAGCGGATGGGCTCACGCGCCCCCTCTAGCGCTCCACACCCCTCAGCCTAATTGATTAGTGTATGGTTTACTTCTAAGTCTAACACCATCATTTTATTTGTGGTAGTCGTTGCAATCGTTAATATGTTGGAAATCTTCCTAAAAGTGACCGAATAATTCATATGGAATTGGAAATACAAGATTGAAGATTGGTCTCGTTAGACTTGAAAAATACTAGATCAAATGATTTCAGAGTCCATTTTCCTTTTGACTGTTTCTCAGCTTTCTTGAAGACAAATCCATTTTAATCGGGTCCTACTACGGACACCCAACCACCCCCTTCTTATACGTCCCGTATAGGTCTATACGGGACATATTAGAAGTTTTTTTTTTTAAAAGGATGGTTGTCCCTAGAATCTGCCTTTTAATTTTCTATTACAACTTTAAACACAATCATGGCAACTTGAAAAGCTTTAAAATATGATTTAAACTGCACTGATTACTCATTTGTGTACAAAACATGACAAGTGTATATATCTTTTCTTTCCAAAAATATATTTTTAACAACTATTTTAGGAAATAAGGATAACATTAGGGCCACCCACCATGATTACAAGTTTACAATTAAAACACTATCGTGTCAAAAAGCACAAGTCAAAGTCTGTGGGTGCTTGGACAGTTGGACCTACATGGGTGACACATATTTCCATTTACATTATTATAAGTCTAAATGAGATGAGAGTTGGTGAAGTGTTTGGACGTTTTCTTTCACCAACTCCCCTTACCCACCAATATCACCTTCCTTATCCTAATCATTTTCTCACCAACAAACAACTTTCTAACATATTATTTTCTTTACGAAATCAATTTTAGGAATAGAATTGTGATCACAATATACATATTTTTACTTATTTTTTTTCTTGAATATGAAACATAAAGCAATATTTTAACTGTCATGTGATTACGTTCCGTGCATTGTTTCCCGTATCAAACTGGTCACTGGTTGGCTTGGTCTGACCAGATGACACAATATTTAATTTTAATAAATATTTAAACATTACAGATATTATAAATAATGTATTTATCTTCAATTAAAGTTGAATGTTTATACAAATTCGTTGTTATGTTAGTTATATTAAACGAATTTAAAAAATATTGTTTTGTTGACATGGAAAAGGAAAAACAATAAAATAATGAAGACACCTTATAAGATAAAGTAGATGAATTTGAAATGTATAATTTTTATGTTAAGAATTGAGTATTTATACTTTAGTAATAGAGTAGTTGACAAAAACTCTTATACAAGGCTTCCGGTTTGTGAATCTCTCATACAAAAATATATATTGTATAATTTCTCTTAACCTGCTCGATCTTAATAAACTTTATATAAACATAAGTTGTCTTTAATGACATTGAGGTGATAGTAATGATTCGGGATTTTAAGATCTCAAGTTTGAAACATGATTAAAGAGGGTTTTTCTACGGTGATGGGGTTTCCTTCTTGATGATCTACTTGAGTGAGTCAACTTGAAGCGTCAAAACCAGTTTAGACGGTTAACATCCCGTCTCAGAAAGACTTTCCCATATATTAATGGTGGTTTCAAACGTTATTCGAAAACAAAAATAACCATCGTTGATAATTTGATGTATCGTCTATTTTTTTAATCAGAAAGGTATGATTGACACCATGGCTAACTTACATAGCACGCTACATAGTATATATTCTTGAATTTACGTGTGATGAGCACTAGAAATCATGAACGCTCAAAGAAATCATTTTTCATTTTTTATAATAGATTCTTATAAACAATATATTAAATTCTTCATCATCATCCTTTACAAACTAAAAAGATTTGTTACCCTTTCCTATGGCTCAAAACTTAATTCAACTTATTATTACAACGAGCTTGATCAATTATCTCATATTCATAACCGAATAATCAAATCATTTGTAACAAAACCGATCAATTACTGAAATTCAAAAGAGCGCCAAACCAATCTACGTCCTCCATAGCTTGTCACACCTACATTAATTTTTTTTTATACGTGTTTTAATAAAATCAGCATATGCATAACTCATCCAATCAATAAAAAAACATCGATCATCAATTTAACGTATATATATTAAGCCTACATACAAAACATATAATAAGTCGTTTCAAGACAAACCATAGAATATCGATTTTTTTAAAATCTAATCGTCCAACTGTCTCTATCATATAGACTTAAAATATATAGCCAAAAATTTCACTAACTATTTGGTAATTGTTTTACTTTCAAGCTTTGTTTATCTTAAGTTGAAGTCTTCATATTATATTTCTTATTGACAAATTCGCCATTAGTCAAAATCAATACTTTGATTAGGTCATCCACCATTAGCAGCAAAGCGGTAGGTGAAACCAATTTAAAAAATAAAATAAAAAAAATGAGTTGCATACTTGCATTATAAAACCAACTAAAACACGCTTCACACCAAATAAACACCAACTTGCATACATACATACATATATACATTATTCTCTAACACGTTTCATAACTTTGTTAACGTACACAACGAGATCATGAAGATCGAGGTAAGAGAATCGACAATGGTGAGGCCAGCTGAGGAGACACCAACGATTAACCTATGGAACTCGAATGTGGACCTAGTGGTCCCGAATTTTCACACGCCTAGTGTGTACTTCTATAGGCCGAATGGTGCGACTGACTTCTTTGATCCGAAGGTGATGAAGGAGGCGTTGAGTAGGGCGTTGGTTCCGTTTTACCCGATGGGAGGCCGGTTGAAGAGAGACGAGGATGGTCGGATTGAGATCGAGTGTCGAGGACAAGGTGTGTTGTTTGTGGAGGCCGAGTCTGATGGTGTGGTCGATGATTTTGGTGACTTTGCGCCCACGTTGGAGCTACGGAAACTCATACCCGCGGTTGATTATTCGCAAGGGATTGAATCGTATCCGTTGCTGGTGTTGCAGGTATTTCAACTTTATCGCCGTGTACACGGATGCTTAGATGATTATGTATTATGACATGAAACTTATTTTAAAGAAAAAACTTACATCAAAACATGGATAATTATAACTGCGTCGCTATGGTATATTCGGAATTTTATAAAACAAAATATTAAAAGTTATGAAAAAAAAACAAAATTAAAACTTATAGTGTGACACCTTATAACTTAGTCAATATATATTTTAAAAATGAAAAAAAAATGGATTTTAAATGGTTAATTTTGTTAAAATGAATTATTCATATTGTAAATTGTTGAAGAGCTATATAATCAAATAAGAAAAAAATGGATTTAAGTAATCGGATAATTGACAAATAACGATCATAACTAACGATTTGGCTGCGAACGGTCTCATCAATGAATAATTCGACATGCTTAACAACTTATATTCATGTTTTGGTATCTTTATTGACAAATATTTTTTTGACAAATATCAGTCTCAACTAACGAGTTAGTTGCTGGCAGTCCCATAAATGAATCGTACGACATGCTTAACAACTTGTATTTATGATTTGGTATCTTTAAATGCAGGTGACTTACTTCAAATGTGGTGGGGTGTCACTAGGAGTCGGTATGCAGCACCACGCTGCAGATGGCGCATCTGGGCTGCACTTCATCAACACCTGGTCAGACATGGCCCGTGGGCTAGACCTCACCATCCCACCCTTCATTGACCGAACCCTTTTACGTGCCCGTGACCCACCCCAACCCGCCTTTGACCACATCGAGTATCAGCCCGCCCCACCAATGAAAACCGCACCCGAAACCACAACGGTTCCTGAAACCGCAGTCTCTATTTTCAAGTTAACACGAGACCAACTAAATGCGCTAAAAGCCAAGTCAAAAGAAGCTGGCAACACGATTGCTTACAGCTCGTATGAGATGCTTTCGGGCCATGTTTGGAGGTGCGTGTGTAAAGCTCGTGGCCTGCCGGATGACCAGGACACGAAGCTTTACATTGCGACTGATGGGCGGGCCCGTCTCCGCCCGTCACTCCCTCCCGGCTACTTTGGGAATGTAATATTCACAACCACTCCAATAGCAGTAGCCGGGGACCTGCAGTCAAAGCCTACCTGGTATGCTGCGGGTAAAATTCACGATGCGTTGGCAAGGATGGATAATGATTATTTAAGATCCGCACTAGATTACTTAGAGCTGCAGCCCGATCTAAAGGCGCTTGTTCGTGGGGCCCACACGTTTAAGTGCCCGAATCTTGGGATAACTAGCTGGGCTAGACTCCCTATTCATGATGCGGACTTTGGATGGGGCCGGCCCATATTTATGGGGCCCGGTGGGATTGCTTATGAAGGGTTGAGTTTTGTGTTACCGAGCCCGGTTAATGATGGGAGCTTGTCAATTGCCATTTCATTGCAAGCTGAACACATGAAGCTGTTCAGCAAGTTCCTTTATGACATTTGAAATGATAGTTTAATTTTGATCATAGCAATATATACTCATTATGCATAAAACTTTTCTTTGAAACACAAATTGTTGTATGTCAATGGAGGCTGAAACACTTTTCCATAGGCCAATCGGTTTTTTAGTTATACGACATTATTTTAATACACACATAAAACCAATCTCTTTTAACTTTGCTCGCAAAAGAAAAGGAAAAGGGCAAAATACAGCTTGTGCTCGATCTATACTTAGGTATGACACACATATGAGTGGCTGTCCTAAAAGCATACATATAGATTTGTAAAGTGAAGTTTGGGGAAACATATATAAACTTTGAAATGCATCCACATCCACTGTCATTTGTTCAAGGGCTTGAAGGCGATGGTAAATGCCTAAATGCACCAGATGTCCGGCTAGTCTCAAGAATAGAATAATCTTGAAGTGTATAAATTGTGAGTTTGCAATACATTACAGGCGTGGTGTTACATACATTACTGGCAGGCATCAGTAACCAGTTACTTGGTTTTACCGGCCTCTCGTATCAACTAAGGAGCTCGATCACACTTTTCACGTTCTTTTCGGGTTTCGGTTTTCTTCTTTAGTACACGAAAAGATGTAATAAACAAACTGAATTTAATGCATGTGTTGATTTAAGTGAACTTATGGGTTGGTTAAAATGGGTCAAAATAATTACTAATATAATTGAACTTATGCACATCAAGATATAAAATAGAAATCAAAGAATTGAAACATTCTAAGAATTTGAACTGGTGACATGCTCCACATTCATAAAAACACCAAATACATTGATCACCAGCTGCAAAATAAACAATCCAGGACAACTGAAATGATCCATAACTTCTAGCTTCGTTTTCTCTTTAACTTTACTAGCAAAAGAACAAGGAAAAGAAAAGCATAATACCTTGCTTCAAATTGTATTGGAATCCAAGGAAAAAACCAATAAGTTTACATGTATTCTTTTATAAAAAAAGTATTTAAAAAAAAGAGATGGTGGTTATAAATAAAATTTTAATTACTTTATTGACATTTTTGATACCGACATGACTTGTGTAACCCATAATATAAATAAATAAAGCTAAATACGTATTTTGTTTTTTATTTTTGATTTATATTTTAAGTTAAGATTTTTTAGGGGTTTTTTTTTATCTCAATCATCTAAAAGCCTACAAATTCTTATCACCTTTCTTATTTAGATGACCCTTTGGGTTTTAACTTCTTTACATATTTTATAATCTTTATGATACGATATCCATAACAATTAATCAGAATAATAACATAGATAGATAGATGATACTTTTATAAATATCAGTTTATCCAATAGAATTTATTTAATTATTTTTTGGTACAATATAACCGTAAAAAGTGTCAAAAGTATTCTACTTGTTAATACTAAACTTAACAACGAAGATAAGGATGTATCCTTTTGCATTAATCCACAAAGTTTGGTTCTTACTAAGCCATCTTTTATATTTGCGAGCTTTATTATACGATCCTTTTTCTAACTTGATCATCCCTTCTCGTTTCGATTGTACTATCTTCCCGGTTCTCATTTCGTTTTTAAAAACATTTGCTTTCATTTTATAACATTTGTTTCTTCTCATACTATAATGAAAAAAAATATCATGTTTGAACACGAGCATCCATTAAAACTCATAGATTTGTGGTTGGAACAACTACAACATGAAGAAAAGTATGAAGAAGACGAGAAAGAGGAAGAAGAAGAAAATGAACTAATTGCAAAACAAGACTTTCGATGTTTATGCTTCCAATGTGATGAAGAAATCAACTGGTTTTGAAGAGGTATGTACCCGCCTCAACACCAACCAAGGCGGGTCAACCCACAAGATAAAGACATTATGAAGGCACAAAGCCAAAACCCAGGCGCATGGCGCATACAAAACATGCTCAGGCATCATATGCTCGCGCATCACATATGCGCGCGGCGCATATCGCATGCTCTTGCACATCACATATGCTCGCGCGTCACATATGCGCGTGGCGCACCAGCGCGCGGCGCATATCACACGCTCGTGCATATCACACCTGCGCATGAAATATCTGCGCGTGAGAATAAAAAGAAGACTTCGCGCATCCTCAGGATGGGCGCATATCACACGTGCACATAATCAACCTCGTCCTTATCCAAATCAGGGTTAGGGCAACCTTGATTGTGCACGTCAGACAATCTTCTAGAAGGCATCTTTTTAAGGAGTAAGAATATGCTGATGTTGACAGCTGCCAAATGAAAGGTCGACAACTCAGCATGACACATGTGCTACCACATGATTACAACCAACGAGAAAGCGCCAGGTGTCCCAGAGGACACATGGCGCAGTGCGGTTGGAGGAGGCCAACGAGGCTGAGTCCAACCAGTGGAAACCCTAGCACTATAAATACAGCATCAACTCCACTTTGATGACACATTCATTCACACTCAATCATTGACAGTTACAAGCAGTGATATCACATTCAATCATATTGAATTATATTCACTCACAGTCAGTTACAGAAAAACACACAGTCACACATCATCAAGGGTATTCAGCGATTCAGCAATACTCTTGAGATTCACTTACCTACAAACATTATTATCTTCTCCAAAAGATACTGATTCTCACGCCGGAGGGTTACCCCAAAGAGGACCCCTCTGTCCCTTTCTGAGGGGTAAGTAACGGCGCTGTTCATTTTGTAGGTGGAAGAACTCGGATCCAGAAGAACCATCGGTGAAATAGTTTAATCACACCCGAGGAAAGTAGATCTGCTACCAGTGAGTAGATCCACGTTTCTTCATTGGCGCCATCCACTGTTACAAACGGCAATCAGATCTCATCCAGATCTAAAAAATTCAATCACCATGGTTTCTGGAGTTCGTAACGTTGATCAAGCTCTGGAGGATATTGAACGTGAGGGTGTTAACGACGGACAGCAGGTTCTGAGGGTTCCGCGTGATTCTACGCGTACCACCAGCAACCGTCCCTTCGTCACAACCCCTCACGGCCAGACTGAAACTCCTCCAGACGATCGCACGTTACAAAATATGGCCGGCGCGAAGCTGAAGGGACCAATGGGTCCAGAAGATGAAGCAGACGATCCGAATGAATGGCTCATAAATGAGCAACGGCGTCTGATGGAAAAGTACACTGAAATGATCAAACAGAAGAAGCTAGCCGACCAAACACAAAGGCAAGCGATGGAGAAGCAGCCCACAAAAAGGCCGCGCGCGCCGGAAGAAGGGCATTCTGTTCACACTGCACACACAGAGTTCAGTGATGAAGAGGTGCATAGCATGAGAAAGACAAGGGATACTCATGCAGGAGGCTCGCAGCTCCGCGCGCCTGTGAACATGGCGCCAGGAGCCAGAGCAGATCCGGATCTGCACATGCCATACAGCCCACCGGTCAGAGGGCAAGTGGACGTAACCACACCCTACAGACCAGCCATCCTGGTAAAACACTCAAAGTTTACTGCGCGCATCGCGCAGGCTCCCATCCAGCATAAGACCAAGATGCCAAGTGGTCTGGGGAAATATGATGGCACGACAGATCCAGATGACTTTTTGCAAGGTTTCTATAACACGGGAAACCT
This sequence comes from Bidens hawaiensis, assembly GCF_021521415.1. Taxonomy (NCBI): domain Eukaryota; kingdom Viridiplantae; phylum Streptophyta; class Magnoliopsida; order Asterales; family Asteraceae; genus Bidens; species Bidens hawaiensis. The sequence continues at coordinate 651,209 of NW_027491589.1, forward strand.
AGAGAGCTGGACGATGCCAACATGGTGTCATATGTTTGCCCGCTGCCTCACGGGCGCAGCGCGAGTATGGTTCGAGAGCTTGCCGACAGGGCAAATTGATGGGTTCGAGGAACTATTAGAAAAGTTCCAGGCCCACTTCGTACAGCAGCGCAGGCACACGCGCGATCCTGATGACATCATGCACTGCATCCGCAGGAATGATGAAACGATTGAAGATTACATCACTCGTTTCAATCAGGAGTCCCTGGCAATCGGGGGCATAACTGAGCAGCTCCTGCGCGTGGCCTTTATACAAGGCGCGCGCAGTGATCAGTTACGACGAGCTCTCGTAAGCAAAGATGGTATGCCCACCACGTGGGCCAAGTTAATGGAGGCATCGCGAGTTTTCGCGAGAAATGAGAAACAGATTGCCCAAGATAGGGCAAGAGAAAGAGCGCATCAGGCTGAATCACCGCGCAGCAAAGAGAAGAGGGCCAAACAGAACTCTGTATGGTCCAGGTTGCAGCCAACAAGTTTTTCTTCCGCGGAAAAACAAGCGCAACCAAGCTCACCCCAGCCCCAAAAGGATGCTCGTAAACACGGGGAGGGTGACAAGAGGGAGGGCGGCAGAGATCCTAGCAGACCTCTGCCAAGAATATGGACTCCCCTCACTAAAACACCTTCACAGGTGTTAAGTACTGAGAATGTCCAATTCAAGCCTCCCAAGCAACTACACTACAAGGGGCCGCAAAACAGTGGTAAATATTGTGAATTTCACAGGTCCCCGGGCCACAACACCGACGCATGCCATCATTTAAAGGATGCGATCGAGAAGGATGTAAAGTCTGGCAGGCTGGCTCACTTGGTGAAAAACCAAAGAATAGAAGATGAGCAACCGGAGGGAGCCTCTGCCAGCAAGAAGTACAAAAGAATCTGTGTGGCTGAGGGGGGACGACAAGGGCAGACGTCAAGAAAGAGAAGCGCGCAAATTCACGGAGATTGGCGCGAGCAGCAAGTCATCTTCCCAAGAATCAGGGGAGGCCCTTCAATAAGCAGTCCTCTCGTCATTACCACACACATTGCTCATTACGAAGTGTCAAAGGTCCTGGTGGACACTGGAAGCGAATCTGACATTATGTATGAGCAGTGTTTCAGAAAGTTAGACCCGGCAGACCAAGCTCGGCTCGAAATTGTGAACGCACCAATCTGTGGTGTCTCAAATGAAATCATACATCCCCTAGGCCAGATTCAGTTTGAACTAACTATGGGGGATGATGAGCACAAGCGAGCCGAAGTTGTCAACTTCTTGGTCTTGCCCACCACGTCATGCCACAATATGATCCTGGGTAGGGGAACAATTGCCCAATTTAATGCTGTACCATCGCCAGCGCACGGCGCATTGGGGATCCCTACACCAACAGGCGTAGCATTTGTTTACCGCGATCATTTGTGCGCAGTGACAACCACGCCGCGGGAAGGGAGAATGAAACTTCCAACGGCGGACAATGCGCCAGAGAAGTGGATTTTAAACCCAAAATTCCCCGACCAAACGGTCACAATTGGCGCTACCATTTCAGACGACACGAGATTGAGAGTGAAAAGGTTGCTCACAAAATACATGTCGGTCTTCGCGTGGCAACACTCCGATATGACTGGGGTCCCGCGAGAATTGGCGCAACACTCTCTTAACACGTTCAAGTCGGTGGAGCCAATTGCTCAGAAGAAGAGAATCATGGGGGATGAAAAGGCGAAGGCCATGAATGAGCAAGTTGAGGACCTGTTGCGCGCAAACATTATCCGCCCGATCCGATACCAGACGTGGGTAGCCAATCCTGTGATGGTAAAGAAAAGCAACGGGTCATGGAGGATGTGTATTGACTTCAAGGACCTCAACAAAGCATGTCCGAAAGACTGTTACCCACTACCAAACATCGACGCAAAGGTGGACTCCGTGGCGCCATTCAAACTCAAATGTTTCTTGGATGCCTACAAAGGCTATCACCAGATTCAAATGGCACCACAGGATGAAGACAAGACGGCCTTCAGAACCGACAAGGGTGTTTTTTGTTACACAAAAATGCCCTTTGGTTTAAAGAATGCGGGCGCCACCTATCAGAGACTTATGGATTCTGTTTTCAATGAACAAATCGGAAGGAATCTAGAAGTCTACGTTGATGATTTGGTGATCAAGAGCAGGGAGGAGAGACAAATGCTCAACGACATCGAGGAAACTCTTCAGCGCCTAACGGAAGTTAACATGAAGCTCAACCCGAGCAAATGTACTTTCGGCGCGGAAGAGGGGAAATTTCTTGGTGTAATGGTCACTAAGGATGGTTTCAAGGTGAATCCTGAGAAGGTGGAAGCCATCCTTGACATGCCTTCACCAGCCACCATGAAAGAGGTTCAGAAGCTGAATGGTAGATTGGTGTCAATCAACAGGTTCCTAGCTAACCACGCCAGCAAATCTACTCCATTCGTTAACACCTTGAGGAACTGTTTGAAGAAGAGCCAATTCAAGTGGACGCCTGAGGCTGAGCAAGCTTTCACTGAGATAAAAGAATGTCTCATTAAATTGCCAGCGCTCACAGCTCCACTTCCTGGCGAGACCCTTACATTGTACCTGTCAGCTGGAGACCGCGCGATCGGTGCAGTATTATTGGTGGATCGCAAGGGGATACAAACGCCGATATACTATGTGAGTCGGGTGCTCACAGACCCTGAGACGCGCTATTCCATCATGGAAAAGTTAGTTTTGTCGCTAACACACGCGTCGCGCAAGCTCCATAGATACTTCAATGGTCATCCTATTGAAGTACTGACTGGTTACAACATCCAGCAAGTCTTGCGACGTCCCGCGCTCTCCGGAAGGCTGACAAAGTGGGCGCTGGAATTAGGTGAGCACACGATCACTTATAAGCCCCGTCCAGCAATAAAGGGTCAAGTTTTGGCGGATTTCATTACGGAAATCCCAGAGGGAAAGATTGAAGAAGCTCAGCGCGAGGTAGACCCTCCGCGAGCAAATGATGAAGAAGATGTTTGGAGGCTATTCACTGATGGAGCCTCCAACAGCGAAGGGTCTGGCGCAGGTCTCAAACTGGTTGACCCGGATAATCATGAATATACTTATGCTGTCAGGTTGGACTTCAAGAGTACCAACAATGAGGCTGAGTATGAAGCCCTGCTGGCTGGTCTGCGCATCGCGCGCAAGTTTGGGGTTAAAAGACTAGAGGCGCATGTTGATTCTTACTTGGTAGCTGCTCAGGTCAACGGCCTATATGACGCCAAGGAGAACACAATGCCTCTGTATCTAGAGCAGGCAAAAAAGCTCGTTGAGCAGTTTGACTTCTTCAGAATCATACACATCTCGCGAAGCGAAAACAAGTCCGCAGACGCGTTGAGTAAAATGGCATCAACTAATTTTGATCACTTTGGCAAAGATGTCAGGGTGGAAATAATGAGCAGCCCGTCAGTGCAAACGCAATCGGTCCTGGTAATTCATACAACTCCTTCATCCTGGATAACTCCAATAATGGAATTCCTGAAAGAGGGGAAGTTACCGGATGATCGCGCACAGGCGAGAAAGATAAGACACAAGGCGCAGAACTATGAACTACTTGATGGTACAGTGTATCGGCGCTCTTATCTTGGACCGCTCATGAAATGCCTGGATGCGGAAGAAGCAAGCTATGTGATTAGGGAGATTCATGAAGGAATCTGTGGAATTCACGCTGGTCCGCGCATGGTGGTTGCCAAGGCGATGAGCTCAGGCTACTATTGGCCAGGCATGTACTTGGATGCGCTAAAAGAAATCCAAAAATGCAAGGCATGTCAGAGCCACGCGCCAAACACCATGCGTCCAAAGAACAACTTGATTCCAGTCACCTCCGCATGGCCTTTCCACAAATGGGCCATTGATATTGTGGGGCCCCTGCCGCAAGCGCAAGGGCGAGTGAAATTTTTGGTAGTGGCGATAGACTATTTCACAAAATGGGTTGAAGCCAAGCCACTAGCAAAAATCACAGCTGAGGCGATGAAGCAATTTATCTGGAGCCACATCATTTGCCGTTTTGGCCTTCCTATGGAAATTGTGAGCGACAATGGCAAACAATTCACTGACAGGAAGATGTCAAGCTGGCTCAAAGAATTGCACATCAACCAAATCTTCACGTCCGTTTACCATCCTCAAGGGAATGGCCAAGTGGAGCGCGCGAATCAAAGTTTACTAAATGGGCTGAAGAAAAGATTGGAGGGAGAATCCCATTCTTGGGTCGAAGAGTTACCTAATGTCTTGTGGGCGCACAGGACATTAAGCAAAACTAGCAATGGCGAATCCCCGTTCAGCCTAACCTATGGGACAGAGGCTATGATCCCAGCGGAAATTGGATGCCCATCCCATAGGGTACTCATGATGAGCAAAACTGATAACGACCGCGAAAGAAGATTGGACCTTAACTTGCTTGAAGGGCGCAGAGAAGCGGCTATCATTACTGAGGCCAGATACAAGAAAAAGCTGGAAAAATATTATAATCAGCGCGTTAAAGAGTGCCACTTCAAGAAAAATGATTTTGTCCTTCGAAACAATGAAGCTAGTCGCGCAATACCCCCAGGAAAAATGTCCCCCAATTGGGAGGGACCTTATCAAATTTCAGAAGATCTGGGGAAAGGCGCGTACGCTTTAAAAGATTTGAACGGAAAAAAGATACCGCGCGCGTGGAACGCGGCACAACTTAGAAAATGCTTCATGTAAAAAGTTCAAATTTGTAATCAAGGTTTTTAAGCCATCATGAATGCTGATTCGCGCTATCTTTCAATATTGGTTCTATTACCTTTGCATACATGTTTCACACTTCCTTTATTAAATTGGAACAATATGACAACATTATATTGACTTCAAAACAAAATAAAGCGAAGTAAAACATACATGCGCGAGCCTTAGCTCAAACGCGTTAAAGAGTCTTAACTCTAAAACGTCAGGGCCTTAGCCCAAAATTACGAGCCTTAGCTCAAACACGTTAATGAGTCTTAACTCTAAAATCGTCAGGGCCTTAGCCCAAAACAAAGAGCCTTAGCTCAAAACACTCACATACATCCATCTTACACCCCGCGCAGCCTGATCATAAAAATCCTTAAACAAAACTAAGGCAAAGTACATGCCATATCATGTTAAGGTCTCAGGTCGAGGCCGCGCGCGGAACCATAGTGGATATCTGAGTAACACAAGCTGACATGTAATGGCTAAACTCATACTTCCATACCGCGTGACACCAACGCGCGAAAAAGAAATAACGAAAAATTAGCGTGCATATCAGCATGAGCAAGATACTGCGAGAGCCACAAACAAAATAGAACAGAGGTTAAGTGAATAATTTCCTTACAACCTTGTTCCTATTTTAACGTTCAAGCATATCTTATATCTATACAACCAAACATGAAGAGATGAATGGAAATGCGCAAGATACGAAAAGGAGATAACAAGTTTCATTTCATTGGATCGAAATTTACAAGTATGATGAGTTACAAACTACAAGTATAAAAGATAAATATACAAAATTTGATGAAGGGCTTCTCAAGTCTCCACGTCGACGTCAGCCGCTTCATCATCCTCATCATCTCGCGCAGCATCTGGCGCGGTCTGCTCTTCATCTCCGAACTGACCATAGTCAAGTTCTTCCTCCTCATTGGAGTCTTCGATCACAACGGTGTCACGAGCAGATTCTTTCGCCGCGCCAGAGCCGCTGGCAGGGGCAACATCCCCCGCGCCACCATCATCGCCACCAGCCCTCTCGCAATCATCAAGCAACTTCTTTAGTGCGCCGAGGTCGGGCTGGTCAGCAAGCGCAGCTATCTGTAAATCATTAGAAAATTAATGAGTACAAACACTTAGAAAAGATAGTAAAGTAAAACTCATTAAGATCAAGGTACCTGCATAAGGATGGGGATGGGAGTATTCATATACTTTTCCCCCACCGCGGCCATGTCCGCGCAGGCCGCATCGAACTTGTAAGGGTACTCGGATGGGTTCTTCCTCAACATGCCATACTCATACCCATCCGTAAACCCTTCAGCTCGGCCCACCAAACGCGCGGCGGCATTGCAGTCCATCACAAGGGCTTGAAACTCGGCCGAATATTTCATCGCCAAAGCGCAGCGAGCCATGCCCTGTGACACCAGCCACTGGCGATCCTGCGCGAGGCCAGCAACAGACGTCTCGAGGGCAGGAACCTGAGAGTTTAATAACTCAACAGTTTCCTTAGCCTTTTTTAGTTCCTCCTTGTCAGACGCTGCTGCCGCCAAAATTTTTTCTTTCTCCGCCTGCGCAGCACCAAGTGCTTCCTGGCTGGACGCCGCCGTGGCCAAGGCCTCATCTCTATCGGCCTGCGCGGCCGCCAAATCCCTTTTAAGGCGCGCAACCTCGCTCTCCAACGATGATTTCTCAGTAATACTCTGGATGATAGCTTGGTCACGCGCCTCGGCCTGCTGTTCCAAGACACGCACTCTGCGCGCGTACTTGGCAACTTCGGCCTCCGCCAATTGCTGCTTCTCCCGTGCAGCCTGGAGCTCATGCCCGCGCTTGATGTATGCGGTGTTGGCACTTGCTCGGTTTTCACTGAGCTCCGCCTGGAGTTTCTCAGCTCGCGCGCGAGCATCAGACAGGTTCCAGGCGGCCACCTTAGCCTCTCGCTGGGCTTCCACAAGAGCGTCGCGTACTTTAACATAATCACGACGAAGCTCTTGGGAAGCAGCGAAAAAAGCCGACCCAGCGAAAACATGGTCGTTCAGCAAGTCCGCGCGAGTGCGCTCCTCTTGGTACCTCCTTTCAGTAGGAGGCACGGCATGAGCCCAGAAGTCCTCGCATACGCCCATGGATTGAAAGGAACTTTCTTCATTAATATTCCATCTCGGGCGGTAAACGTGGTCACCTTCCTGCAAAAACACAAGAAAAGTTCTAAGTCATAAAACAGACTTATAGGGAGATACGCGCAACGGACCAACAAATCAATACATACCTGCGGGGATGAAGCAGGAAAATCAGCGCCAGCCCCACCAGAGGTCTGCGCTGCGAACACTTGCGGAATCGCAGGGCTGGCGCGATCTCCTAAGGAGTCTTCACCTTGAACCCCCTCGTCCTCCTCCTCTTCTTCAACAGGCCTCTTCTGCTGCGACCTGGAAGGCTCCAAACCAGCCTCGCGGGGAGGGCTACGTGCAGGAGGAGGCGAAGGAGGTCTCGACGCCGCCAGTTCGGCGCGCAACACCGTCTCCTGCTCCTTGGTAATCCCAATAAGGGGAGACTCAGCACTAGCAGGAGCAGGACCAGAACCAGCGGCGCCAGAAGCGGCGCCATGAGTATCACCAGCAACTGTTGCGCCAGCTACAACTCCTGTGAACAAATAAACAAGGAAAAATTGTTTATGACTGACTTCAAAGAGAAAAATTCATAAGACATATGTGCAAAAACTTACCTTGGCGCAATTCTGTTCGCGCATCGAACATCGCCATAAAATCCATTCTACCCTTCTCAGAGGGTAGAACAGGGGACTTCGATGGAGTCCCCGGCGCAGCCGTGGCACCTTGGGGCGCCGGCGGCTGATCTGTTACCGTCGCTGCCTCTGCAAACATTTAAAGGAGCAAAGGTTTAATAACAATTCAGCCAGATGAAGATAAATAAAGTATACCTGTTGCAGGCGCGGCACTGCTTCTCTCGTCAGCCGCGCGAAAGGAGGAGGCGACGCCACCATACCTCAAGTGGACAGGAGGTCTGCCCACTCTCACAGGCAGAGAACTTAAAGAAACCTTTGTGGTTTCCTTAGGTCTCTTCGTTTGAGCATGGGGATGAGCGACAGGGGTGTCCTCTTTCTTCTGTTTCTTACTGGCCCTGCGCCAGATTTCCCCTTAGCTTTGCGCTTTAGTAGAGGCGCCTCCTCTTCCTCCTCCTCCTCCTCTTCCGCGAGCTCTAGCTCGTAGTTTTCAAGCGCATCTACAAAAACAAGCGACAGAACTGTTAATAAGCTTGGGTCTTCTAAAGGAATGAGCAAGAGTGCGAAGGCTTACCAGGCGCGTCACCGTCAAAGTCAAAATCCAGATCCACTGGGATGAACATGTCATCGAAGCGATCCGGGAAACCAACCTCCCCAACGCCAAGTTCGACAGAGCCGCCCTCCACATGTTCATCATAAGCGGCAAGGATGTAATCCTTGGTGACTGCGCAAAGACAAGTTAAATGATATCAGCAAAAGAAGGATGTTAGCGCAAAAAAAAAAAAAAAAAAAAAAAAAAAAAAAAAAAAAAAAAAAAAAAAAAAAACTTACACAACCCGTCGACTTGGATAACGGGCTCAAGCGCGCTGTCGGCCCAGAGCCTGCTCATGCCGACCCCAACCAGCGCCTCCTCGCAAATTTTCTTCGCGGGGGATGGTTCGGCGGTCAGTTTCTTAACCCATGCGCCAGTTGGGTTCTTGAGGACACCCTCATCCGCAGGCGCAGAAGTGATAGAGCGCATGGTCATACGGATGGGGATCACACCGGCCTTAATGTAAAAAAACCTCTCAGACCAGTCATGAAGGCTCTTGAATGAAACAGTGGAGCACTTCACCTTCTGACTGCGAGGAATAAAAGAGATCCAATTGTCTTGGATCTTGGCCTTATAAAAATATTGAAAGCGCCGAGGAGTGGGTTCCTCGCGCTGGGATTTGCACATGAACTCAAAGTGAGTCACGCGCACGAGTCCAAACGGATGGACTTGGGATATGTGAATCCCATAGAACTTCAACAGTGCACCCACAAACCTTGTCATCGGGAGACGAAGGTTGCAGTGGGTGAAAAAGTGGCTATATAGGGATATATAGCCGGCAGGCGGGTCCGCCGCCGTTTGCCCGGACCTAGGCAACATGCAGCCAAACAGGGTGGGAAAGCCCTGAGAGGCGATGAGGTTGTCGAGATCGGCCTGCTTCAATTTGCAGGGGATTTCATTCCACCTTTTGGTGGCCTTGGTCCTCCCTACTTCCTCCGATGTGGTTTCAACAACCTTCTTCCCCTTTCCTTTTTGCTTCAATGTCGACATCACCACAGATTTCACACGGCGTCTTCGAGAGGCAACGGAGGTGATTGAAGGGCTAGACGAGTATGAACTATCAGACATACAACTGTAATAGCCGATAATCGAGGATTCCAATCGATGTAAACACTCAAATCAGAATTTGAAAACAGAAATTTGAATTTTAGAAACAATGAAGATGAAGATAAAAATTTCCTAAGGGCCTGCTTTTATAGGACCAGGAGAGAGAAAAGTGGCAGCTGATCGGATTCCACGCGCCCCCACTCGCAGGGGCAACCCAACGAAGGCGCGACACGTGTCCCTAACAGCTGTGTGAGGGGACAAAAAGATGTAACCGACCTGCCACGGAACAGACACGCGCCCTCACTCGCAGGTACAAACCAATGCGAGTGCGACACGTGTTCAAGACAGCTGTGAGGGGACGTGAAAGGCAACTGTAGCACCTCGAGCACACGAAACGTCTGACACGTTTACGGCGCACGTCATCACCAACCAACCACGTGTTTGGACCTTTCGTTTTCAACCAAATGGATACAACTTCGCGCGACGATGGAAACAACCAAGAAAACGACAAAACCCCCTACAAAAGGACAATTCAGTGAGTCTAATATCTATCTTACCGCGCTCGCGCGAGATAAGACACACATTAGACTGGGGGGGCTTGAAGAGGTATGTACCCGCCTCAACACCAACCAAGGCGGGTCAACCCACAAGATAAAGACATTATGAAGGCACAAAGCCAAAACCCAGGCGCATGGCGCATACAAAACATGCTCAGGCATCATATGCTCGCGCATCACATATGCGCGCGGCGCATATCGCATGCTCTTGCACATCACATATGCTCGCGCGTCACATATGCGCGTGGCGCACCAGCGCGCGGCGCATATCACACGCTCGTGCATATCACACCTGCGCATGAAATATCTGCGCGTGAGAATAAAAAGAAGACTTCGCGCATCCTCAGGATGGGCGCATATCACACGTGCACATAATCAACCTCGTCCTTATCCAAATCAGGGTTAGGGCAACCTTGATTGTGCACGTCAGACAATCTTCTAGAAGGCATCTTTTTAAGGAGTAAGAATATGCTGATGTTGACAGCTGCCAAATGAAAGGTCGACAACTCAGCATGACACATGTGCTACCACATGATTACAACCAACGAGAAAGCGCCAGGTGTCCCAGAGGACACATGGCGCAGTGCGGTTGGAGGAGGCCAACGAGGCTGAGTCCAACCAGTGGAAACCCTAGCACTATAAATACAGCATCAACTCCACTTTGATGACACATTCATTCACACTCAATCATTGACAGTTACAAGCAGTGATATCACATTCAATCATATTGAATTATATTCACTCACAGTCAGTTACAGAAAAACACACAGTCACACATCATCAAGGGTATTCAGCGATTCAGCAATACTCTTGAGATTCACTTACCTACAAACATTATTATCTTCTCCAAAAGATACTGATTCTCACGCCGGAGGGTTACCCCAAAGAGGACCCCTCTGTCCCTTTCTGAGGGGTAAGTAACGGCGCTGTTCATTTTGTAGGTGGAAGAACTCGGATCCAGAAGAACCATCGGTGAAATAGTTTAATCACACCCGAGGAAAGTAGATCTGCTACCAGTGAGTAGATCCACGTTTCTTCAGGTTTCATAGGTATTCTTACACGTGTTCTCAGTTTGATTACTCTATTCATAAATTTTGTGCACAACTTCCAAAAAGGATGGAAGACATTTGTCATGCTCACACTCTTCACTTCCGCCAATGGCATGCCTCTTGGCGGTGTACTATTTGTTACGACTTGCATAGGCGTTACATCTTTGCTTATCATTGTTCTCAATGTTTTTTTCATGTTGATGTAAAATGTGCTGCAAAAAGGTTACAAAAGAATATCATATATCATCCTAGCCATAAACACCCTCTAGTTTGCATGGTGAAACAAATTTTATGCAAGTGTGACGCCTGTGGTGAGAAACAAGAAGGGACCTTCTATCATTGTCCTGTGTGCCACGGCCCGTTCATTCATAATCATTGTGCTTTCCTACCGAAAAAATTACAAATCCAGCATATTACGGATAGTCGTTTCTCCCATATTCATCCGCTCGACCTTGCTTGTTCCTTTTCAAACGCATATCAAAAAGCCAAATTTAACCCACCATGTAGGCTATGTCGTTCACCATTTTATTATGATAATCTTTGGATTTACAAATGTGAAAAATGCAGATACTATACTCATCTGAATTGCGTAACATCAATAAACGAGCCTTTCATGTCCATCCTTAAACCTCCAGGTAGATTTGCATAATATATTTAGAGTTGCTTCTATGTCAGTGGTAGAGGTATAAACGAGGCAAGCCGAACCCGAGCTCAACTAAGTGAATAACTAACTTTTTCAACTCAAGCTCAGCTCATTTCTTATTTATTGATATATATATATATATATATATATATATATATATATATATATATATATATATATAAGGTTAATGTAAAAAACAATAGTTTTGTGAGAAGCATAAGAATAGATATACACTCTTGGATCTAAGATCTAGTGGTTGAGATTGGTAGTTTCTAAAAGTTGCATAGTTTCCTATATACATGTTATAGTTTCTTATTTGAGTGGTTCACTTTATTTTAAAGGCTTCTCACACTTATCACAAAATAATTGTTTTTAATTTGAACTCTTTTCTATATATATATATATATATATATATATATATATATATATATATATAAACGAAACCTTTAAAAGCTCTCTAGTTGCTTCCTACTTTTTCTCAAGCCACCGGATTGTTTTATTTGCAAATAAAGGTTTCTCATGCATTTAACCCAAATTCATGGGTATGAGTCTCACCAAACCCAAATTACCTTAAACGGATTATAACATCTCATTAAATTAAAATTAATATCACCAAATATTTGGTATGAAAATTCCTATAATATAGGGATATATTAAAAATTAATATCCTATTTATTTTTAAAAAATACTTATAATTAAGAAATAATTTTATAGTAAAAAAACAAGCGGATCATGGGTCCCACCAAAACTAGATAACTTTTAAAACGAGTTATAACAAATTTGTGAAACCCTTTAATCATCAAATCTTAATTACGTTATAAACTCCTTTACAATAAATAAAGTTAAAAATATCCAAAAGAAATATATAAATATTATAAACGAATAATGTAAAACAACCCCGTAATACGGGGAATAAAAGCTAGTGTGTGTGTGTGTGTGTGTATAGATAGATAGATACCGAACATCCTGACCTTAGTTAGTGATTTCTCATTACTAATCATTTAGTACTCGAAGTAATGTTGTTTTTCATCAGGTACAACGATTAAAACCTATAAAGATACCGAACATCCTGACCTTGTTCACCTCCCATTTCCTGATCCATCTTGTAGCATACTAAAACACTTGTTTTTCAAGGAAAATGGACCACACGTATTAGAAATTAACGATGACACCAAAACACACATTAGCCACCAACATCCACTACTACTGATATCACAAGCCCCACCTATTCAAGAATAAAATCAATATCCTATCATGACCCAATGAAAAGGATTGAACTTTTATGCGACGTATGTATTAGACCAGTGTTGAGTGGTCCAATCTATGTGTGTGCCAATGAGGAAGAGTAATGCAATTTTGTGCTTCATGAGTGGTGCTCTCGGCTACCTACTGAATTGAAAGACCACCCTCATCACCCACAACACATGCTACTTCTCCGATCGAAAATCCCCAATAAGTTCTTTGGGGTGTTCTGTTGTAATATTTGCAAACTTAATTGCAATGGATTTGCCTATTGTTGTGAGGAATGTAATGACTACTATATTGATGTTCAATGCGCCTTCTTACCTAAAGAAATCACTTATATTTCTCACCCAAATCACCTTCTTTCAAGAGTTTATAACATGGTTTATGATTTTTGTAATATATGTCGCGTTATGTTCTCATTTAAGCTATATGGATTCCGTTGCCATGCTTGTGATTTTTATGTACACCTCGACTGTGCATTGTCAATACATGAGACAACTACAATCAAGTGTGACAAGCATCCTATGAAGTTGAGTTTCGCTCCAGTTGAGAACCATAAAAGCGAATACTTTTGTGAAGTTTGTGAGGAGGAACTTAATCCTGAATGTTCATTCTATCATTGCCGTGAGTGCATGCAGTCTATGCATACGGATGGTGCTCCATCAATACTTAGGTACGAAACATACACGAGAAGGGCCTACCATAACGAACTCATTTATGACTTTCTGAATGTGAAGTTTGGAGGCACATATAACAATAGTAAAGTGCATCCGCACCCCCTTTCTTACGTTCAAGGGATTGCAAACAGATGGCACATGTGCTAGAAATGGTTGTGGTGCAAGACTCCAATACCATACGATCTTTAAGTGTTTAAGTTGTAAGTTTGCAATTCATATAGACTGTTGTGAAAGTATGATGTAACATTCGTCATTTTCGGTTTTTTTTGTATTTGTATTTGTATCAAAACCCGACCCGATTTGTAAACCAAATCTTTCACTAATATAAAATATTGGATTTTTATGTTTCATAATCATCTCTTACTTTTTGGATTTGTTACTAATTTGTATTATTTAAACCGTTTTTTTTTTTTAAAAACACATGAAAGTATTGATATAAAACAAGGAAAACAAGTTTGACTCCTTCCCTATATAAACAACCCCATCCCCTTCATTTCTTCTTGCTCATTCATCTTCTTTCTCTCTCAAACTAAGAACACTATCTCTAACCTTCAAGGTTCATAGTTATCTAACAACAACCTTCTTAAGTTTTTGTTTTGTTACTTACTAATTCATATCTTGTGGTACAACATATATATAATATGCACCCCTTGTTTCCTTCGGATTTCATCTTCTTCGGGAGGTGATATGCTACAAGGCAAGGCTTTATGGAGAACTCTTTGTAGTTCTTGATTATACTATTTTCCTTTAATGCTTTACTAGTCTTGTTTATATTGAAAGTAGTTTAGTTTTTAATTCATGTTTAAAGAGTTTCATGGTGTTGGGTATGAAGTCACAAGTCTCGGTTTTATCGCGAGATTAGACCCGAATCAAGACCGAACCAAGACCGAACTCTTGTTTACTAGCTTTTGTTTAAAATAGTTTTGTTTAAAATAGTTAAAATAGTTTAGTTTTAATTCATGTTTAAAGAGTTTCATGGTGTTGGGTATGAAGTCACTAGTCTCGGTTTTATCCCGAGATTAGACCCGAATCAAGACCGAACCAAGACCGAACTCTTGTTTACTAGCTTTTGTTTTAAATAGTTTTGTTTAAAATAGTTAAATAAACATGTTTATGAAAGATTTGAACTTTGTAACTTCTAAAACCATTTTGATAGTTCTATGGTATTTGGGTATGTGGCAACCATCCTCGGTATCATTCCGAGTCAAGGACCGAACCAAAACCGAACTAAACCGAGTTCACTTGCCTAAGACACACAAGTGTGTTTTTGGCCATCGAAACTCATCTTTTCTTCAAGAATGTATTTTAAACTAATTTTAAGTATTTTATCAACTTACTTGGTGTGTCAGAATCCAACTTGATCTTATAGCAAGCTTGGACAACCAAATACTCACTTAACGGACGTTAAGGTTCTTCATAATAGAACTATATACTTGGTTAAGTCTTTCGATTTTATTGAGTTATCTCAAAACATTTTGGAAAGTTAACTTTGAGTTTAGTTAATTATCTAGACCCAAGTTAACAAATCCGAACACTCGATTAAAACCTTGTTTTGGTGTTCATATACCCAAAGGGTCTTGCATTAGTGCATTATAACCCACATAAGTTACTTAACATAGGTTGAGTAATAATTATGAATGAAATACCAAGACCCGGTTTCGAGTAAACTTACTTTTTAGAACATGTCTATAATTTCCCAACTATGTATATTTTTAAACCATGAACTTCATTTATTTACTTTACTTGTCATATTCTACTTTAAACCCTTCCAAGACTACCTACTAACTTAAGACCCCTTTAAATTTAGGTCTTGCTCGTTAAACCCGATCTCCGATTATTCACGAATCAATATTTCAAGTTACTTAGTTAACGTGAGTATATTTCATCCCCCGTTTTCACTTTTATCTTTTGGGGGTAACAATGCATACTTATTCAAACAAAAATGATTTATTATACTAATTTCTCAAATCACAAACTTTAGGGTGTATGATACTAGAATACTTGCTCTATTGTGTGTTATATGTCTCATATGCTTTACGTGCGCGAGTGTTTATTTTTATGTTGTTGTTGAGCCTCATTAAGTATGATCATACGCTCCCCTAACTACTTAGCCTCGTGCTAGTAGAATAGGGCCTCATTATCCAAGTATGTCGGTTGTTACCGATTAGAAAGGATCCTCATTTACATATGTTTTATATACCATGATTGATGCTTTTATTTATAGTCTCATATACGTTTGTGGATTTCCCTCATATTATATATACTTAAAACTATGAAATTGCTCACCAACATACGTGTTGACAAATGTTATTTTATGCATTGTTACATGTTTGATTATTACTTGAGTTGGAGTTTGAAGACGTCTTTCTATTTTGATACCGCTAGGTTATTAGAAGAATGAACAATATTGATTTCTTATGTTTTGGTGTTATTTGTATGAACAATATGTGTTACTTTGGTGATTCAATGAAATTAATGAGTTGATTGAATATTGTCACTTTAATAGTGTCTTGTGTTCTTGAGCAATCCGTTTCACCCCGGCATGTTCCGCCACCTTTGGTCGGGGTGTTACAGATTGGTATCAGAGCCAAGACTATAAGATAGACGGTTAGACGTAACGGCCTGTAAGGCCCCGAACCTGGTAGCCTTACTTTAGCGTCGGATTTACTCATAAACACAGTTCTTACAAATCAGAGTTCATTAAAACTTTCGCGGAATATAAAAACTTTCATGAAACGTTACAGCAATCCAAAACTTGCCTCAATTAAACATTCTTGTTTTTCAAAATAAACGTCAATTACATTAAAACATCTTGAGTCTTCAAATGCCAGTCTCCTATTCGCCCACCATGTGCCCGCTCAAGCTAGTTGTCTCATTTTACTCACCTGCGTGCATACTAAAAGTCAGCTACGCTGAGTGAGTTCTAGTTAATCGGACGCCATACAATACATACACATACATACATATCCGAAGATACATATCCATACCTAACTAGTTACCCTTCTGTTCTACATACATATTTACTACCATACATACATACATATCTACAATTACTAACCTCAGTCTACCGAGAGTACGTACATAGTCCGCCGTCTATACCTGTACTCAAGGTCGTGAACACGTAAAAGGTCCGCAGTCCTTACCTATGTTCACCATTTATGGTACGTGCAAGGTCCGCAGTCCTTCCCTATACCATCCTACATCCACAACACGTACAAGGTCCACAGTCCTTCCCTATGTTGCAACCTAAACCATAGCACGTACGAGGTCCGCAGTCCTCCCCTATGCTACCACAATACAAATACAACACGTATAAGGTCCACAGTCCTTTCCTATGCCATCCTACATCCACAACAGTTACAAGGTCCACAGTCCTTCCCTATGTTGAAACCTAAACCATAGCACGTACAAGGTCCGCAGTCCTCCCCTATGCTACCACAATACAAATACAGCACGTATAAGGTCCACAGTCCTTTCCTATGCTGATGCCTATCTATAATACGTATAAGGTCCGCAGTCCTTAACTACGTTGTCGTCTATTATCTGTAACACGTATAAGGCCCACCGTCCCTATCTACGTTTACATCTATCATCTACTTTACGTATAAGGCCCGCAGTCCTTAACTACGCCATCACCAGCCGAGTCTATGTCCGACAGAAGCTAGAGGGATTTGCCATCCTAACTTACTATGTCGAACGTAGAACTCACATACCATTCGTGTACCTGTATACACATACTTCACATATACAATAATTGCATTATAGCATAAGAACACTCTAGGCGTTCTTTACATCATTCATTTAACAACCATACCCCTTGTCGATAGGTGCAATATCCGAAGATCGTTCACGCACCGACAAGTATTCATTTGTAATGTTCATACATCTTCGATATATAATATTCGTACCTTTATTTTTGACCTGACAGTACGCGCAATATCCGAAGATCGTTCGCGTACCGACAAGCAATCATTCATATCCATCACATATTTCACATATGGCATACACTTATCACTTAGGATAAATGTATTAACAACACATCGAGTATGCACACAGCCCCGAAAACATAACAAGGAATAGGGCTAGAAACTCACCTGAACACGGTTACGTTCACCGTTAATCGTAATCCCTTTCTTCAGTTGTGCACGGCTAACTGTATAACAAGTATACGTATCAATTAACTATCACTACTCATATCATCTTTCTAGTCTTAACTACTACCCACAACGAATGGGGGTCCGGGGGCAGCGCCCCTGGCAGTGGGGTCTAGGGGCGGCAGCCCCTAGCAGGGTCCAAGGGGCAGAGCCCCTGGCTGGGGTCGAGCTGCCAGGTCAGCTTGGAAAAATTTTATTTACATTAACTGTCTTAACACATTTTCCATTAGGTTTTTAATTTATTTTTCTAATCGAACTTGACTTTAGGCGAAGTTAAACCTTAGGCGAACTTAGCTTTAGGCGAAGTTAAACCTTATGCGAACTTAGCTTTAGGCGAAGTTAAACCTTAGGCGAACTTAGCTTTAGGCGAAGTTAAACCTTAGGCGAACTTAGCTTTGCAGGCGAAGTTGTCATCAGGCGAACTTAGCTTTTAGGCGAAGTTGTCATCAGGCGAACTTAGCTTTTAGGCGAAGTTGTCATCAGACGAACTTAGCTTTCAGGCGAAGTTGTCATCAGGCGAACTTAGCTTTGCAGGCGAAGTTGTCATCAGGCGAACTTAGCTTTGCAGGCGAAGTTCATCAGGTGAACTTAGCTTGCAGGCGAAGTTGTCGGCTGCAGCTACTGTTCGTCCTTAATCATCTTCGTTTCTTAACCAAATAACTCGATTTAGGTATCCACGGAATCGTCTGACCAGCGCCTACAAACCCCAACCATCAAATCGACCTAACATCGATGTTTAAAGGGTGCGATTTAGGCATATAGGTTACGGGTTCTTTTATCAATCGATTAACCCATCAAATCATATCCATTTTCAGTAAGTTTAGCTTTGTTGGATTCGTTTTTACCATACAAACACCGATCTATCATTTCTATACTAATCCAAACATAAACGAACATGCTCTCGATATAAACGTACCGTAAATGAGTCGAACTACGAACACGAGCTGGTCTTGTTGCTTTGGTTCGTCACGACGATCTAGCACCAACGAGCTCGGGTCCTCGCCTTTGGATCTTGGTTCGGGTTGTGTGTGTTTTGGAGTGTGTAGAGATTAGGATGGATAAATGGATGTAATGGAAAGGATTGGGGTTTAAGGGGGTATTTATACTCCCTTAAGCCCATGGATCGAAGGCCCATATTTCCTTTTGGTCCATATCTAATCCCATCTAATTATCCTACTAAGTCTTCATATTTTTCTATTATTATTATCGTTCCAATAACTCGTTTATTTCACCCGACAAAATAATATAATAAATATTACTTTAGAAATTTCGGGATGTTACACGGCCTAGTATAGTTTTGCTTTAGGGTCCTTATACGTGTTGCTTATACGTGTTACCCTACTTGATTGTTCATTACACTTATACATTTAATTGCTTATTTATTTCATTTAATCTTCAAAAAATATACACATGCACACACTCTCATAGTATTCCAAGGTATCATTACCTTAAAACGCAAAAACATTAGTTTTTATATTGTGTTTATAGATCACAAACTTAATTTGGATCCCGTTATTTAAGATCTTCTTAAAGGTTGCATTTATATCGGGTTTGTAGCCATCATGGAAAGCGAAACACTATGAAACGACCATTTTACAAAAAGATTCCAAAGATCGAATGTGATATACTTACCTGGGATGGTTGAATTGTAGTGTGCGTTTTCTAGGCCTACGAACCGTGTTATACATGTCACTACTTTAAGTTGTCGAATGCAAGCGTTCCGGTTGCCTACTTATATTTTTTTGGTGTTAAAAATACAAGTTGTTTTTAACATCTCGTTGTATCTCTGTTTTTATTATATGTTATTATCGTTATTGATGTGCTAAAAGTAGTCAAATAATTATTAACTAGATTATGCTAATCTAGCACTAAGTAATAATTTTAGACTCTTAACTTAACTAAAAGTACTAACTGGCAAGTGAACCGGTCGACTCTAGTACAGCTAAGTAAGTCCGGATATCGAACCCACGAGTCTCTTTAAATTACGTAACTAGCTAAATTAGACTCTACTAACTGACGCGGCTATTTATATTATATATTAAGGGGGGTTTATTATAATACTATTAATTAAACTAATATTAAACTCTAATTAATAAAAAAAACAAGTAAAAACGAAAAGAATATTTTTATGAGTTTAAATCAGATGACGATGAAAAACCACCTAGGATAGAATCCCCAAAGTTTTAATTATCAATTATTCGGAAAATACTTGTTATGGAACCGGATCATAAAATGGTCACTTAAAAGAAAACCCGAACAGGACCCCTGACCATTTTCAAGAAGACACCTATGAATTTCTATTAAGTTCTTAAAAATACCAGTTTTAATATTTGACTTCCTTACGGTTATCTAATTAATTATGATAGAGTACCTTTATAGTGAAATCCTACCTTACAGCGCGGAAATCAAAGGTAATTTGACAAACTTAATTGACTCGCTAAACAATATTAATTAATCAAATCTAGACGGACTCCTTACGAAGAACTAAATCTAGCAATCTCAATCAACAAAGATCTAGCAATAACCTATCACCTTACAGCTTTCTAGGTTAACAGCACACTTTTATTTGTTTGACTAATAATATTATTCCTATGGTTTTATTGCAAATCAACCACAAACTAGTCAAGAACACACAGTAAATGATCTAACAAAATCCTATTATATGACAGACAATCTCCAAGGATAATGTGGAATAATAAAACTAGAACAACCAAAACCAAGTACACATACGCATCAATCAAATAACCAAACAATTTACTGAATCATAAAACCATAACGAAAAGCAAATTCCAAATAAAATAAAACTTCAAACAATGGTTCATCACAAGCCTGGGCAGTCTAATAAGTTTAGCCTAGCATCTTAAAATCAAAGAAACTGAAATAATTAAGTTAAACAACCAAGCTCATAATTAAAATAATAAATTCAAACCGATTACTAATGATGCTTGGTTGAGTAGACGTTGAACCCAAACGCTCTCCACTCGAACCCAAAGACTTCTTTCTTCAAAACTCCTTGCGGCTGTTTTCTTTCTTTCGTTCACCGTAGGGTTCTCCCCCCGAACCCTTGTTGTTGGCGTGTCCCTTTATATTATTTTCTTTCTTGTGGCACACGTAGATGCTTGCCATGATGAGCCCTATTGATTTAATTTATATCTAGCGCTTTAATATTGTCTGCCGCAACATGAAAGTATTAGTTCATCAAATTAACTTTCACGTGTCTATAAATATGATTTTGCTATTATTCAACCTTACCACATCTTTTGTTTTTTGATATAAATTATTATTATTCTAGCTCATAAAAGCAAGTAACGAGTAAATATACTTTTTAAACAAATAACACATTATATTAAATTATTCTAAAATGCATCACATGATCACTCCCCAATCGCAAGTCTACTAAAAAAAATCTTATTTAAGCTCGTTGTCTCTAGTATAGTAAAACACCCAATTTTAGCTCATTATCTTTTAGAACTTTAAAAACCCACATATGAGACAACTAAGAATAATATTATTAAAAACAAGGCTCAAAAATACTTAAAAGTGTATGAAATATTTATATAATAATATGTATATTTTAGACCACATCAGTTATTTGAGTCACAACAACATAATTAGACGCGGTGGTACGTGCACATGTTCGACTCCACCAATTATTTTATACAACTTTATTTGTCGGGATATCAAACCCTGGTGATTTCATGTACGATTTCCCGACTATATATATAAATTTCAAAACCTCAAATTTTTAAATGGCAAAAGTTTGAAACTTATAAATATATATACATTTTTATCTTTTGATGCAAGTATAAAATGGTTTTTACTAACATTCTCATTCTCATAACTTTAGGATTCACAACATTAAACCCTACGTTTACTCATTTTCCCTCATACTTATATCAATTACCCCAAACTTATACCATTTCTCTTTTATTATTTTAGAATGCCTCCAATCCGTCGCCAACTACGCAAGCCGAGCTCCGGTCGTCGGATGGCCGCAATGGTAGCAAAAGAAATCGTCGCTGTGATTCCCGGACTCATAACTCAAATCCAAGCCACCCAACCCACCGTTACTCAAACCACACCCAACCCCATACCTTTCGCTTTGAAAAACTTCACTAGTGCAAACCCATCTCAATTCTTTGGTACGAGTTGTGCCACCACTTTGTTGCAATGGTTCGAGAAAATGGAAAGTGTGTTTACTCTTTGTGAGTGCCCTGAACTCAAAAGACCACGTATGCCTCTAGCATGTTTGAGAATACCGCCCGCACTTGGTGGAATAGCGAGATTTTCACCCATGGAGCGGAAGTAGCTATGGCCTACTCATGGACCAAGCTCAAAGAAGTCATGATGAAAAAGTTTTGCCCAAAACATGAACTTCAAAAACTCGAATCCGGATTTTGGGAACTCAAGCAAGTGAGTGGTGACAACTCCACCTACTCCAACCGCTTTCACAAGCTTAGTCTCTTGGTTCCTCACTTGGTTACTCCCCTCGAAAGAGCTATTGACAAGTATGTCGGCGGTTTGCCTATGCAAATCCGCGACTTGGTGATGAGTCGCAACCCGCAAACCCTCCATGATGCTATTACCTTCGTCGGTGCTCTTTCTGAAAACCATGTCAAAGACGGTACCATCTCCATCAAGAAAACGAGTGACAAGAGTAAGCCCGAACCAACCTCTCAAGCTAAAGCCGACCCACAACCTCAAGCCATCAACTACTCCAATTCCACCCACCACACCAAAAAGAAAACCAAACCAAACTACCGAAACTATGCTGTCACCCACCCATCACAACCTCAATCTCAATCCCAATCACTCCAAAACCGAAAACCGTATTCCGGCCCCCATTATGTAACACTTGTCAACGTCATCATCCCTCCTACTCTGCTTGTCGCCACTGCACCAAGTGTAACCGCTATGGTCACACTAACAACGTGTGTCGAGAAGCCTCTCGTGGGCAACCCGCTCCACCAAGGTTTGCCCCATCCAACCAAAATCGTCCCGCTCCTTTTACTCAAAACCCTCATTCTCAACCTAGGGCTTGTTTCAATTGTGGAGACCCGAATCACTTCCGCAATGCTTGTCCTCTACTTGCTCTTGTTAACCAAGCCCAAATCATACCCACACCCTACTATCAAACCCAAGCCTACCAAGTTCAAACTTACCAACCCCAAATCCCGCAACTCTTGGCTCCTCCCGCTCAACCGTTCCAAGCCATGCAAGCCCTTCCTCCTCCACCCTACCCGCAATCCATGCAAGCTCTCCCTCCTCCTCCAGCTCAACAAGTCAACCACGGCGACCAAGGGCGTGCCTTTATGATGAACGCCAACCAAGCTCAAGTTGCCAATGATGTGGTGAACGATACGTTTTTAGTAAATGGGCATTTAGCTTCAATTTTATTTGATACCGGAGCTGATAGGAGTTTTGTTTCTTTTAAATTTGAATCTATTCTCGACGTATCTCGCACTAAACTTTCTCGCCCCTTTTCTGTCGAAGTTGCCAATGGAAATTCCATCATCATCGATTCGATCATTCGCGATTGTATCCTCACTCTTTGCAAGCACGAGTTCTCGATCGACCTCATACCGATGCAAATGGGAA
Source organism: Bidens hawaiensis (assembly GCF_021521415.1). Taxonomy (NCBI): domain Eukaryota; kingdom Viridiplantae; phylum Streptophyta; class Magnoliopsida; order Asterales; family Asteraceae; genus Bidens; species Bidens hawaiensis. Next base: position 674,225 of record NW_027491589.1, read on the forward strand.
GCTTCGACATCATAGTAGGCATGGATTGGTTAGCTTTGCACCGTGCCGAAGTCGTTTGTTATGACAAATTCATTCGTATTCCGCTCGTCAATGGCAAAATTCTCAAAGTATTTGGCAAAACGATCCCCAAGAAAATCAACCTCATGTCTTGCTCTCAATCTCGTAAGTACTTGCGCCAAAAGTACATTCCATTCCTAGCCCAAGAGGTGGTGAAAGATCCAAAAGAAAAGAAAATTCAAGACATTCTCGTTGTTTGTGAATTTCCCGGCGTTTTTCCCGAAAACGTCTCTGGTTTTCCACCCGTTCGTCCTGTTGAATTTCGAATCGACCTTGTGCCCGGCGTGACTCCCGTAGCCAAGGCTCCTTACCGTTTAGCTTCTTTAGAATTGCAAGAGTTATCGAACCAACTTCAAGAACTCTCCGATAAGGGCTTTATCCGTCCAAGCTCTTCTCCTTGGGGTGCTCCCGTCCTCTTCGTGAAAAAGAAAGATGGCTCGTTTCGCGTGTGTATCGATTATCGTGAACTCAATAAACTCACCATTAAAAATCGTTACCCTTTGCCTCGCATCGACGACCTCTTCGATCAACTTCAAGGTGCAACTTGCTTTTCCAAAATCGATCTTCGATCGGGTTATCATCAATTGCGTGTTCACGAAGACGAAATTTCTAAAACCGCTTTTCGTACTTGGTATGGGCAATACGAATTCTTGGTTATGCCTTTCGGATTAACCAATGCACCCGTGGTATTCATGGACCTCATGAACCGCTTTTGCAAACCATTCTTGGACAAATTCGTAATTGATTTTATCGATGACATTCTTATCTTCTCCAAGACCCAAGCCGAACATGAACATCATTTACGTTTCATTCTCGATCTCCTAAGAAAAGAACAACTTTATGCCAAGTTCTCCAAATGCAAATTTTGGTTAAAAGAGGTTCAATTTTTGGGCCACGTCGTCGACGATAAAGGTATTCATGTTGATCCCGCTAAAATCGAGGCCGTAAAAGATTGGAAAACTCCATCCACACCCACGGAAATCCGATCTTTCCTTGGTTTGGCCGGGTATTATCGGCGATTCATTCTAAACTTCTCTAAAATCGCGTTACCCTCACCACACTAACTCACCTTACAAATGGGGACCGAAACAAGAAGAAGCTTTCCAAACTCTAAAGCATATGCTTTGCAACGCTCCTGTTCTAACCCTTTCCGATGGAAACGACGACTTTGTGGTGTTTTGCGATGCATCCAACCAAGGTCTCGGTTGCGTTCTCATGCAACGAGGTCAAGTTATCGCATATGCCTCAAGGCAACTCAAGGATCACGAAAAGAATTATACGACTCATGGTCTCGAACTTGGTGCCATCGTTTTCGCTCTCAAAATCTGGAGACATTATCTTTATGGCACAAAATGTGTGGTATTCACCGATCACAAAAGTCTACAACACATCTTTGACCAAAAAGATCTCAACATGAGACAACGTCGATGGGCCAAATTACTTAGTGATTACGATTGTGAAATTCGCTACCACCCCGGTAAGGCAAATGTTGTAGCCGATGCCCTTAGTCGTAAAGTTAATGTCAAATCCGTTCTGCTTCATAGCATCATCATTCAAACCGATCTCTATGACCGCATCTATCGAGCCCAATGCACCTCCATTGATAAAGGCAATATGTATTATGAAATGTCGTGTGGAGCCGAACTTCAACTTGAAACCAAACCCGATGGCTTGCTTTATTTCCTCAATCTTTTGTGGGTTCCCGATCGTGATGAACTTCGTACTTTCATTCTCGACGAAGCTCATATGTCGCGATATTCCGTACATCCCGGTGCGGATAAAATGTACTTCGATCTATTTATTGGTGGCCGGGTATGAAAAAGGACGTAGCACTTTATGTCTCGAAATGTCTTACTTGTTCAAAGGTTAAAGCCGAACATCAAAAACCTTTTGGCTTACTCGAGCAACCTCTTATTCCCGTTTGGAAATAGGAAGGCATCGCTATGGACTTTATCACCAAATTGCCTCCCACTCAAAAGCAAAATGATAGCATTTGGGTCATTGTTGATCGATTAACCAAATCGGCTCACTTCATCCCGATCCGCGAGAAGTACTCCGTTGAACAACTCGCTCAAATCTATGTTCGTAAGATTGTATGCCGCCATGGCATTCCATTGACTATCATTTCTGATCGTGATGCTCGTTTCACATCTTGTTTTTGGAAATCTCTTCAAGAAGCTTTGGGCACTCGCCTCGATCTTATTACCGCTTACCATCCTCAAACTGATGGCCAAGCCGAACGTACAATCCAAACTCTCGAGGATATGCTTCGATCTTGTGTTCTTGATTATGGTGGAAATTGGGATTCTCATATCCCGCTTATTGAATTCTCATACAATAATAGCTATCATTCTAGCATCGAGATGGCTCCTTTCCAAGCTCTTTATGGTCGTAAGTGTCGTTCTCCGATTTGTTGGAACGATATTGGTGAAACCCAAATCACCGGTCCCGAGATGGTTCAAGACACTATCGATCGTATCGATCAAATCCGCAAAAATCTCCTTGCTGCTAGAAGTCACCAAAAGATCTATGCCGACAAACGGCGAAAACCTCTTGAGTTTAATGTTGGCGACTTTGTCCTTCTCAAAGTATCCCCTTGGAAGGGGTAGTCCGTTTTGGAAAGAAAGGAAAGCTAGCTCCCCGTTTTGTAGGCCCATTCAAAATCCTCGAAAGAATTGGAAAAGTGGCTTATAAGCTCGATTTACCGCAAGAACTTGCTGGTGTTCATCCCACCATTCATGTCTCAAACCTCAAAAAGTGCTTAGCCGAAGGTAATCTCCATATACCTCTCGATGAAGTACGTATCGATGAAACCTTGCAATTGATCGAAAAACCCGTCGAAATCGTTGACCGCAATGAGAAACGAACCAAACGTAGCCGCATCCGTTTAGTTAACGTCCGTTGGGAATCACGGCGTGGATCTGAATTTACTTGGGAACAAGAAGACGAGATGAAGGAAAAGTACCCGCACTTATTTATTACGGACTCTTCTTAATTTCGGGAAGAAATTTCCTAAAGTAGGGAAGACTGTAACATTCGTCATTTTCAGTTTTTTTTTGTATTTGTATTTGTATCAAAACCCAACCCGATTTGTAAACCAAATCTTTCACTAATATAAAATATTGGATTTTTATGTTTCATAATCATTTCTTACTTTTTGGATTTGTTACTAGTTTGTATTATTTAAACCTTTTTAAAAAAAAAACACATGAAAGTATTGATATAAAACAAGGAAAACAAGTTTGACTCCTTCCCTATATAAACAACCCCATCCTCTTCATTTCTTCTTGCTCATTCGTCTTCTTTCTCTCTCAAACTAAGAACACTATCTCTAACCTTCAAGGTTCATAATTATCTAACAACAACCTTCTTTAATTTTTGTTTTGTTACTTACTAATTCATATCTTGTGGTACAACATATATATAATATGCACCCATTGTTTCCTTCGGCTTTCATCTTCTTCGGGAGGTGATATGCTACAAGGCAAGGCTTCATGGAGAACTCTTTGTAGTTCTTGATTATACTATTCTCCTTTAATGCTTTACTAGTCTTGTTTATATTGTAAGTAGCTTAGTTTTTAATTCATGTTTAAAGAGTTTCATGGTGTTGGCTATGAAGTCACAAGTCTCGGTTTTATCCCGAGATTAGACCCGAATCAAGACCGAGCCAAGGCCGAACTCTTGTTTTTTAGCTTTTGTTTAAAATAGTTTTGTTTACTAGTTTTGTTTAAAATAGTTAAAATAGTTTAGTTTTAATTCATGTTTAAAGAGTTTCATGATGTTGGGTATGAAGTCACTAGTCTCGGTTTTATCCCGAGATTAGACCCGAATCAAGACCGAACCAAGACCGAACTCTTGTTTACTAGCTTTTGTTTTAAATAGTTTTGTTTACTAGTTTTGTTTAAAATAGTTAAATAAACATGCTTATGAAAGATTTGAACTTTGTAACTTCTAAAACCATTTTGATAGTTCTATGGTATTTGGGTATGTGGCAACCATCCTCGGTATCATTCCGAGTCAAGGACCGAACCAAACTGAACTAAACCGAGTTCACTTTCCTAAGACACACAAGTGTGTTTTTGGCCATCGAAACTCATCTTTTCTTCAAGAATGTATTTTAAACTAATTTTAAGTATTTTATCAACTTACTTGGTGTGTCAGAATCCAACTTGATCTTATAGCAAGCTTGGACCGGTGAAACCAAATACTCACTTAACGGACGTTAAGGTTCTTCATAATAGAACTATATACTTGGTTAAGTCTTTCGATTTTATTGAGTTATCTCAAAACATTTTGGAAAGTTAACTTTGAGTTTAGTTAATTATCTAGACCCAAGTTAACAAATCCGAACACTCGATTAAAACCTTGTTTTGGTGTTCATATACCCAAAGGGTCTTGCATTAGTGCATTATAACCCACATAAGTTACTTAACATAGGTTGAGTAATAATTATGAATGAAATACCAAGACCCGGTTTCGAGTAAACTTACTTTTTAGAACATGTCTATAATTTCCCAACTATGTATATTTTTAAACCATGAACTTCATTTATTTACTTTACTTGTCATCTTCTACTTTAAACCCTTCTAAGACTACCTACTAACTTAAGACCCATTTAATCTAGGTCTTGCTCGTTAAACCCGATCTCCGATTATTCACGAATCAATCTTTCAAGTTACTTAGTTAACGTGAGTACATTTCATCCCCGTTTTCACTTTTATCTTTTGGGGGTAACAATGCATACTTATTCAAACAAAAATGATTTATTATACTAATTTCTCAAACCACAAACTTTAGGGTGTATGATACTAGAATACTTGCTCTATTGTGTGTTATATGTCTCATATGCTTTACGTGTGCGAGTGTTTATTTTTATGTTGTTGTTGAGCCTCATTAAGTATGATCATACGCTCCCCTAACTACTTAGCCTCGTGCTAGTAGAATAGGGCCTCATTATCCAAGTATGTCGGTTGTTACCGATTAGAAAGGATCCTCATTTACATATGTTTTATATACCATGATTGATGCTTTTATTTATAGTCTCATATACGTTTGTGGATTTCCCTCATATTATATATACTCAAAACTATGAAATTGCTCACCAACATACGTGTTAACAAATGTTATTTTATGCATTGTTACAGGTTTGATTATTACTTGAGTTGGAGTTTGAAGACGTCTTTCTATTTTGATACCGCTAGGCTATTAGAAGAATGAACAATATTGATTTCTTATGTTTTGGTGTTATTTGTATGAACAATATGTGTTACTTTGGTGATTCAATGATGTTGGACTCGGGCTGCCCAAGAGACATATTAAATTGATGTGGTTAGTACGTTATGATCCAAGTCGGGTCATACCCAATAACAAGCTAGACAAACACCGATAATATTCGTTCATATATGATGTGATCATAACAAATGAATATTAACACTTGAGTTATTTGGAAAGGGGTTTCTAAATAAAATGTACTTGTGTAATAAACAAATCATATGGATGATTTATGTTTTTATGAAAGAACATTACATAGTGTTATTTAAGTTGGTTAAATAACAATATGTGAATAATAATAACCAAGCATGTCTCTTAACATATAATAGGTTTTATAAGTTATAAGTTATAAACTTATAAAAGTATATATGTATGGATATATATATATATATATGTTTAAAGTTTTATAAAAGAAAAAGATAATAACTCTTTCAAATGTAATATTATTATATGTTTGAGTGGAGACATGCAAGGTGAGTGGAGACATGCAATGGTTATCATTGGTGGAGAGAAAGATGCCTTTAAATAAAACCAAGTCTTTCTCTTTCATTCTTTCATAACACACATAATTTCCAAGTAAACTTTTCTCTCTTCCTCTCTTGGGTATTTTCATCCAACATAAGAAAAGAAGAAGAAAATTTCAAGTGCAAATCCTAGCTAGAAGTGGTGTGTTGTTGAAGCTTGGAGTATGCTAGCTTGAGGAGCTTCCATATTCAAGTTCTTGCCTTTCAATCATCATCTCTTTCACCCGGTTTTGTCATATTGAAAGGTAGTAGTAACATGCATGGACTTATAGTGACATGCATGTATTTGATAGTGTGTAATTCGTATTTGGATCCGGGTTTGGGTTTTGCATGTTTAAAATTGGTTTTATACATATCATATTAACAAGATTTAAAACTTTTATATCCGCTGCGTTTTTGGTAAAATAGGGATTTTATCACTTTGATAATCTTGTTAAAACCCAACAATGGCATCAAGAGCCGCTTGTACGAATGCATGCTTCTTTAGACCCGAAATTTTTCGGGTTTATGGTGGGTTTCACCATTTGGCCGAACTTTTTGGGGTTTTGGTTACCCCATGGTTTTTCAAGGTTATACTTTACATGCATGTGGTAATCTTGAAAAACCAAGTCATTTGGATGATTGTTTAGTTTGTTTGGACAAAACCCGAAACTTTCGGTTTGCTTAAGCTTTGGCCGAAAGTTTTGAGGCAAAAAGGGGAACCATTTTGGTCTTGTATTATTGCATATTTGGATGTGTAATAGATGTTCATAACCTAGCCATGGCCTTGTGTTTGGTTGAATGATTGTGTTGGTTGTTTGTTCATTCGATTTGGTTGTAATATTTATTTGGGTTTGTAATCTATTTATTCATTCATATGGCTTGTAATAATAAGTAGATTAGATGTATTTCTTTTACTAGAAAAATGTATTAGGATATATTTTGTAAAAGAAGATGCATGGATGGAAGCCCAAATAAAATGATGAAGACCACAACACCGGGAGTAAACACTTGGAGCATATGGATGCGGAATCAAGTGGGAGTTCACCGACACAAGTGCATTTTCTTTTGGGTCCCTTAGGAGAGACTTTTTGACACACTTGTCTTCGGTCAACAAGTTTGGTCAATATTAGGAGGCTATGGTTATGAACTTGTGGTTGTGTATATTTTATACTTGCTTGGTTGATTTACTTATTATTTGCAATATGGTTTGCTTAACAACTTAAAATCAACTAGCATAAAATTGGTTCCTTAGAAATCGTTAGGTAATAAAAATTGGTTTTATTAATAACTAATGATTTCATAATAAAAATGGGTTTTATTAATTGGAACTTTGAAAATGGGTTTTTCAACCAAGTACCATACATTTGAATGCATGCAAATGAAAGGTACAATAAATAGTTTTCCAATCTAGAATTTAGAAAACTAAAATCCCTTTTTAAAAACAAGTTAAACACCATCCTTTTATACGACACTTAAGTCACTTGTAGACTTGAAAGTGAGTTAGGATCACCTAAGCACTTTTAAGAAAACTTGTGATCTTAAGGTGATTTTACAAGTACTTTTGGCATTAGGATCACCTAACCACTTGTATGAGTAAACTCACACGTGTGTATAAGTAGGACGACTTGATTTGAAACCATGACTATAGGATCACCTTAACATGGCGTTCAAAGGTGTTGATGGGATTTAACATACCAACTAAACATATGATGTTTAACCGATCCCATAAAACTAGAAGTTGCAAAGGGTTGCAATTGTCAAACGTTGACTACCTTGTTAATTCGAATAGTAGGATAAAGGTCACCTAACTACTATTTGAATGAAACGTTGGGTTCTAGATTTTAATCAATAATTGTCTTGGAGACATTTAAAGGGTATTAAAGATTAAAATTTTATTAATATCGAAAATACTAATTTGAACTTTGTTAAAATTCTTTTAGATGACCGCAAACAACGCACCGAACGCAATTATCCCACACGTGCATAATCTATCACTAAGATCCATTCTGGATAAGGATCGTCTAAACTTTAACAACTTCATGGATTGGTATCGAAACTTGAGAATTGTTCTCAAGCAGGAAAAGAAGTCTTATATTTTAGACGATCATATTCCCGATGAACCCGATGTCAATAACTTGGATGCCTATGCGGATTGGTTAAAATACACCGAGGATTCGGTGCAAGTTTCTTGCCTCATGTTGGGAACAATGATTCCCGAGATCCAAAAGGATTTCGAGAATCATGGGGCGTATGACATGATAACCCAACTTAAGGAAATGTTCCTTACTCAAGCTCGAGTTGAGTGATTCGAAACGGTTCGAGCGCTTCATGCATGTCATATGGAAGAAACCCAATCTGTTTCATCTTATGTACTTAAGATGAAGAGCCACATTGATTGGCTTGAACGGCTTAACTGTCCCGTCTCAAAAGAGTTAGCCACGGATTTAATCCTAAATGGCTTAACTAAAAGGTTTGAGACAGTCGTCATGAACTACAACATGAATGGATGGGACAAAAGCATTGGTGAGCTTCACGCAATGCTTGAGACAGCCGAGGCCGGCATGGGTAAAAATGTTTTACCCGTTCTTGCGATCAATGAGGGTGGCTCAAAGAAAAGGCATCACCCGGAACCAAAAGCAAAGGTTGCCGTTGGTAAGGGGCAAGTCAAGAAGGGGTTTAAGGGAAAGGCAATGGCGGAGCCAAAGCCAAAGAAGCTAAAGGTTAGCGCTGAGGATCCGTGCTTTGGTTGTGGTGAGATAGGTCATTGGATGAGAAACTGTCCGACCTATCTCAAGGAGTTGAAAGCTAAGAGGGATGCGGGGCAAACCTCAGGTACAACTTTCATGATTCACATTGATCTTAATATTATTTCTTCTAACACATGGGTATTGGATACCGGATGTGGAACTCACATATGCAATTCATTGCAGGGGTTCAAAAGAAGAAATGAGGTGAAGAAATGAGATATAAGTCTCTTCATGGGCAATGGAGCAAAGGTTGACGTCCAAGCCCGAGGGGATTATGTTTTAAAGCTTCCAAATGGTTTGGAAATTGTTTTGAAAAACATTTTATATTCCCCTAGTTTGACTAGGAATATTATCTCTGTTTCTGTATTAAGACAATCTGGTTATGACTTTAAGTTTGTTGATAATGGTATTTATGTTTTCATGGATAATGTCTTTTATTTTAAAGCGATGCCATTTTATTATGAATTAATTCATGATGACTCATACATTGATAACTCGTTGTACCAAGCTAACACCAAAAGACTCAAAATGGATTTAAGTAATACTTTTCTTTGGCATTGTCGTCTTGGTCACATAAACAAGAATCGTATTCATACACTTCGAAAGAATGGTCTTTTGAAATCAAATGTTGATTCATTTGATGAATGTGAATCTTGTTTATTGGGAAAGATGACCAAAGAACCCTTTAATGGAACAAATGAAAGGGCGAAAGACTTATTAGGTATCATACATTCGGATGTATGTGGACCTTTTAGGACAATGACAAGAAATGGTGAAAGATACTTCATTACCTTTACCGACGATTATAGTCGCTATGGGTATGTGTTCTTATTAAGACACAAAAATGAAGCCTTTGAAATGTTCAAAGTCTTCCAAAATGAAGTACAAAATCAACTCAACAAAACAATCAAAGTACTACGTTCCGATAGAGGAGGTGAATACCTCAATGATGTGTTTCTAGAACATCTTAGGAGTTGTGGGATTGTCTTACAACTTACTCCACCTGGAACACCACAACATAATGGTGTGTCCGAAAGGAGGAATCGAACTTTATTGGACATGGTTCGATCCATGATGGCTAGAAGCTCATTACCTCTATCATTTTGGGGTTTCGCTGTGATCTCTGCTGCCCGTATTTTAAATATGGCACCAACCAAGAAAGTGGATAGGACACCTTTTGAAATATGGCATGGAAAGGCTCCAAAATTTTCATATTTAAAGGTATGGGGTTGTGAGGCTTATGTTAAGATCTACACCCCTGACAAACTTGAATGTCGATCCACTAAGTGTATATTTGTAGGATATCCCACGGATTCGATGGGATATTATTTCTACAATCCAAGCGAGCATAAAGTGTTTATAGCTCGAAAGGCTAAGTTCTTGGAAAGAAGGTTCCTTATGGAAGGAACTGATAGAACTGTAGAAATCGAAGAGGATCGAGAACTACAAGCCGATACACGTTTGGTTGACACTAGCAATCAACAAGAGGTTGTTGAGGATGATCAAATGGTTGATCAAAACACACAAAACATTCGTAAATCTGGTAGATTTAGCACCCCACCTGAGAGATATGGATTTTTCATGGATGGATGCTACGTGGTTGATTCGGATGAACCCACCACATACCGAGATGCAATGTCGCAATCTGATTGTGACAAATGGCTAGAAGCCATGAATGTTGAGATGCAATCCATGCATGACAATCAAGTATGGGACTTGGTCTACCTCTAAATTCCAAGCTGGTTGGAAGTAAGTGGGTTTTCAAGAAGAAAACTAATATGCATGGAAACTTGGATACTTATAAAGCTAGACTTGTAGCAAAGGGTTTCACTCAAACTCAAGGGGTTGATTATGATGAAACTTTCTCGCCCGTGGCGATGCTAAAGTCTATAAGGATATTGTTTGCCATAGCCGCATATTATGACTATGAGATATGGCAAATGGATGTCAAAACTGCTTTTCTAAATGGGCATCTTAATGAAGATGTTTATATGGTTCAGCCTGAAGGTTTTGTCGATCCACAACATCCTAACAAAGTATGCAAGTTGAAGAAATCAATCTATGGATTGAAACAAGCATCCAGAAGTTGGAATCACCGTTTTGATGATGAAGTTAAGAAATTTGGATTCATTAAAAACGCTGATGAAGCTTGTGTGTATAAGAAAGCTAGTGGGAGCATCATAACCTTTCTGGTATTATATGTCGATGACATATTACTGTTTGGAAATGACATTCCAACCTTGGAAGGTGTGAAAGCCTGGCTTGGAAGCTGTTTTTCCATAAAGGATCTTGGTGAAGCCGCCTATATTCTGGGAATAAGAATCTATAGGGATAGATCAAGGCGGTTGATAGGTTTGAATCAAAGTGCATACATTGACAAGATCTTGAAAAGGTTCAAGATGGAAAACTCTAAGAAAGGTTTGGTACCTATTCAAAGAGGAACGATGTTGAGTGCTTCTCAATGTCCAAGCTCAAAGGATGAGCAAGACAAAATGAGTGGTATCCCATATGCATCTGCTATAGGATCCATCATGTATGCCATGATTTGCACTAGACCGGATGTGTCATGCGCCTTGAGCATGACAAGTCGATACCAACAAAATCCGGGAACTAGCCATTGGATGGCTGTTAAGAGCATATTGAAATACCTTAGAAGGACTAAGGATATGTTTCTAATATATGGCTCTGGTGAGGAGGAACTCGTTGTAAAGGGTTACACTGATGCGAGTTTCCAAACTGATCGAGATGATTCTCGATCACAATCGGGATACGTTTTCGTTCTCAATGGTGGTGCTGTCTCATGGAAGAGTGCAAAACAAGACGTGGTAGCTTTATCCACCACTGAATCTGAATACATCGCCGCCTCCCTAGCAGCTCAAGAAGCTGCATGGATTAGAAAGTTCATTGCCGATCTAGGAGTGGTTCGTATCATTCAGGACCCTCTAGAGATCTTTTGTGACAACGAGGGTGCGATTGCTCAAATCAAGGAACCCCGCGCACATCAAAAGACTAGGCACATTGAGCGGAGATTCAACTACATAAGGGATGAAGTTGAAAAGGGAAAGATATGTATTCGCAAAGTTCACACTGATCAAAACATTGCGGACCCACTCACGAAACTCCTTGAAAGGCCGAAGCATGAGAGTCATACTTGCGCCTTAGGACTTCGATATTCTAGTGATTGGATTTGATCAAAATTTGTATTTGGATATTGGAACAATTTTATTTTAACTTAATCATATGGTTTTGGTTATGGTCATGTTCTTGAGTTATGTTCCATTTTAGTATGTTTAAATCCGTGAATAATTTGAATTATTCTAAACGACCATAGTCGTTCATATTTGTGGGAACAAATGTGAAAGTAAGACTATTATGAACTTGGATTGGTAGATATTCATGAGGTATGAATATAGCAAAGGGTTGCTGCCAAGGTTCATAGATATTTATGGGATAAATATTGGACTGACCCGCTCTCAATTTTACTGCATGGAATCCTTGGGATTTGTGATCATAAGTAAATTTGAGTAAAGGCGAACTTCATAGTATCCTCCGACCTGAGATACATATTGGGTCTTGATATTCATCGACTATTATGCTTTGACTTAGTTCTTCGCTGCTCTGAAATATGTCAGTACATAAGGCTAAGCTCAAGTATAGTACAAGGTGATAGTGAGAGACGTATGTAGTCAATATGGGATTTGTCCCTCTTATTCGTTGAGAGTTAAATGTCTAAGGCCTGACAAGTTAAATCAACAGAGAATGATCACTCTGTGTCTCTGGATTTAACATGACATTTGTGGCAAAAGGATAAATGATAGTTTCACCTAAATCATTTTCAAGTATGGGACTTGAAAGGGATGATGTTATTGAATGGCACTTCGTCATACGTATTAGGGGTAGTAAACCGTAGTTATGCGGTATTTGCTACTTGCATCAATCTTCTATGTATCTTGTGCAAGTGGGAGATTGTTGGACTCGGTCTGCCCAAGAGACATATTAAATTGTTGTGGCTAGTACGTTATGATCCAAGTCGGGTCATACCCAATAACAAGCTAGACAAACACCGATAATATTCGTTCATATATGATGTGATCATAACAAATGAATATTAACACTTGAGTTATTTGGAAAGGGGTTTCTAAATAAAATGTACTTGTGTAATAAACAAATCATATGGATGATTTATGTTTTTATGAAAAAACATTACATAGTGTTATTTAAGTTGGTTAAATAACAATATGTGAATAATAATAACCAAGCATGTCTCTTAACATATAATAGGTTTTATAAGTTATAAGTTATAAACTTATAAAAGTATATATGTATGGATATATATATATATATATATATATATATATATATATGTTTAAAGTTTTATAAAAGAAAAAGATAATAACTCTTTCAAATGTAATATTATTATATATTTGAGTGGAGACATGCAAGGTGAGTGGGAGACATGCAATGGTTATTATTGGTGGAGAGAAAGATGCCTTTAAATAAAACCAAGTCTTTCTCTTTCATTCTTTCATAACACACATAATTTCCAAGAAACTTTTCTCTCTTCCTCTCTTGGGTATTTTCATCCAACATAAGAAAAGAAGAAGAAAATTTCAAGTGCAAATCCTAGCTAGAAGTGGTGTGTTGTTGAAGCTTGGGGTATGCTAGCTTGAGGAGCTTCCATATTCAAGTTCTTGCCTTTCAATCATCATCTCTTTCACCCGGTTTTGTAATATTGAAAGGTAGTAGTAACATGCATAGACTTATAGTGACATGCATGTATTTGATAGTGTGTAATTCGTATTTGGATCCGGGTTTGGGTTTTGCATGTTTAAAATTGGTTTTATACATATCATATTAACAAGATTTAAAACTTTTATATCCGCTGCGTTTTTGGTAAAATAAGGATTTTATCACTTTGATAATCTTGTTAAAACCCAACAAATGAAATTAATAAGTTGATTAAATATTGTCACTTTAATAGTGTCTTGTGTTCTTGAGCAATCCGTTTCACCCCGGCATGTTCCGTCGCCTTTGATCGGGGTGTTACATATGAGTAAATAAATAGCCAATGACATATTGGTTTTACAGTCTTAATTTCATGTTATAATTGGTTTGTTTTTCTAATCATTTTCTTTTCTTTATTTATATGTAAGTAAATACATGTGCTAAAAACAAACGAAATTTAATGCATGTGTTCACTTTTTACAATTCATTTGCTGAAGTCACTCAAAATTTCAAAAAAATGATCAAAAATGGGTTCCTATCACCGATAATGAGATGATCACTTACATCATATGAGATGCTCTCGAGGCATGTTTGGAGGTGCGTGTGTAATGCTCGTGGCCTGCCTATTGATCAGGACATGAAACTTTACATCGCGACTGACGGGTGGGCACAAAATATTCACTACCACCCCGATAGCAGTAGCCGGGGACCTGCAGTCAAAGCCTACCTGGTATGCTTCGGGCAAAATTCATGAGCGTTGGCAAGGATGGATAATGATTATTTAAGATCCGCACTAGATTACTTAGAGCTGCAGCCCGATCTAAAGGCGCTTGTTCGTGGGGCCCACACGTTTAAATGCCCGAATCTTGGGATAAGTAGTTGGGCTAGACTCCCGATTCATGAGGCGGACTTTGGATGGGGCCGGTCCATATTTATGGGCCCGGTGGGATTGCTTATGAAGGGTTGAGTTTTGTGTTACCGAGCCCGGTTAATGATGGGAGCTTGTCAATTGCCATTTCATTGCAAGCTGAACACATGAAGCTGTTCAGCAAGTTCCTTTATGACATTTGAAATGATAGTTTAATTTTTATCATAGCAATATATACTCATTATTCATAAAACTTTTCTTTGAAATACAAATTGTTGTATGTCAATGAAGGCTGAAACAGTGTTTCATAGGCTGATTGGTTAGTTTTTTTTTAAGTTATATATATAAAGTAATTACGTTTAAATGAAATGTCATTCAAATATTTGATTGTAGTAGAACATATATTTTATGATATTTTGATTAGTTTTTAAGGACACATTTGATATTTTAAAGTTTGGTTGGATATATATATATATATATATATATATATATATATATATATATATATATCATAAGAGAACATTTTTGAAATTGAGAACCATGCGAACTATTTTGGACCACAAAAAACCCAAAAATAAAAAAAAATCATAAAATAAAATAAAACACAAAAATCAAAAAAGCAAAAAAACCAAAATTCTTATTTTATCATCCCGGTTTTATAAAAAAATCGGTTTAGCTAAATTATATACACATATGTATAATATATACATACATGTACATTTACATATTTTTTTGTACACATGTGTATAATTTAAGATAAATGATGTTGTACATATGTGTGTATTACGTAACTAAAGATTAAATAAAATTATACATATGTGTATAATACAACGTTTTTTTTTTGTTTTTTTCCTTTTTTTTTATTTTTTTTAATGAAACCGGAATGAAATATAAGACTTTTGGTTTTTTACTTTTTTAAAATTTTTATTATTTTTTGTTTTATGATTTTTTTAAATATTTTTTAAAGGTGTTTTTAGTGGTCTAAAATGGTCTCAAAGTTCTCAATTTGCAAAGGGTTCTCTTAGGATCCTTACCATATATATATATATATACTAGACAGGTGCCCGCGCGATGCAGCGAGTGTTTGAACATGTTAATCACCTACAAATATAAGTGTTTATGGTTCGGTTAAAACCTTGAAATCGTTTAAATCGGTCATCGGTTTGACTTCTTTTTCCTTTTTCTTTTTTACTTTCGGTTTGTTAGTCGGCTTCAAAATTTTCAAAACGTAGTGAACGGTTGGTTCACGGTTTATATCAGCAACCGGCCGTATGAAACCAGAAAAGACTGTAAATTAACCTAATTGTAATATGATTCTGTAATCTTTGTTGTTATTATTTCACGTCCTATATCTTCCATTAATATTTACCATTTTTGTGGCTAAAATTATCATTTTTTATTTATAATGATAATCTCAAGTATCATATTATGTTGGTTTTTAGTTAAAATTGATGGTGCATTTAAATTATTAATTATTTTAAACTAAATTTTTTATTAAAGTTTAAACTGTGAAACCAAACTGGAACCAAGCCGTCAGTGACAATTCGGTTTCAACTTTCAATGATTGAGTTTGGTTTTGGACGACAAAATATCAGTGTTAACGGTTGGACTCACAAGTTTTACTTAAAAACCATCAAAACGACACTGAACACCCTTACGTAACATATTAATTTATTTAAAATGAAAAAAAAATTACAACAATATCATATCCAAATTAAAGAGAATAAAATGCTCGTTTTTATGGTGCAATTTGTTTATAAAAATATTAACGTATGAAAAGGCTATAGTCGTTTAAAAATCATTGGTGGGAAGTTAGTTTACAAGTTAAATTAAAAACATAATATGGTTAAAGATGAGGGACCAAACTTGTAAGTTGAATGAATTGTGTTAAAAGACAAGTTTACCCTTACTAACACATGTACCTCATGCTTTAAGTGTTGTAAATTACTTAAAACTAAGTGTCTTAATTTGCTCTTGTTTAGTGTATTATATATATATATATATATATGAATGATATTTTACAAGTTTGTGAGGATATATATGAAATTCACCATGAATAATATGCTTTTAAAGTGACATTAGTCATCAAAGGCAAGTTAATGATGATTAATGGATGTATCCAAGTAGCAACCAAGCAAATTACCCAATTTTGACACGGGTAGTAGCGAACTAGCAATCATAAATAACAATATCATGCTTAAACGAGTTTACAAGTAGAAAGAGCACAATCTAAATCCCTTAACGAGGATCTATTGGATGGCAATTGACATGATTAGACATTAATTGGTTGAATAATCATAATTTTAAAATCTCACCAAACGAAACCAAATTTACTCGCTAGTGTACTCAGGGGTGGTGAATAAACCACCCCATTCACTTAAACTTTTTTATACAACGTTAATTTATACAACCAAACACACACACCAGAAATCGAGTTTTTTTAGTTTATAATTTGAATACCGTATTGTTATGAGAAAAGTGACCATCTAAAAAAAACATATGTATATATATGAAAACTTTGTTTAACCATAATTTTTCCTGTATTTTTATGCAATATTTTTTTGTGTTGGAAGTTTGTGGTAGTTTTTTATGCTGTTGAATTCTCGTGTTGAATTTTAAGAAAACGAAAAAAGGGTGAGAGATTGCTTTTTATGACCAAAATGTCTTTTAGTCCTAACTTATAAGAATTTTCACATATCACCTCAATAAATGTATTTTACCCTACTTAGGCAAAAATAGTTTTTTAATCTTTCTCTATGCTTCTATAGAAATGATACATAACTTCAAACTTCATTTTCTCTTTTGTTTGATTCTTTCTGTATGGATATGATACATTACTTCACACCGTTTCTCTATTTAACTTTGCTCGCAAAAGATAAGGAAAAGAGCAAAATACCTTACTTCAAGTTGTATTGGAATCCAAGGAAAAAAAACCCAATAAGTTTACATGTTTTATTTATAAAAGAATATTTTAAAAAATTGCTGGTTGTAGGAAGTGATAATAAATACCTTTTTAAAACAATTTTAATGGCATTTTTGATACTGAAGAAACACTAACCGACCCCAGGCAGATTACGGGTAACCTGGGGGTTAGATAGATGTTTCCCACGAGGGGTTGGACCCGGCAAAGATGGTTCTTCTGATAACCTGCAAAACAGACACCGTGAGTTTGTCACTGAGAAGGGGGGGTTCCTCCTTGTGACCACCCTCCGGCGTGAGAATCAGACTAGATTGCTCTTTAAATATAAATGTATATTAAGAGATTGCTAGAGCAGATATCAGGTATAATATGATAATGTGATAAGATAAGATGATCATACCATTTGGGGTATTTATAGCCGAAGGTAGGTTTCCAAGGAGGTGTAGCCTGCTGAATAGTATTCCTGTTCAACCAACTGTGGCCTACGCACGTGCCATGCTGGTAGTTGGTGGGTAGGCAACGGCTGATAGTGACCAGGCCTGCTGTGTACTATTCCTTTTCCACCAACTACAGGCTATGCACGTGGTATGACAGGAGTTGGTGAGTAGGTAGCGGCTAATAGTGACATACAGTACAAGAGCATGCTGCTCGCCATACTGTTGTCAATGAGCTGTCGTATCTTTGGTCAGATCTTTTGCCCATACCTCGTCAGGTACAGTACAAAAGATCTTTCAGTATCGTACGGACTGGCTCATTTGGGCGGGAGTATTCCCCCTCCCGCCTTTGTGCGGGACTGTTCCCGGCTTGTTCATTCCTTCTTCAGGTGACTGCTGAATTATTATGAGAGTTAAGCCTTGTGCATGTAGCCATGCTGCGCGGGTAGCCTTCCCTGATGGCTGGTATCCGTAACTGCGGGAACAGGCGGAGTACTTGACCATTGGGAGGCGTTTCCTGCGGGGACAGCTTGCGTACCGCACGTGAGGACGTCACGTCTCTGAGCGTGGTGGGTCCTGCTGATCCAGTTGGTTTCTGCGCAGACGTTCCTTTAGTTAAGTCTTGCGGGTTCAACCGCGCAGACGTCCGTTAAGGAGTCTTGCGGGTTCAACTGCGCAGACGTCCCTTTTCAAGGTGAGTCTTGCGGGTCCAACTGGGCTCTGCTGGGACCTACCTCTTCAAGTCCCCCCAGTCCAATGTTCTTCTCATGAATGTTTAATAAAGTGAAGTGAACTTTTGGACTTAAGCAAAGGGTTTTTGAAAAGGGTTTAGTTTTAAGGTTTTCCATGGGGATTCTTCCCGCGGAAGTCCTAATGTCACGCAGAATTTCCCACTGTTCTGCTTGATCTTTGGGTATGATGCGGGTAGGTCTGTAACCTCCTCGCAAGTCAGGAGCGTTGAGTACCTCTTGTGTAGATTCTCCATGAGGTTTTGGTAGTTTTGAACATAGTGATCAATTATGTTAAAACCACCAATTCCATCTTGATGTTTCAAACAATCTAGTTCTCGACGTTCCCGCTATGCGGGGATGTTATTCCCGTTTGCGCAAGCATGGCCCAGAAGATCCTTCTTGGTTTCATTTCCCTGCGGAGTGCTAGGTATGTGAAGGGTTTTGCCTTGACACTGTACCCGCACTTCGTCTTATAGTTACTTTACTCCCAAGGTATTCCTGGCGTCAATTCCCTGCAGGTGCTAGGTATGTGAAGGGTTTTGCCTTAACACTGTACCCGCACCCGTCTTATAGTTACTTGGTTGCCGAGGTATTCCTGGCATCAATTCCCTGCAGGTGCTAGGTATGTGAAGGGTTTTGCCTTAACACTGTACCCGCACCCGTCTTATAGTTACTTGGTTGCCGAGGTATTCTTGGCTTCAATTCCCTGCGGGTGCTAAGTATGTGAAGGGTTTTGCCTTGACACTGTACCCGCACCCGTCTTATAGTTACTTGGTTGCCAAGGTAAGGGGTATATTCCCGCTTACTTTTGAATCTTTGAGACTTGCGTTATAAACGTTACATGAATTGCGCATGCATATTTTAGTTTATTTTAGCAATTTTCCCAGTGCTTTGGATAAGTTAACCGTTCGACGCGCGGTTGTCAATAGGTTCGGTTTCCTCTTATGATTTGTGCGGTTAGGACCGGCACTTTCATTTAGTGGAATGACCAAAGTTTACCTATGACTGACCTGCGTGAAGGTTTGCCATTTTTTGGGTTTATGCGGGTTTTGCCTGTGACATCTGCCCCGATCCGACCCGACCCAGGTACCCGTTTCTCTGACCCGATCTCTTTCTTTTTTGATTTAGTATTTATTTATACTTATATTTTACTTTTAATAATAATATATATATTTTCCTTCCCGCCTCTTTCTCTCTCTTTCTTTCCGCCGTTCCGTCCCTCTCCTTCTCTCTTTCCGCCTTCTTTTCCTTCTTGTCGCCGTCCAGCCCTTACGCCTTGTTTCCCTCTTTTTCTTCTAACTCTTTGCTTGTCCTTTGTTCCTTCCCGCCTAAGGTTGTCTGCGCAGCTCCACGCGCCAGACTCCCTTACAAGGAATCCTGCGTGAAGACCACCTGTTACAGCGATACGCGAGACGAACTCTTCTCGCAGCGCGCTAAGAATTGTAATTCTTCTCGCAGCGCGCTAAGAACGGTAGTTCTTCCCGCGACACGCTAAGGATTTGTAGTTCTTCTCGCAGCGCGCTAAGAATCGTAGTTCATCCCTCGACGCGCGAAGAATTATAGTTCTTCCCGCGGCGCGCTAGGAATTTTAGTTCCTCCCGCGGCGCGCTAAGAAATGTGATTCTTCCCGCGGCGCGCTTAGAAATGTAGTTCTTTCCGCGACGCGTTAAGGTTGGTTCTGTCTGCCTTCGCGCTCGCGCTCTCTTGACCTTCTGTGTCTGCCTTCGCGCTCCATCCTTCTCGCGCTAAACCCCTTTGAGTTTTCTTCTGTTTAATCTAGCCGTTGCTTTTGAGTTGTCTTATCTTTTGAGCTGTTGGCCTAATCTGCTTTATGTCTGAAAAGTTACTTTCGGCGCAGCATGCGCACCAACCCCATTGGTTGGCAGATAAAGTGACTGACATAATCTTTTGAGATCTGCTTTTTCCATGCTTGACCTGTACCTTTATCTGAACCGCCCATGCCTTTTTTACTGTTCCCTGTCAGCTTTATCTTGCCTCTGCAGCTGCCATATCTTTCCATATCTTTTGCTTTTGGATTCTTATGCTTTTGATATCTTTTGCTTGATCCTGTTAAAGATCCTTTCCCCTTTTCTAGGGATTATGTCTCCTAGGGTTTTTCCTATAAATAATAATAATATTTTAACACTACACACACAAAACACTTAATCTCTCCTGTTCTCTTGCTCTTTGCTCTCTCTGCCGCCCCCTCTCTGCCTCCGTCTTCCTCCCTGTTCTACCCTGCTTTTCCGGTAATATATATTATATATAATAATTTACTTATTAATTATGCTAACTTATAATCAAGACTTAAAACAAATCATTAAAACAATAATCTTATTTATAGGTTAACTTGTGCTTGTTTAAAGTTGGTTCTTGCTTTATCTTACACCGCATCGTTTATCAAGTGAGTAATCTCGTACCTAATCCCTTTTTGCTTTTAATGTTTTGGGATGTTCATGTGTTCATACAAACTTAGAGTCTTAAACTGTTTATGAACTTTAGTCGCGCAGTATCCCATGTGTTGAGGACGTAGACTTGGCTGTTTATTTGTATGTGTGGATCATTAACCGTCTTGTCGGTCTATTCCGCAGTTTTCATGGTACCATTAGATGAACACGGGAGAACTATCGTTTATGATTTTCTCTTTTGTTTACACATGCACAGTTTGTCTTGTTTGTGAGCTCAATTGTGAGCACTGGCAGTCTTATGAATCTTAGAGTTGGTCCCGATCAGATTACACCCTTGTTGAAAACCAGACATACACATGTTGCGCGCAGATTTATTGTTATCTATGTATTGTATTAAACTTGATTTCTCACCAACACGCAAGTGTTTGACGTTTATTTTAACACATGTTCAGGTTTGCAGTAGCTGTTTTGGAGCTTGTGGACACATAGGAAGTTTTCTTTATTTTGGACCTAGATTAAAATGTATCAAGACAAGTTTTTACTGTTCGAATATTATGATTTATAATATATTGATTTATGATGATTTATGTTATCTCGTTTACCCTGCGCGTGCGCGAATGAATGTATTTATTAAATATTGACACCCAATAGTGTCACGAGTAATGAAACAATATGTGGCGCCCCGATGTATAATCCGCCTTTGGTCGGGGTGTTACAGATTGGTATCAGAGCTCGTTGACTTTAGGATAGGTGGTTAGACGTAACGGCCTAGAATACCTAAGAGTCCCTTCTCGCGCATGAGAGAAATCTCATGTTTGCGCGCTTATTGTTAATTACTCGTTATTTATGAATATGCTCGCGCTTGCGCAGTATATGATTTTATGTTTTATTTCGCGATATTTCGATTTTTGTTGAATTTCGATTTTTATTGATTTTACTTACATATTCGTTTGTTGGGATTGAAAATCCGAAAAGTCATGGTGATACATGAATAGTTGATTTTCAATTTCCATTTACGATTATGTTCTGAGGTTGGAGACTTGAAAAGTCATGGTGATACATGAATTGTCAACCTCCAATACTCATTTTCTTGTATATTTTATATTGAGGATTGAAAAGTCATGGTGATACATGAATCGTCAATCTCCAAAACTCGTTTACTCGTATATTTTAAATTGGGAATTCGGAAAGTCATGGTGATACATGAATTGTCGATTTCTTGATTCGAATTTGTTACCTTTATTAAGTCTGCATTTAGGGTCATTTAATCTACTTTAACTTTTGATAGTATCTAACTCTGCGAAGCCAAGCTTTATAAAATTATACTTTGCGATAAAACCAAGATATTAACTAAAATTAAAACTTTTATAGAATGCCTCCGCTATCTCGCCGATTTCAGAGAAGAGAAGCCTCGCGCATGCGTAGACAGCAACGTTCCCAGGAAATGGCCGCCGCAATAGCCCAAGCTTTGAGCCAAAACAATACCAACACCTCTGGTTACAACATTAAGTCCTTTAACGCGGGTAACCCTCCAAAGTTCACAGGTCTTGAAGGAGCCACCGTGATGCTCCAGTGGCTTGAGAAAATAGAAAACGCTTTCCTCCACACCCAATGCCCCTCAGACAGACGAACCCTATATGCTTCCAGTGTCCTGGAATCCAGAGCGCTTACATGGTGGAATGGAGTAGCTCATGCGCGTGGCGCAGAGGCTGCTTCTAGCATGACATGGGAGGAATTCAAGGAAATTCTTACGCGAGAATTCTGCCCTCCCAACGAAGTTAAGCGCCTGGAGGAGGAATTTTGGAATCTTAAGCAATACAGTGGCGAAGCGCGCGAGTACGCGACGCGCTTCCACGAGCTAAGCTTACTGGTCCCTCACCTTGTTACCCCTTCACGCCGAGCCATAGAGAAATTCCTTGGGGGTCTCCCCATGGAAATTCAAGATTCTGTATGGGCCAGAAACCCAGTAACCCTCTCTGACGCCATTGAGTTGGCCGATGTGCTCAGCGACAACCATGTCAGAGCAGGAACCCTGTTCCTGCGGGGAACAGAAAAGACCAAACTCACCAAGACTGCCCCTGAACCAACAGAAACCAAACCCGAACCCTCAAACCGTAACAACCTCAAGCGCAGGCGCAAGGCCTATGCGCTTACCAACCCGCCCATTGTCCAGCAACCCATCTACCAACCCCCAGTTTACGCGCCTAACCCTCTGTCAGCCTACCCCACACCTCCTGTAGTCCACAACTATGCCTTAACCAATCCAGCACTCCCTGCCCCGCCAACTAAGAAACCTTACACAGGAAATCAACCCTTTTGCCCAACCTGTAGATTTCACCACCCAACCCAAACCCCGTGTCGACTTTGTAACCGATGTGGCCGTACTGGTCACACTGCTGAAAACTGTAGAGTCCTTCCCGCCAATCCAATTGCGCCAACACCACCAGTCTACCCGCAGAACCCACAATCAATCTACCAAAACCCACGACCCAGATCGTGCTTTAACTGCGGTGATCCCAGTCATTTCCGGAACGCGTGCCCAAGGCTACAAGTGCAAATCACACAAGCGAATCCGGTGAACCAGATTTCGAACCAAGTAACGCGTGGACGAGCTTTTAATATAACCGCGCACCAAGCGCAAGCGAATAATGACGTAGTTAATGGTACATTTTTGCTTAACGGATTTTATGCTTCTGTACTTTTTGATACTGGCGCCGATCGAAGTTTTATCTCTCGCGCCTTCGAGCAGAAGCTTGCGCGACCGCGCAACGATTTAAAAGAAGATTTTTCAGTTGAATTGGCTAATGGCGAAACTGTTTTAATTAACTCTGTGATTAAAGATTGCACGCTTAACCTTAACGAAAACGATTTTCTAATCGACCTCATCCCCATGCCTCTTGGAAGCTTTGATGTTATTATTGGTATGGACTGGCTTACGCATAATTGCGCCGAAGTTATTTGCGCCAAGAAGATGATTCGCATACCTCGAGAAAATGGTGATCTTCATATCTACGGCGAAAAACCCTTCCGCGGTCTTAAGCTTATGTCTTGCGCCGAAGCCCAAAGGCTTATGCGGAAGAAGTGTGTTGCATTCTTAGCCCATGTGGTCAAACTTGCTGAAGAGAAGAAGCTTCGCGATATCCCTGTTGTGCGTGATTTTCCTGAAGTTTTTCCTGATGATCTTCCTGGTATTACTCCCGCTCGTGAAGTCGAGTTTCGTGTTGATCTTGTCCCTGGTGCTTCCCCCGTAGCTAAATCTCCTTATCGTCTTGCACCCGCTGAGATGCAAGAATTGGCAAGCCAACTTCAAGAGTTGACTGCTAAAGGATTCATTCGCCCTAGCTCTTCGCCCTGGGGTGCTCCGGTGTTGTTCGTTAAAAAGAAAGATGGATCGTTTCGCATGTGTATTGATTACCGCGAGTTGAACAAACTCACCATTAAAAACCGGTATCCTTTACCGCGTATTGACGACCTCTTTGATCAACTCCAAGGTGCCTCTTGTTTTTCCAAGATCGATCTCCGCTCTGGCTATCACCAGTTGCGCATCCGCGATGAAGATGTTCCGAAGACTGCTTTTCGAACTCGTTATGGCCATTTTGAATTCTTGGTCATGTTCTTCGGTTTAACCAACGCACCCGCCGTTTTCATGGATCTAATGAATCGGGTGTGTAGGCCTTTCTTGGATAAATTCGTGATTGTGTTTATCGATGATGTTCTGGTGTATTCTAAGACCAAGGCCGAGCATGAGCAACATCTCCGATTGGTATTGCAAAAGCTTAGAGCCGAGCAACTCTATGCTAAGCTTTCCAAGTGTGAATTCTGGTCTGATGAAGTACAGTTTCTTGGCCATGTTGTCAACAAGATGGGTATTCATGTCGACCCATCCAAAATTGAAGCAATCAAGAACTGGATTACGCCATCCTCTCCTACCGAGATCCGTTCCGTTCTGGGCTTAGCTGGTTATTACCGGCGCTTCATTTCGAACTTCTCGAAGAACGCTTTGCCTTTAACAGCTCTAACGCACAAAGGTAAACCATATATTTGGGGCTCGAAGCAAGAAGAAGCCTTTCTATCGCTCAAGCGATTGTTGTGTGAAGCTCCTGTTCTTGCGTTACCTGAGGGTAATGAAGATTTTGTCGTGTATTGCGATGCCTCCAACCAAGGTCTCGGTTGTGTTCTTATGCAACGAGGCAAGGTTATCGCTTACGCATCAAGGCAACTCAAGGTTCATGAAAAGAATTATACAACTCACGACCTCGAACTTGGTGCAGTTGTATTTGCCTTGAAGATCTGGAGACACTACCTTTATGGTACTAAGTGTATCCTCTACACTGACCATAAAAGCCTTCAGCATATCTTTGATCAGAAGGAACTTAACATGAGGCAACGCCGATGGAACGAACTCATCAGCGATTACGATTGTGAGATCCGGTATCATCCTGGTAAGGCTAATGTGGTAGCCGATGCGCTCAGCCGAAAACCCTGCCAGCTTAACTGTATCTTGCCGCGCACCCAGCTTCACTTCGCGCCGATTCAAAGCAACCTTGAATCGCGTATTCGTGACGCGCAGCGCGCATCTATCAGTAATGGTAACCTTCGCGCCGAGTTAGCGTGTGGCGCGGAAGCGCATTTTGTGCCCAATCTGAGTGGAATTCTCTGCTATCTCAATCGCATCTGGATTCCCTTTGATGAGAATCTTCGCGCTGATATCCTGAGTGAAGCGCACAAATCTCGATATTCTATTCATCCCGGCGCTGATAAGATGTACAAGGATTTGCGCATAACTTATTGGTGGCCCGGTATGAAAAAGGATATTGCTGTGTTCGTAGCTAAATGTCTGACTTGTTCTAAAGTAAAAGCTGAACACCAACGCCCATCTGGTTTGCTCGAACAACCTGAAATTCCTACGTGGAAATGGGAATGTGTAGCGATGGACTTTATTACCAAGTTACCTTTGACAGCAAGCAAACATGATAGCATTTGGGTAATAGTGGATCGTTTGACTAAGTCTGCTCACTTTCTGCCCATTCGTGAAAACTACCGTGTTGAGCAACTCGCGCAGATTTATTGTTATCTATGTATTGTATTAAACTTGATTTCTCACCAACACGCAAGTGTTTGACGTTTATTTTAACACATGTTCAGGTTTGCAGTAGCTGTTTTGGAGCTTGTGGACACATAGGAAGTTTTCTTTATTTTGGACCTAGATTAAAATGCATCAAGACAAGTTTTTACTGTTCGAATATTATGATTTATAATATATTGATTTATGATGATTTATGTTATCTCGTTTACCCTGCGCGTGCGCGAATGAATGTATTTATTAAATATTGACACCCAATAGTGTCACGAGTAATGAAACAATATGTGGCGCCCCGATGTATAATCCGCCTTTGGTCGGGGTGTTACAGATTGGTATCAGAGCTCGTTGACTTTAGGATAGGTGGTTAGACGTAACGGCCTAGAATACCTAAGAGTCCCTTCTCGCGCATGAGAGAAATCTCATGTTTGCGCGCTTATTGTTAATTACTCGTTATTTATGAATATGCTCGCGCTTGCGCAGTATATGATTTTATGTTTTATTTCGCGATATTTCGATTTTTGTTGAATTTCGATTTTTATTGATTTTACTTACATATTCGTTTGTTGGGATTGAAAATCCGAAAAGTCATGGTGATACATGAATAGTTGATTTTCAATTTCCATTTACGATTATGTTCTGAGGTTGGAGACTTGAAAAGTCATGGTGATACATGAATTGTCAACCTCCAATACTCATTTTCTTGTATATTTTATATTGAGGATTGAAAAGTCATGGTGATACATGAATCGTCAATCTCCAAAACTCGTTTACTCGTATATTTTAAATTGGGAATTCGGAAAGTCATGGTGATACATGAATTGTCGATTTCTTGATTCGAATTTGTTACCTTTATTAAGTCTGCATTTAGGGTCATTTAATCTACTTTAACTTTTGATAGTATCTAACTCTGCGAAACCAAGCTTTATAAAATTATACTTTGCGATAAAACCAAGATATTAACTAAAATTAAAACTTTTATAGAATGCCTCCGCTATCTCGCCGATTTCAGAGAAGAGAAGCCTCGCGCATGCGTAGACAGCAACGTTCCCAGGAAATGGCCGCCGCAATAGCCCAAGCTTTGAGCCAAAACAATACCAACACCTCTGGTTACAACATTAAGTCCTTTAACGCGGGTAACCCTCCAAAGTTCACAGGTCTTGAAGGAGCCACCGTGATGCTCCAGTGGCTTGAGAAAATAGAAAACGCTTTCCTCCACACCCAATGCCCCTCAGACAGACGAACCCTATATGCTTCCAGTGTCCTGGAATCCAGAGCGCTTACATGGTGGAATGGAGTAGCTCATGCGCGTGGCGCAGAGGCTGCTTCTAGCATGACATGGGAGGAATTCAAGGAAATTCTTACGCGAGAATTCTGCCCTCCCAACGAAGTTAAGCGCCTGGAGGAGGAATTTTGGAATCTTAAGCAATACAGTGGCGAAGCGCGCGAGTACGCGACGCGCTTCCACGAGCTAAGCTTACTGGTCCCTCACCTTGTTACCCCTTCACGCCGAGCCATAGAGAAATTCCTTGGGGGTCTCCCCATGGAAATTCAAGATTCTGTATGGGCCAGAAACCCCATGGAAATTCAAGATTCTGTATGGGCCAGAAACCCAGTAACCCTCTCTGACGCCATTGAGTCGGCCGATGTGCTCAGCGACAACCATGTCAGAGCAGGAACCCTGTTCCTGCGGGGAACAGAAAAGACCAAACTCACCAAGACTGCCCCTGAACCAACAGAAACCAAACCCGAACCCTCAAACCGTAACAACCTCAAGCGCAGGCGCAAGGCCTATGCGCTTACCAACCCGCCCATTGTCCAGCAACCCATCTACCAACCCCCAGTTTACGCGCCTAACCCTCTGTCAGCCTACCCCACACCTCCTGTAGTCCACAACTATGCCTTAACCAATCCAGCACTCCCTGCCCCGCCAACTAAGAAACCTTACACAGGAAATCAACCCTTTTGCCCAACCTGTAGATTTCACCACCCAACCCAAACCCCGTGTCGACTTTGTAACCGATGTGGCCGTACTGGTCACACTGCTGAAAACTGTAGAGTCCTTCCCGCCAATCCAATTGCGCCAACACCACCAGTCTACCCGCAGAACCCACAATCAATCTACCAAAACCCACGACCCAGATCGTGCTTTAACTGCGGTGATCCCAGTCATTTCCGGAACGCGTGCCCAAGGCTACAAGTGCAAATCACACAAGCGAATCCGGTGAACCAGATTTCGAACCAAGTAACGCGTGGACGAGCTTTTAATATAACCGCGCACCAAGCGCAAGCGAATAATGACGTAGTTAATGGTACATTTTTGCTTAACGGATTTTATGCTTCTGTACTTTTTGATACTGGCGCCGATCGAAGTTTTATCTCTCGCGCCTTCGAGCAGAAGCTTGCGCGACCGCGCAACGATTTAAAAGAAGATTTTTCAGTTGAATTGGCTAATGGCGAAACTGTTTTAATTAACTCTGTGATTAAAGATTGCACGCTTAACCTTAACGAAAACGATTTTCTAATCGACCTCATCCCCATGCCTCTTGGAAGCTTTGATGTTATTATTGGTATGGACTGGCTTACGCATAATTGCGCCGAAGTTATTTGCGCCAAGAAGATGATTCGCATACCTCGAGAAAATGGTGATCTTCATATCTACGGCGAAAAACCCTTCCGCGGTCTTAAGCTTATGTCTTGCGCCGAAGCCCAAAGGCTTATGCGGAAGAAGTGTGTTGCATTCTTAGCCCATGTGGTCAAACTTGCTGAAGAGAAGAAGCTTCGCGATATCCCTGTTGTGCGTGATTTTCCTGAAGTTTTTCCTGATGATCTTCCTGGTATCCCTCCCGCTCGTGAAGTCGAGTTTCGTGTTGATCTTGTCCCTGGTGCTTCCCCCGTAGCTAAATCTCCTTATCGTCTTGCACCCGCTGAGATGCAAGAATTGGCAAGCCAACTTCAAGAGTTGACTGCTAAAGGATTCATTCGCCCTAGCTCTTCGCCCTGGGGTGCTCCGGTGTTGTTCGTTAAAAAGAAAGATGGATCGTTTCGCATGTGTATTGATTACCGCGAGTTGAACAAACTCACCATTAAAAACCGGTATCCTTTACCGCGTATTGACGACCTCTTTGATCAACTCCAAGGTGCCTCTTGTTTTTCCAAGATCGATCTCCGCTCTGGCTATCACCAGTTGCGCATCCGCGATGAAGATGTTCCGAAGACTGCTTTTCGAACTCGTTATGGCCATTTTGAATTCTTGGTCATGTCCTTCGGTTTAACCAACGCACCCGCCGTTTTCATGGATCTAATGAATCGGGTGTGTAGGCCTTTCTTGGATAAATTCGTGATTGTGTTTATCGATGATGTTCTGGTGTATTCTAAGACCAAGGCCGAGCATGAGCAACATCTCCGATTGGTATTGCAAAAGCTTAGAGCCGAGCAACTCTATGCTAAGCTTTCCAAGTGTGAATTCTGGTCTGATGAAGTACAGTTTCTTGGCCATGTTGTCAACAAGATGGGTATTCATGTCGACCCATCCAAAATTGAAGCAATCAAGAACTGGATTACGCCATCCTCTCCTACCGAGATCCGTTCCTTTCTGGGCTTAGCTGGTTATTACCGGCGCTTCATTTCGAACTTCTCGAAGATCGCTTTGCCTTTAACAGCTCTAACGCACAAAGGTAAACCATATATTTGGGGCTCGAAGCAAGAAGAAGCCTTTCTATCGCTCAAGCGATTGTTGTGTGAAGCTCCTGTTCTTGCGTTACCTGAGGGTAATGAAGATTTTGTCGTGTATTGCGATGCCTCCAACCAAGGTCTCGGTTGTGTTCTTATGCAACGAGGCAAGGTTATCGCTTACGCATCAAGGCAACTCAAGGTTCATGAAAAGAATTATACAACTCACGACCTCGAACTTGGTGCAGTTGTATTTGCCTTGAAGATCTGGAGACACTACCTTTATGGTACTAAGTGTATCCTCTACACTGACCATAAAAGCCTTCAGCATATCTTTGATCAGAAGGAACTTAACATGAGGCAACGCCGATGGAACGAACTCATCAGCGATTACGATTGTGAGATCCGGTATCATCCTGGTAAGGCTAATGTGGTAGCCGATGCGCTCAGCCGAAAACCCTGCCAGCTTAACTGTATCTTGCCGCGCACCCAGCTTCACTTCGCGCCGATTCAAAGCAACCTTGAATCGCGTATTCGTGACGCGCAGCGCGCATCCATCAGTAATGGTAACCTTCGCGCCGAGTTAGCGTGTGGCGCGGAAGCGCATTTTGTGCCCAATCTGAGTGGAATTCTCTGCTATCTCAATCGCATCTGGATTCCCTTTGATGAGAATCTTCGCGCTGATATCCTGAGTGAAGCGCACAAATCTCGATATTCTATTCATCCCGGCGCTGATAAGATGTACAAGGATTTGCGCATAACTTATTGGTGGCCCGGTATGAAAAAGGATATTGCTGTGTTCGTAGCTAAATGTCTGACTTGTTCTAAAGTAAAAGCTGAACACCAACGCCCATCTGGTTTGCTCGAACAACCTGAAATTCCTACGTGGAAATGGGAATGTGTAGCGATGGACTTTATTACCAAGTTACCTTTGACAGCAAGCAAACATGATAGCATTTGGGTAATAGTGGATCGTTTGACTAAGTCTGCTCACTTTCTGCCCATTCGTGAAAACTACCGTGTTGAGCAACTCGCGCAGATTTATTGTTATCTATGTATTGTATTAAACTTGATTTCTCACCAACACGCAAGTGTTTGACGTTTATTTTAACACATGTTCAGGTTTGCAGTAGCTGTTTTGGAGCTTGTGGACACATAGGAAGTTTTCTTTATTTTGGACCTAGATTAAAATGCATCAAGACAAGTTTTTACTGTTCGAATATTATGATTTATAATATATTGATTTATGATGATTTATGTTATCTCGTTTACCCTGCGCGTGCGCGAATGAATGTATTTATTAAATATTGACACCCAATAGTGTCACGAGTAATGAAACAATATGTGGCGCCCCGATGTATAATCCGCCTTTGGTCGGGGTGTTACATTGCCGCCTTCCCCACGCAACGACTTTCCTCGTAATTATGCGGTGAAGACCGGCATATCCGCGTGGAAAGTTTATAAGTATAAATGTAAAATCATCAGCGTCAATGTTCTAAGGAGAATCATTTCCATTAGAAGTGGCTCTGGGCCTTTTCTTTACAAATTTGGAATTGATCTACATGTAACATTTGCGTAATTGAGCTCCGTTCCATGTTCTTGGGACGGGAGTGCCATCGAGCCTTTCGAGCCGATATGCGCCCTTTCCCAGCACTTGTTTGATAACGTACGGACCTTCCCAGACAGGGGTCAGCTTTCCTGGGCGATCTTGGTTCGAAGCCTCGTTGTTACGCAATATGTAGTCTCCTACATTGAAGTTGCAGAGTTTTACCCGCGTGTTGTAGTACTTTTGCATTTGTCGTTTGTAGTTCTCTTCACGCATTGCGGCTAAGTCTCTGCGTTCCTCGGTTAGCATAAGGTCTAACCGTCTTTCCGCATTATTGTCCTCTGGTTGAATCATGACCCTTGGTGAGGGTAAACCAATTTCGACCGGGACCATGGCTTCAGTGCCATAAGTGAGGCTGAACGGGGTTTCTCCCGTACTTGCCTTTTTCATCGTTCTGTGTGCCCAAAGTACGTGTGGAACTTCGTCCACCCAGCCGGATCTGTGTTCCAATAGTCTTCTCTTTATGCCGTCGACGATGCTCCTATTTGCTCTTTCTACCTCACCATTACCCTGCGGGTGCGCCACCGAGGTAAAGGTGTGGGTGATTTGAAGTTCTTTAAGCCACTGTTGTAGCTTCTTGTCAGCAAAGTTGGTGCCGTTATCGCTCACCAAATTCTGTGGAAGCCCGAAACGACAAATGATAAATTCCCAAATGAATTTTTTGATATGTTTTGCGGTCGTTTGGGCTAAGGGTTTTGCCTCTATCCACTTGGTGAAGTAGTCGATGGCGACCACTAGAAACTGGACGTTCCCTGCTGCTGTGGGAAATGGGCCTGTCACGTCGATGGCCCATTTCTGAAATGGCCATGCAGAGGTGACTGGAACAAGTTCATTCTTCGGGCGATGCGTGTTGGGTGCGTAGAGCTGACAAGACCTGCACTTTCTGATGTACGCCAGCGCATCCGTAAGCATCCCCGGCCAAAAGTATCCCGCGTTGTTTAGCTTAGCTACAACTGCGCGTGGACCTGCATGTATCCCACAGATGCCTTCGTGTACTTCCCTTAGGAGGTAGTTGGCATCTTGGTCATCAACGCATCTGAGGAGGGGGCCAAGAAAGTTACGTCTGTAAAGGATGTCATCGATGAGTTGATAGTTCAGCGCTTTACAGCGTAGTTTTCTTGCCTTTGTTTTTTACTCTGGTAGTATGCCCGCCGCAAGGTAATTTATTATTGGTGTCATCCACGTTTCTGTGCCGGTTTGGATGACACAGACTTCCTTGTGTGGGACTGATGGTGCTCCAAGGAGTTCAATGCGGATGTCCTTTCCCAAGTGAGTGAAAGCTAATGACGCGAGCTTGCTTAACGCATCCGCATATTTGTTTTCGCTACGCTTGACGTGTATGACTTTACAATCGTTAAAATCGCGCATGAGGGTTTTTGCTTGAGCGAGGTACAGGGCCATTGTGTCGTTTACGGCCGTGTACGTCCCGTTTATCTGATTGGCAACTAACATGGAATCCACATGGGCTTCCAAGTTCTTTACTCCCATTTTACGCGCAATCCTCAACCCGGCCAAGAATGCTTCATATTCAGCTTCGTTATTCGTACTTGGGAAGTCTAGTCGAATAGCGTAAGTGTATTCTTGGCCTGCTGGGTTGGTAAGTTTTAACCCTGCGCCTGAGCCCTCGCTGCTGGCCGCTCCATCAGTGTAAAGTCGCCAAACTTCATCGATGTCTAGTGCTGGAGAGGGTTGAGCCTCGTCCTGGCACTCTTTCTCCCGCGATGCGGGGACTTCAGCAATAAAGTCGTCCAAGACCTGGCCTTTTATAGCTGGCCTTGGCTTGTATTTTATCGCGTATTCTCCCAATTCTATTGCCCATTTAGCTAGGCGTCCCGAAAGTTCGGGTTTGCCTAAAACGTTTGCAAGTTTGAAGTTTGTGAGAATAGTGATTGGGTGACCTTGGAAATATCGTCTTAGTCTGCGTGAAGCCTGTACAAGTGCTAAGACTAATTTTTCCAGGGTAGAGTACCGAGTTTCGACGTCTGTTAGGAGACGACTAACATAGTAGATTGGCATCTGGATGCTTTTTCGCTCGACTAACAGGACGGCCCCGGTTGCTCTATCTGTGGCGGAGAGGTATAGGATTAATTCCTCTCCCGCTTCTGGTGCTGTGAGCGTTGGGAGTTTGATCAAACGTGACCGAATTTCCTGAAAAGCTGCTTCCGCTTCTAGTGTCCAGCGGAAGTGCGTTTTCTTTAGACAGTTTCTCAGCGTCGACACGAATGGGAACGACCTATCCGCATGATTTGCCAAGAAGCGGTTAAGTGCAACTAGGCGTCCGTTCAGTGTCTGAGCTTGCTTAATGGTAGTAGGTGATTCCATTTTGATAATGGCTTCGACCTTTTCAGGGTTCGCTCTGAAGCCATCTTTTGTAACAATGACTCCTAAGAACTTCCCTTCTTCCATCCCAAAGGAACACTTGCTCGGGTTGAGCTTCATGTTTATCCTTCTGAGTGTGTTGAATGTTTCTTCGATGTCTTTCAACATCGCTTCTGGGTCAAGGCTTTTAATGACCAGGTCATCCATGTATACTTCCAAGTTCCTCCCAATTTGGGCATGAAACTCTTTGTCCATCAGGCGTTGGTATGTGGACCCGGCATTCTTAAGTCCGAATGGCATCATTTGATAACAGAATGTGCCATCGGGCGTCCGAAATGCGGTTTTGTCCTGATCGTCAACGGCCATGTGGATTTGATGGTATCCTTTATACGCATCAAGGAAGCATTTAAGGCGAAACGGTGATAACGAATCTACCTTAAGATCAATTTCGGGTAACGGGTAACAATCTTTGGGGCATGCTTTGTTCAAGTCTTTGAAATCTATGCACATGCGTCATTGCTTGTTAGACTTCGGTACCATAACGGGATTTGCAACCCAAGTTTGATATCTGCTAACGCGTACGATGCCCGCGTCAAGGAGTTCCTTGACTTGGGTTCTACACGCGTTAGCTTGCTCCGCCCCCATTACTCTACGCTTTTGTATGACTGGCGTAAAAGCCTGGTCACACTTGAGCTTATGCTCTGCTTTACTTCGAGGTACACCAGTCATGTCTGCTGGTTTCCATGCGAAGATGTCAGCGTTTTTTTGTAGTAAGCGTTTGAGTAATGTGCGCGTAGGATCAGTTATTGTTGGGCCAATGGTAACCGCCTGGTCGGGGTATTTGCCATTAAAAGCCAATTCTTCTGGTTCGGTGATGGTGGGTTTAGCCATCTTTGGTTTGGGTGTTGATGAGACAGATGCGATGCATACCTGGGGAATACCGGTGACCATCGCCACGCCCTCAGCTGTTGGCCATCCCATCATGCCGTGGACTGAAGATACTACGGCATTGAATCTTGACATCCCGTCTCTCCCGAAGAGAATGTCGTACGTGTGGTGTGGCTTCCGCATTACGACAAAGTCCACATCCTCTGTGCGGGAGAGTTTTCCGTCTGTGAGAGTGACGGGGAAAGATAGGATACCCAGAGGGGTGTTTGTGCTGCCGTCGAACCCTTCCATCGAGGCGTAGACCGTTTCCAAGCGTTCCTTGTCTTCATCATCTAGCTTGTCGAAGAACTGCCTGTACATAACCGTTGACGAGGCGCCGTTGTCAGCAAGAGTGCGGGAAGTGATGTAGTGCCCCAGCTGGCTTTTGATGACGATAGGGCCTTCTTTGCTGGGTCCTCCTGGCACTCGCGCGAAGCGCACCTCAGCTTCTTTCCATGCGCATGGTTCTGTCATCTGTCTTTTTCTTCCTCTGATGTTACTGCGAACCATGTGAATGCTGATGTCAACGGGCTTTCGTCCGTTGCTTTTGTATCGGTTGTCATTCTTTCCTCTATTCCTGATTGATGCCACCAGGTGTGTAAGTTTGCCCTCTTTGACGAATGTTTCGATAATATTCCTCAAAGATGAACACTTCTCAGTGGTGTGGCCCTTTGTGCCGTGGAAGTCACAGTATTTGCTCTGGTCCGCGTCAGGTCGTTGTCGGACCGTTGGAGCTTTTGGCCATGGGAGTTTCTCAGTGGCAAATATCTCCGTGACGCTTTTGGTGAGGGGCGTCCACCTGGGGTGTTGGCTTGATGGGTGTGTATTATCCCTTCCGCCTAATAGGGAGCGAGAGCTGGATGAGGTGTCAAAGTTTACCCTTGACTGCCACATGCTTGGTTTCCTCCTTTTGTTTTGCCAGGCTGTCTGGACGTTGTTTTCTCTAGTCCTCTGCGTGTAGAAGTTTGTAGTCTGGGGCAGATTCCCACCCAGCTGCTTCTCCGTTTCGGCAAAGCGCTTGGCTGCCGTCATATTGCCTCCCATGTGGGTGGCATGCCATCTTTACCCGTCAACGTGCGGATAAGCTCTGGGTATTCGGCGCCTTGGATGAAAGCGGCGCGAACAAGGTCTTCGCTTTTAACGCCCAGACTCAGCTTTTTCGAGTTAAAGCGGGTGATGAAGTCTAGTAAAGGTTCATCCTTATCTCTAACGCAGTTGAGGATCGTCCACTGTTCTTCAATATATTTCCTCTGTTGACTGAAGTGTTGGCTAAACTTGTGTTGGAAGTCCGCCCAATCATAGATGTGGTGGACCGGTAAACGGTCAAACCACGCTCTAGCCGCTCCAACCAGTGTCATCTGGAACATATAACACCACGTGGGTTCCGTCCAGTTGCTGACGGTTGCCCCCGCTATGAATCTGTTCAGGTGATCATCTGGGTCGGATATACCATCATAAGTGCCGATGTTGGGCATCTGCTTGGCACTTTTCGGGGCGATTGCTTCCGCAATGTCCCTTGCAAACTTGGATGTTCCCGCGTTTGCAGCAGTTGGTCTGAAGGTTTTGGAGAAGTCACGTGGGTTTCCCCCCGCGTTCCTTTGTTTGAAGGTTTCTCCGAAATTCCTTCTCGTTTGGAAGTCCGTTTCCTTACGCTTCCCTTTCGCCCTAAGGCGAGGGTTTGCGTCGGTGTCGGATTCCTCCTGATCATCGTCCGAGGACTCGCACTCACTGCTCATGTTGAGCTGTTGGCGAGTGCTTCCAAATTCGTCAGCCTGTTGGACGGAACGTAAGCGTTCGTCCAACTCAGCTTGGAATTCCTTCTGACGTGTCTCCGCCCACGCTTTAACTTGTTCAAGTGTTTGGCGGGGGAGTCTCGTCTGCTGCCTTTCCACCTGGGTATTATTGAATCCCAGGGGATGGTTGTTTACTGCACTTGCCCCAGCTTGGGTAACTGGGGTAGTGTTCGTAAAATTTACTGCACTTGCCCCGGCTTGGGTAACCGGGGTAGTGTTCGTAAAATTTGTGTGCTCGCCGGTGTTCCCCCCAGTAGCTGGGGTTGTGGTTACCGGGGCTTCCTGGTAACTCGTTGGCCTTGGGACCGGAGTAACGTTAACCATCTTTCCAGAAGTTTTGAAAAAACTGAAAAGAAATGAAGTTCTAGCTTTTATGCACGGATGGCGCCAATGAAGAAACACTAACCGACCCCGGGCAGATTACGGGTAACCTGGGGGTTAGATAGATGTTTCCCACGAGGGGTTGGACCCGGCAAAGATGGTTCTTCTGATAACCTGCAAAACAGACACCGTGAGCTTGTCACTGAGAAGGGGGGGTTCCTCCTTGTGACCACCCTCCGGCGTGAGAATCAGACTAGATTGCTCTTTAAATATAAATGTATATTAAGAGATTGCTAGAGCAGATATCAGGTATAATATAATAATGTGATAAGATAAGATGATCATACCATTTGGGGTATTTATAACCGAAGGTAGGTTTCCAAGGAGGTGTAGCCTGCTGAATAGTATTCCTGTTCAACCAACTGTGGCCTACGCACGTGCCATGCTGGTAGTTGGTAGGTAGGCAGCGGCTGATAGTGACCAGGCCTGCTGTGTACTATTCCTTTTCCACCAACTACAGGCTATGCACGTGGTATGACAGGAGTTGGTGAGTAGGTAGCGGCTAATAGTGACATCAGTACAAGAGCATGCTGCTCGCCATACTGTTGTCAATGAGCTGTCGTATCTTTGGTCAGATCTTTTGCCCATACCTCGTCAGGTACAGTACAAAAGATCTTTCAGTATCGTACGGACTGGCTCATTTGGGCGGGAGTATTCCCCCTCCCGCCTTTGTGCGGGACTGTTCCCGGCTTGTTCATTCCTTCTTCAGGTGACTGCTGAATTATTATGAGAGTTAAGCCTTGTGCGTGTAGCCATGCTGCGCGGGTAGCCTTCCCTGATGGCTGGTATCCGTAACTGCGGGAACAGGCGGAGTACTTGACCATTGGGAGGCGTTTCCTGCGGGGACAGCTTGCGTACCGCACGTGAGGACGTCACGTCTCTGAGCGTGGTGGGTCCTGCTGATCCAGTTGGTTTCTGCGCAGACGTTCCTTTAGTTAAGTCTTGCGGGTTCAACCGCGCAGACGTCCGTTAAGGAGTCTTGCGGGTTCAACTGCGCAGACGTCCCTTTTCAAGGTGAGTCTTGCGGGTCCAACTAGGCTCTGCTGGGACCTACCTCTTCGATACCGACATAGCGTGGGTCGCCATAAATATAGTTATAGATATAGCTAAATACAGCTTGTAATGTTTATTTTTTGTAGTTGTATTTCTAGCTTCTTGCTAGTAATTGTTTAATAAAATTTGCGGTTAAAAAAAACCTATAAAACAGGTTCTATAAGTAAGGTTAAATAAAAATTAATACTGAAACGACCTCACATTTATTATCACACAATTTATGCATGCGGTTTTAAAATAATTTATAAGATACATCAATCAATCTGTTTAAAATTATAAGATAACTTTTATTTACACCCATTATCATAAAATACATACATGAATATTTTATCAGCTACAAAAGTAGTGCAATTGATATAGTTATAAGCTGGATGACAGCTAACAAGTAAAACTGAAAATGATGCTTATGTAAATGATCGAAAAAAATTATGCATAGATTCAAAATGCTTTAATAACAATTTGTTTATGAATATGAATTAAAATTCTAAAACATCAGTTAGTTATAATATACCGAAAATCTTTATGATTTAATATCCATAGCAATTTATCGAAATAATAATCGATAGATAGTATTACTTTACAAATATACCAATTTATCCAACAGATACTTTGTACAATACAACTGTAAAAGTATCAAACTATTATGCTTTGTTGATTATAAACTTGACTGTGAAGATAAGGATGTACCCTTTAGTGTTAATTACATAATCCTTTTCATAACCTGACCATCCCTTCTCATCTCCCAATTCTCATTTCATTTTAAAAACATTTGCTTTTGTTGCTATTTCTTTCTTCTTCTCATACTAACTTACTATTGAAAAAATATAATGCTTGAGCACGAACATCCATTAAATCTTATAGATTTGTGGTTGGAACATCTGCAGCTTAAAAAAAAATACGAAGAAGACGAGGAAGAGGACGAGAATGAACCAATTGCAAAACAAGACTTTCGATGTTCATGTTCCCGATGCGAAGAAGAAATCAACTGGTATCATAGATATTATTACACGTGTTCTCAATTTGGTTACTCTATCCATAAATTTTGTGCACAACTTCCAGAAAGGTTGGAAGACATTTGCCATCCTCACACTCTTTACTCAGGGGCGGACCCACATAGTGTGGATCGGGGTCCCGGGACACCAATGTTTTTTAAAAATTTATTAGAAGCGGTATATTAAATTTTTTGAGGACCCCATAAGATTTAATACTTGGAACCCATACTATTAATGTTGATGTGGTCTGGTGGAAAGTCCCTTGTTTTATCTTTGAAAGGTCATGGGTTCAAGTCTTACAAGGCTCAGTTTTTGGTTTTTTGTGTTAATTTTTAGTGTTAATCAATCATTTGATTGCTAATGTTGCAATGATAACTTTGGAAACATTCAAACACCTCTAAAATACATATCATTGTTTTCAACTTTATGCATGGTTTTCTTTAGAAACATTCAAACACTTTAAAATATCAGTTTTATTTTTCACTAGTTTAAGTTAATGGTTTTCAACACATGCTTATGAAAGAGTGGATCTAGGTTCTATCTCAAAAATGTTTAAGAAAGGGAAAACAAAGTGTTTATGTGTCAACCCGACCCATTTTGACCCGTTCAGGTAGTGATGATTGAAAAAAAAGTTTTATTATGATATTGTTTTTTATTATGTTCTTCGCCTCGACCCGACCTGAACAACGACCGACCCGAAAAATTTGAACACCGAAAATATGGGACCCCATTGGCAAAAAATCCTGGGTCCGCCACTGTCTTTACTTCCTTCTGCACAAAGTAAGTTGGCAGTGTAATATTTGCCGTAGCTTGCATAAGCGTAAGGATCTTGCTTATTCTTATTGTTGTTCTCAATGTTATTTTGATGTTGACGTAAAATGTGCTACAAAAAGGCTACAAAAAAATATCATTTATCATCCTAGCCACACACACCCACTGGTTCGAATGGTTAAACAAATTTATGTGAGTGTGATGCATGTGGTGAGAAACACGAAGGGATATTCTATCAATGTCTCTTGTGCACTGGCCCATTCTGTCACACCCCGACCAAAGGCGGCGGAACATGCCGGGGTGCAACGATTGCTCATAAGCGCATGACACTATTTAAAGCGACAATATTTAACAAACTCATTTTATTGCACAACATCGAAAATGTCACATAACCAAATATTCATAAGTCAAATACAACAAAATATAACAAAATATAGCAAATCAAATATTGTTCATTTTTGCTAATATCCTAACGGTATTTGTGACGTTTTCTTCACCGAACTCCAAAATCAACCTAGATGCAAACCTGTAACATTTCATAACATAAAGTTGTCAACACAAAGGTTGGTGAGCAATTCATAAGTTTGAACAATAGATATATAGTATGAAAAGCCACAAAACTAGTATACAAAACCATAAATAATAGCTATAAACTTGGATAAATTGACAATCGCTAATAGAATTACGTTAGCGCCACCTTGCTACAAGGGATTGCCAAATAGTCTATGATTTAATAGAATATCGTTAATTGCATTACGTTAACGACACCTTGCTACAAGGGGATGCCAAGTAGTCTAGGATTTATAGATTCCACCAACCGAAAGCGATAAACACATAGGCATATAAGCATAGAACACTAAATCGAGCAATTATTCAAGTAAAGTATACAACAACGTTTGTGGTTTAAGACTCAAGTATAAAGCATTTGATTTGAATAAGTATGAAATGTCACCCCAAAACAAAAGATAGAAAACGGGGTATGAAGTTACTCACGTTCAAGTATAAAACTTGATCGGTAAAAGATGAATAACCGGATGGATGAAGTTTAACGAGCAAGGCCTAAATGACAATAAAATCTTGGATTTAGAATGGCTGTCTTGAAGATCTTTAAATAAAATAATTGTTGCAAAAAGTAAACAATTAAAGTTCAAGGTTTAAAATGTAACTATTTAAGAATTTATAATAGCAATCCTTTAAAAATGTAAGTTTGCTAGAAACTGGGTTAAAGTATCTAACCTTAATATTTACTTAACCAATGTTAAGTAATAAGGTGGGAAAAATGCTAAAATGCAAGTTCCTTTGGGACAAAGATACTAAAACGGGTTTTTAACGAGTGTTCGGGTTGTCGGTTCGGGTCTTGACAAATGGTCAAACCCAAAGTCAACTTTCCAACATATTAATTGTTATGAGATAACTAATTAAAATATACTAACACTTAACCAAGTATGTAGATCTATTGTTTAGAACTAACAACGCACGTTAAGCGAGTGTTCGGTTTTGTCGGTCCAAACTATGTGATGAGATCAAGTTGGATCCAACAATTCCAAGTACTTAAGAAAATAATTAAAATCAGTTTGTAAACTATTTTTAAAGAAATATACAAGTCTTGATAGCTAAAAACACACTTGTGTGTCTTAAGCGAGTAAAAGTCGGTATAGTTCGGTTTGGTTCGGTCTCCATCTCACAAATAGTTCATAGATGGTTTCTACATGCCCAAATATCATAGAACTTGTATATTGGTTTATAAATGAAGAAAACTTAAATTTTACAACTAAAAAGTTAACTACAAGTCTTTTAAGCAAAAGTTTCGGTTTAGTTCGGTTTCCATCTCCCAACGAGTTCATAGATGGATTCCATATGCTTAATATCAAAGAACTTGTAAAAATGATTTTTTGAAACTCAAATCTAGCAATAAACATGTTTAAACAACTATTTTAACCAAACTAGTAAACAAAAGTTTGGTTTCCGGTTTGGACTAGTTTCGGTTAAACCGAGGTTAGTCTTATACAAACCCACACCATGGAACTTGTAAATAAGATGAACAAACTAAAAAGGGTTAGAAGTTAGTCATAAGTGAT
This sequence comes from Bidens hawaiensis, assembly GCF_021521415.1. Taxonomy (NCBI): domain Eukaryota; kingdom Viridiplantae; phylum Streptophyta; class Magnoliopsida; order Asterales; family Asteraceae; genus Bidens; species Bidens hawaiensis. The sequence goes on from NW_027491589.1 coordinate 715,564, forward strand.
ATGTATAATAAGTTATGTGTGTGTAAATATATATATCAAGAACACGAAGTCCTCCATGAAGCCTTGCCTTATGACATTCGAAACTTAACCAACCGGAGTCGGTGAAGTAACAAATAAAGGAAACAAGGGGTGTGTATTATATATATGTTGTACCACCATATTCAAGTGTTAGTAATATTAGATGAACAAGTTAAAATGAAAGACTATAGTTAGTTAACCTTAAGAAATCAAAGTAACAAAATGTTGAAGATGAATACTTGGATTTGAGAGAGATTTTGGAGAAGATGAACAACCAAAATGGTGTATGGTGCCTTGCTTTTATAATGGTAAGAGTATGGTTCATACAAATAGGGTAAAGATGCATGTGATGGTTGAAATGGTCAAACAAGTTTTTGGTAAATGGCAATAACAGTCCCCAAAGTTTGGTTTAAGTCATTTTAAGGAGTTTTAAGGACCAAAAAGAATGTTTTCAAGACCCAACAAGTGTAAAACAATATTGTAACATAAAATCCATCATTTTGATTATATCATAAGCTTTGGTTTACAAAATGGGTCGGTTTACATGATAAACGAATACAAACGAGACCCGAAATTGACGAATGTCACACATTCATTCATAATCATTGTGCTTTTCTACCGACAAAATTAAAAATTAAAAATTTCATAAAAGATAGTTTCTCCCATATTCATCCGCTCGACCTTTGTTATTCCTTTCCGAAAGCCGATCAAGAATTCAAATTTTACCCACTATGTAGGGTATGTCGCCAACCATTTGAATTTGATCATCTTTGGATTTACAAATGTGAAAAATGTAGATACCATACTCATCTTAATTGTGCAACTTCAAGAAACGAGCCTTTCATGTCCATCCTGGCATCCCCTGGTAGATCTACATAATATATTTAGAGTTGCTTCTGTCTTAGTGGTAGATGTGTAAACGAGCCAAGCCAAACCCGAGCTCGACTAAGCTGAATCTCGGCTTGTTTCGAGCTCCAATTCTAAAGCTCGAAGTCGACACTTGAATAATTTTTCAAGCTCAAGCTCAGCTCAGAACTAGCTCTTTTCTTATTAATTGTTATTTATATAACATATAAATTCATATATATATATATATAAATATATAATTTTTTTGTTATTTTATCATAATTTTTTTGTACAATAGTTAGTATTAAATCAATATATATTTAATGAAAATTATAGAAATCATAGGCTCGTTTATGCTCAAGAGTAGGCTTGAGCTCAGGCTCGTTTATTAAACAAGCTTATTTTAAGCTCGAGTTCGGACTCAAGCTCATGCAAGCTTAACTCAATATGAGTCTTTTCAAGTAGGTCGAGATGGCTTGGCTTTTTTATGCCTTTAGTTTGTGGTTTTTCATTACTAATCATTTAATAGTCGAATTAATGTTGTTATTCATCAGGTACAACGATAAAAACCTATAAAGATGCTGAACATCCTGACCTTGTTCACCTCCCATTTCCTCCTGATCCATCTTATAGCATACTAAGACACTTGTTTTTCAAGGAGAATGGATCACGTGTATTAGAAATTAATATCGGCGCCAACACACACATTAGCCACCAACATCCATTAATGTTGGGGGATGCACAATGCTGCATTAGTGATCATATCACAAGCTCAAGCCCTGCCTATTCAAGAATAAAATCAATATCCTATCATGACCAATGAAAAGGATTGAACTTTTATGCGATGTGTGTATCAGACCAATTATGAGTGGCCCAATATATGTGTGTGCCAGTGAGGAAGAGCACTGCAACTTTGTGCTCCATGAGTGGTGCTCCTGACTACCTACTGAATTGAAAGACCACCATGGTCACCCACAACATACACTTGTTCTCCGTTCAAAAATCCCCAATAGGTCCTTTGGGGTGTTCGGTTGTAGTATTTGCAGACTTCCTTGGAATGGATTTGCCTATTATTGTAAGGAATGTTGTTACTGCATTGATGTTAAATGTGCCTTCTTATCTAAAGAAATCACTCATGCTTCTCACCCAAATCACCTCCTTTCAAGAGTTCACCTGGACAGATCTTATAATCCTCTGTGTAGTATTTGCGGTGATGATTTCTATCGGGAGTATCTATTCGGTTGCCATAGTTGTGATTTTCAAATACACCCCAAGTGTGCGTTGTTAATACCCGAGACAACCACAATCAAGTTAGACAAGCATCCTATGAAGTTGAGTTACTTTCCTATTGAGAACCATGAGAGTGAATACTTTTGTGAAGTTTGCGAGAAGGAACTTAATCCTGAATGTTCATTCTATCATTGCCATGAGTGTATGCAATCTATGCATACATATTGTGCTCCATCAATACTTCGGTATGACATGCAAATCCGTGATTATGTTACAGGCGTTCATCGTCATGTAAATATGAAGTTTGGGAGAACATATATACTTGAAACGCATCCACATCCCCTTTCACTCGTTCAAGGGCTTGAAAGTGATGGTAAATGCATCGTGTGTCTGGATAAGTCTCAAGAATGAAATCATCTTGAAGTGTCTAAATTGTGAGTTGGCAATACATTGCGGTTGTGAAGCTGAGTACGTAACCAATTAATTGGTCTTACAGACCTCTCCTATCAACTAAGGAGCTCGATCACACTCGTCGTCATGATTGTAATTGGTTTGCTTTTATGTTTCATGTATATTTCTTTGTATGCGAAAATATGTAATAATCAAACTGAATTTAATACATTTGCCAACTTCTGTAATTCATATGCCATAGTGGCGGATCTATGATTTTTCATGAGTGGGGGGGCAAAATATAGGTTTTGGTTAAACAGATCAAAAAAATAATTATACTAATAATATCAATGAACTTGATCTGGTGACCTACTTGAGTGCTCCGCATTTATGAAAACATCAATGCATTAAACACAAATAGCAAAGACTAATTTCTAAATCCTCTTCAATGGGCAGTTTTAATGAACTCTTTCTGATCATGACCACAACACCATCTTTAATGAACTCATTCTTAAAGTTTGATTATGCCACTCACTCTACTGCTAATATTCCAACACATGTAAGAAAAACTATAAATAATAGTTTATATGTAAGTAAGAATGTTGAACTAGGGATGAAAACAAATCTCCATTTTCAAAACAAGATAAATCAAAGAAAACAGAACTAGTGATTAACTGAACCAGAAAATAGATTCGTAAGTTGTTAGAATAGTAAGCCTTCTAATAACGCTCGGTGCTCTAAACCTTCATAAGGAGACGCAACCGATTGAAGTTCAACTAAAGAACCCGAAAGCAGAGTTTTTTTTTTCTCAGTTTCAAACCGAACCAAATCCTTTTCCGCTTAGGAACTGGTTTCAAAAGACAAAAGGTGGGTTGAAATAAAAATGAATTGGGCCATGGGCTGTGATCCATATAAAAATAACCCAAATAGATCAAAAATATGCTTTGCTTTCTGGTAAACTCAGGTCGTCTTCTTCACCACCGTTCTCCAGGTTTGGTTTTCTTTGTTTTTTAATTTCATTTCGGTTTCTGGTAGATTGGTTTTAATACTTGTCTGATCTATATTTATTCTTGCATCCCATATATAATTTTGCAGCTAATTTTGGCTATTAATATTGCGATTCCACCATTGTTGAGTATAAAACTTGATTTCAAAAAAATCCATCTTTTATGTATAGAATCCTTCTTATTATTCATTTTTCAACATGGGTATTGGTTGGTTAATTATGGATTTTTTTTTTTTTGAAATTATTTTTAACAAATGTCTGTAGCACACCAACTGTTCGATGAAATGCTTCAACCAGATTTGTGCTTGATGAAATACTTTGTAACGTTCAAACCGGTCATTGGTTTGGTTCTCGGTCAGCCGGATTCAAAATTCCCAAACCGTAACAAACAGTTTGATTTTCGGTTTTAATATTTTCAAACCGGACCAGAGCGTTAGATAAAAGTTTGATGAGGTGTTACTTTATTCATACATTATTTTACTTGTCATCCATAATTATCTCCTTCAACTTGTTTGAGTTATTTTTCTTGTTAGATGCTATAGTTGTTTTAACAAATGTTAATTTTGAATAAGAATTAGAGTTGCAGTAAACTGATTCTTTTTCTTGTTATATATAAGTTATCGTAGTATAGTTGTTTTAATTAGTGGATGTGAAAATATGCTAAATTTATTTTTGGTCTAGAAATATTATGATGAAGATGGGTGATAAGGGTGTTTGGACTTAAGCGAACCAAGTGTTTGTTTATGGTGTTGTTAAGACGTGTTATTGTGTGACAAGCATAAAAGTAATTTGGTTAGTTTCTATAAGAGTTATTCATTTTATTTATATAAAACTGTAGATCTAAACCTTCAGTATTTGTCACAATTTGGAATGTTGTTCCAGATTCCGGCTACACCGATAGCAACCTCAGATCGACGCTGATATGGAGAAAAATGAACAGGAGGATGGCAACGTCGCCAGAGCAGTCGCGGTGGTACAAAATCCATCACCTTCAAAAGTACTTGTGTCGCATTTGACTTGCGGAATTGGATTAGCTGCTGCTTTGTTTTGGCTACCAATCAATGTCAACTTGATCGATAATCCGGTTGAAGCCCTCCGTTTACTATCGGTAATCACTAATTACTCATCCTTTTCTTTTGTGATGTGAAAACTGTTTTTAGGTCAAATAAATCTCATTATTTACTACAATGTTTGAATTTGTTCTTGCAGCTGATTGAGGTTCCAGTTGTGATTCTGGTATACAGTTTCTTTCGAAAAGATAAGAATCAGAGTTCGGTAATTCATCATTTTTGTTATTTTCATTATGATTGGTTTATCATAATTCATATGTATGATTGATTGTGTATAATTAACTTATGCTATTTTATATAAATGTTACATTGCAGTACTTGAAGGCTGTAGTTAGAGGTTTATTGGGGCTTCCACTTGGTTAGTCTTTTTGAATAATTGTTTTCCTTTTATATCAACATTATGATCATCTCTTGATATATATAGGCACTTGCATATTTTTAATTTTCAGGGGCTGTTGTCAATGCGCTTGGAGCTATTGCTTTAGGGGCACCTGTTGGAACTCAGTATGCACTTCCAAGTATTTGACAGTTTGGACACTAATATTAGCATATTATAATAGTATGAAAAGTAAAAACACATTTGTATGAGCACATGCAATATTTAGCTGATATATGTTTCTTTTTACTAATGCAGGTATTTTCTAAGAACCCTCAACTGGTCTCTTCTGATGTCTGCATTTACTGTGAGTATAAAACTATTTAATTCTTTAATTTGCTTTCCATTATAGCTGTGTTTTTAGAATTTAACACTTATATTTTTTAAATCTGTTTATAGTTTGTCCCTGCAGCTTCTGTTTATGGCTCATCTTGGGCTGATTTGCACCGTATATATGCACAAACAAAGTAAGATCTTGATGACTTTATTATTGCACGATCAAAATTAACATGGCATATAACTATTTAAATGCTCATTTACCAAAGTAATAGTATTAATAATATTTTTGCTCAATATCTATATTTATACGATATGGTTACATGTGGATGTTTTAACTTGCAGGCTGATTGGATTCATTGATTATATGATCTGTATGCCTGCATATGGTGCGGTAATTGGAGGTTGGTTTGGGGCCTGGCCCATGCCACTTGACTGGGAAAGGGCGTGGCAGGTACAGTTTCATTAAAAACCTGAAACTTAGGATAGGTTACATACTTACATATAAATCGTACTGCATTGTAATTTACTTTACCTTTGGGTTATTTTTACAGGAATGGCCAATTTGTGTAACGTATGGAGCTATTATTGGGTACTTGGTAGGAATGTTGGCTTCTTTCGGTTTTGTGGTCCATCATGTGTCAAGGCAACATGTGAAAGGAGATTGATTGGTACAAAGATGTGTTAAGAAATCGTCGTGGTTGAGGTTGTTGTATGAATCCTTGTTGAAATGGGAAAAGTTAGAAACAGAATACTAGTGATCCAGAAGATATGTTTTGTTTTTGTTTTTATGTATTTTGGTGTTTTAACAATTCTTCCATTTGGCAATTTTCCATTTATTGTTGTGTTGTCATGTTAATGTTGTATAGTCAAACCTATTCCTGTCTTTATCTTGCTCGATCACAAAACTGAGGTTTTTGCCTAACCGGTTTCGTTTGGGTTAAACTTGGTCAAACCCGGTTTTAGATTGAACCGGTTAAACTTGGTCTTCGTTAGATTGTCTTGAATGTCCAGAGATTGCTTGTACACTTACTGAAGTGGATTATTGTTCTCTCGCTCATGTTATCATGCTAATGCTGAGATTCGTGAGATTATGTCTTGCTCCTTGGGTTATGTTTATATTCTTCCGAGTCCACCTACCGTATGGTATGGCAACATTGAACCTACATATCTAGCAATCATATCTTTTTTATCAGCGCACAAAAGCCTTTGAATTTGGCATACATTTTATTTGCCATATGGACACAGGTTAAAAGGCCAATATTATCGAGGACAGAGAGAATAATGTGCTAAATGAGCAATTAGATGAGGGAACGGGTGTTCTTCAGCATTCTCCAACTGCTGCTACTTGAAGAAATAAGTGAACGCGCATATGTTGAAAGACATGCTATGTCGATTGATATGCTGATGAACATGCTTCAGGACCCATACATGACAATGAAGACCCACAACATCCTTAAAACTTCACATCCATATTATACACTTTATCTTTGTGTTTGCCATTTAGAAAGCTATAAAGTATAAATCGCCCACACGGTTCTGCTTTTCCAGCCAGATACTGCACCAAATGTATAATATTACACTTATAGTTTGCTTCTTGTTTTTTCAGCATCAATTTCCTTTTGGTCTTTTGCATCACGAATAAAAGAAGTGCGTCAATATGAGACACTGCCCATCTTTAAAAATGGTAGTAGGGTTATTTGGACCATTTTAAGTTAATAAATTTTATAAGAGTGACTCGTATAAATTGAGAAACCCCATATTGACCCATTTGTATAAATTGAGGACCAAACGAAGTCATACATAGTAAACAAAAACTATCTAATTCAACCCATTTCTTAATAAATGAGCAATAACATCTTAAAGCCCTCAAATCCCTGAAAAGCATCATTTATGTACACATAATCATAACGTTTACAGATAAAAGCTACATCTGTGCATATGTATTCTTTCACCAACTAATCCCGTCTCAACATTCCAATACAAAGCCATAGAAGAATAAGTTTCATAGTCGGGACTTCACGTTTTGTTCAATTTAGTCTCAACATTGTTTATGCATTTAACCAAAAACCTTTAAAATTTGACCAAAAAAGTCAGGTTCAAAAGTTTTAATGACTTAATTGGACAAAGTTTAAACTGAGTTGACTCTTCATGTCTAAAGGTTGAAGAAGAACCGGGGTAGAGACGCTATCCTAGGAAGATTCAGCAACAACTCCCCAACAGAATCGTTCCTCGGGATGCCAGGTGCCGTCTTATTACCATCCGCTTCCTCAGAAGAATCTTCCGGAGCCTTGCTTCCGCCTGCATCTTCTTCCAGAACTTGGGTTACAGTTTCAGTTTCAATTTTTAAACCATTAGCTGTTGTGGGGTCCGTCTGTAACAGACAGCAAAGTGAGTTGACTCGTGACATTATGGATTTTTCATCCGAAGTCGTTGAGTACTGAGAATCGTTAAATAAGCATCGGCTAATATCTTCTAGAATATGTAAGCTTGCTTGTTCTTCGTTAGAAAGAGGATGTTGGTCACTGGGTGTTCGGTTTTTTGTGATTATGTGTTCAATATGATTCACCAAATCACTCATTGACATAGATGAGTGTAGCCCCGGCACTAGACCATTTAATTCTTTAATCTCCCCTGTTTTCTCCTCGCTTGCTGATGTGTCCATCACTGTATATATAACTAACAAATAAGTGAATGAGATGCATACATAACTCACAAAAACAGTAATCATGTTTACCTGAGCTAGGTGAAGGTGTTTCACGAAAGAAGTCTGAGGGTCCACCAGAAGGATCATGGAACTCGCTTCTAGAGGACGAAGACTGACCACCTGATGATGTGGTGCCACGCAAGTCAAGATTGGTGGGTCCCTCGCTACTTAGAGTATGTTCAATGCACTCGTTTGGATCGTCAAACACTGATCTTCTTTTTTCAAAGTATGGGGATTCCAATGCTAACTCTATTTGCTGACTAAGAAAATTAAGACGAGGGTCACACTGAATGAGCTTTTCAAAGTGTTTGCCTAATAAACCCTGTGGACATTGTAGAATATGGCGCCTGCAGAAAAACAATAATGCAGCCTATTTTAATTGCATATTTTTATGAGTAAGTAGTTAAATTTATGCGTAGTATATCTTAAAAGGCAATTGCTACAATAAATAGAAAGTAATAAAAATGTAAGTGTCATATTCATGTAGATTTCCCCAGGAACATAATAATTCAATGCAATAAAACGGTAGGTATACTCAGAACCAACTACAAAGAAGAGTGGGATCGAGTGACCCCACAAAAATTTTCTTAAAGATATTATTATTGAAGGTAAGTTTATAAAGTTGATTTAGCCTAGATCCAGGTGTGACTATTTTTAAGTGACCCGACTTGAACAGCACTAAATTATTGAGCTGTTTAAAAATTTCAATATATGAAGTTTGAGGAGAAAACAGTACTACTTGAACTTATGCATTAAAGTATTCTACATTATATACAATGCGTATACTTTTAGTACAAATTACACGTTTTACAATGCTATTTATTTTCTCCAAAAACAACTTTGTAAAAATTACATGTATCTAGAAAGCTATAAAATTATCTATCACTCTGAAATAGTCAACTTCAAATTGATTTTATATTTATGAAACATGACACTTTTCAAAAACTATGGTAATATCATGGCACGAATCAATAATTGAACATTTCAATCAAAAGAATCAATAATGAAACAAACTTTGACAGCATTTTCATTAAGTTAACTTTCGCTGCATGATCAAGAGTAATGTTAATATTAATCCTTTAAATGTAATCGCGACGTGTAAATTTATTTCGTTTTGAGTAAGATCTCACATATTTCAAGAATCTTTCGCGAAGTACTGAGTTTTATAGTTGTTTTTTTACTACCCATGCTTAAAAAGGTAAAACACACAGACCAAGTGTTGAACCAACTAAGCTTAAAACCCGGTCATACACCGGTGAGCACACACTCTCCAACTTTTACAAAATGTCTAGCGATAGACAATAGAACATCACTTAGTAGTGGAGAGATAGGCTTATATTTGAGATATACTATATTGATTAGAAACGTTTACTAAAACATATCACAATTATATGATGATAAACATGTACCTGTGTAGGCTAGCCTGTCCACCAGTAAAGTCTGATGTTGCTTGCCATAATGTGTGTTTTCTAGGCTGAGGATTTGTTTCTCTAAAGAAAAGAGGCTGCCTATTTAGCTGCACAAAATCACAAAATATATTATAATATTAATATTGTTGATACTGATATGATAACGGAATGAAGAGAATAAAACAATCAATACTTAAAGAATACAACAATAAAGATTACCACTATATCTAGTGTTCCGGGGCTATCATCTGGGTAAGCTGCCTTCAGAGCGGTAATGTCAGACCACTGAATTTCAATTTTATTCTTGAGGCCACCATCAAGAACTTCCCATACAAGCTTATGTTTTGCAAAGTAACACTTTGCCACCAGATCCCCTTCATGTTTAGACGTATACTACAAAAACCATACAAGTTAGACGTATCCAATTTGTGAATTACCAAAGAAAAAGAAGAAAACATATTACCTCCCAGGTGCCTATCTTAAGAAGCGATGCAGGGAAATTTGAAGCCTTTAGTTTATCAGTAGTAGCAGTCGCCGTTTTGTGGTCTTTTGTAGCATGCACAACAGCTTTAGAAGAAGCATTTGATTCAGAAAGCCTCATTTGAATCAAATCCAAGAGTGACGGTGTTTTCCTCAGACGTAATCCTAACGGACTCGGCTCGTCTAATGGATTGAATTGCATCGGTGATAGAGAAGAACCACTTACACCATAATCATGTTGCTGCTAAAACAAAACAGATGATTAATATTAATCATTAGCAACATTTATGGAAAAGCTATGTGACAGGCTGATGTAAGAATGAAACAATGTGGAGACACAAATGCCCAAAATTCACAAGTTGTCTCATCCCTCAACAGAACTTCACCTTTGAACTAAGCCAGTAAGCTTCCCAATATTTAAACTTACAGAAGGAAACTATAATCTGCAGTGACTCACTTCACATACATGTGCCAGTACAATATTAATCACAAAACCAACGTCAATTGTTCGTAAACGAACCGAGCATTCATTAACTGTTCAACAGGAAAGTTCATTTATGTTCGTTTATATAGTAAACGAACAAACATGAACACAAGTTTTGTTTGTTCATCAATGTCCGTCAATGTCTGTTTATTACGTTCATTTATGTTCTTTTAATCATGTCCATTTATGTTTGTTCGTGTAAATTATAATACATACATAAGCAGCTATATTTATATAAACATAAAATAGGCTCATTTAAATTCGACTTGTTTATCTGTGTCCATTTATGTTTGTTCAGTTACGTTCGTTTGTGTAGTTTACGTTCGTGAACCGTTCATTGTGGTTTTAAACGAACAAACACGAAAATGTCCATTTTCTTACATGAACATATAAAATTTGTTCGATTATATGTGCGTGTTCGTGTTCGATCAATGCTACCAGTTCTTGTCAATCTACTAGTAACGAAAAAAGCAGCTGCAGATCGATACATACCTACAGTACTTATTTTGGATCTCCGGCTACAATATTTTTAACCTAATTATTTAAACTATAAACACAGACGGACAATACCTATCGATTAATCAGTAGATCGCTAACGATGATTAATATTACAAACGCATAGAGATCCAGTGTATTGTATAATCATTGAATACAAAATAATTGTAAAAAATAATCAGTGAGAGATTAAAGACCTTAGATCGCTTGTTAGGAGGATCGTGGTGATGAGCAGAATCGTCGATCTTCACCGGCGACATCTGGAAGACTGTTTAGGGCTTGTTTCGATATGGCTGATGGATGGATATGGGTTATTGATTCAGCTGGAAGGAACTGAGTCGAGTTGACCCGGTGGTGAGTACACCCAGCTGATTCTTCAAACCATTTGGTCCAAATATGGCGTTGTTTTTCTCCCTAAATGCGACCTTTTTTTTTATTTTTTATTAAATTTGGTTATATTATTATAACCAAGGGTACTTAAGTTCGGCGGATTAGGGAAGAGTAGGGATTCAAATGTTAATTTGGTGTTAAAATTGGTGCAAATGGGTTCCGGCGAAATGTCTTGTCCATGCATGGAGGGCTGAGATGAACCGGATCCCAACTAAAGAGGCTCTCGAAAGAAGAAATATTCCCATCTCGAACCGGTCGTGCTTGTTGTGTGATTCGGGAGTGGAATCTATAGATCATATTACTTCAGGTTGCTATTTTGCTACTGTGGTTTGGGAAAGTATCAAAAGATGGTGCAAGGTCCATTCCAATTTTGGATCTACAGTTCGTGATTTGCTAGAGTGGTATAATAGTGTGGGGCTCGGAGATCGGGATAAGGAGGCGTTCCACGGGATAGTTGTTATTGCGTGTTGGAGATTGTGGAAAGTGAGGAATGATAAAAAGTTTGAAGGAAAAGAGGTGAAGATCGAAAAGATTATTGGAGATATAAAATCGTTAGGTTTTCTTTGGTATAAACATAGATCTAAATATGAAACGATAGGGTGGGTCGAATTGGTGTAACTTCAGTTTCATGTAGTTCCTGGTTTTGTTTGTTGGTGGTGCTCCTCCAGATTGTGGAGGAGGCCTGTTTCTTTGTTCCTGCTGTTTGTTTATAAAAGTTAACAGTTGACGGATTCTCACGCGTTACGGAGATGAACAACTTAGCTTATTAGAATAGCATCAGATAACTAGATTAGGTAATTTGATATATTTTATTTAGCGACGGTATATGATATGTAACTCAAAAGAATGTGTCGGTGACTGTTGTGTAGTTTTAATTTGATGTAAGTGTTTTATTGAGGAGTTGTAACTGACCATGAAGTTTGTTATATCTCAGATTTTTGGTATACGGATTGGGAAATTAGTAATTGTGACGTGAATGGAAGATGTTCATTTTGATTTAGAGTGAGTTGTGTTCGTTACAAATGAAAATGGTTGAATGTGTCGTAAACATAGTTAGGAGTTGTAAGTGTGATAAGGTTGGTTTGGAGACAATTATTTCAAATGACTAACATGGAAGACTAAAATGATAACTCAAATCAGATGTAAGCATGGATATTGTTAGAAGATGTCGTGTTTGGGTTAGCATTAAAAAGAATATGTTGGTGTGTGGGTGTGTTGCATGAGTGAATGAGAACTCTGTGTGAGAGAGAGAGAGAGAGAGAGAGAGAGAGAGAGAGAGAAAGAGCGAAACAAGTTTTTTCAGTAAAATTGAAGTTAAAAGTCACGTCATCAACCAATCATCTTCATTTGAAGAAACGTTTTAGTGAGTATTCTCCCAACCTAATCTCTATTCTTAAGAATATTGATGGGTTTATATAACCGTTAGTTGATTTCTAACAAATCTTTAGAGATTGTGTTTGTAAATGTGTTAAAAACATCTCTTAAAAGAGAATTAAACATGTTAGAAACCATTCAGTTTTTAAGATGAATAAGTTAGAACCTAGACATTGTGGTTATTAGTGTATTTTGAATTTTGTTACCTAAATCTTGAAATAAAAAGGGATTATATCCAAAAAAACATCATATATGGTGTTTACAAATTGTGATAATTAATTTATCATGATTATATGATCAAACTCAAGAAACTTTTATATATGTTTTGAGGGAACTTGACCTAATTTATGGATTTTAAGTTAGAATATGTTATATTTAATTTGTAAACACATCAAGGTCTTTGAACCCAAAGTGTCAAAGAACTCAACCGGTGAATTTTGAAGGAAAATACCCTTTAAAACCATAACTGACTTAAGGTGCCAATTTATGTTTTAGTTAATCGAAACAGCTATTGTTAGAAGTATGATATGCTTAAAGTGTGAGTCGAAAACAATTGAATGTGGATTCTTACAAGTTTGGCTTCAAACAATTCAACTGATAAATTTTTTTAATTAAGTGGATCTTAACTCTATTTTATGAATTTATTGGAGGGTAAATGATATCAATAGCTTCTGGTTCTTACTTGATAATAAGTGGTAGATAAAGAATGAAATCAGTTAATATAGTCAAAACTTTCATATTGACATGAAATATGGTTAACTTTAAGAAGTCAACAAGTTTGAAAAGGAAATATATAAATTGAAGATCCTAAGGAGAAATGTGAGGTTACATAACTATGAACTTGAATGTATTGGTTCAAACGTGTTTAGTATTAAGGTGTATACATGCATAATGGTGTGTACCTTGATCCAACTATACATGCACTAATAATCCTAACGCTTATTTGTAAACTATCTTATGCAGTGGCGAAGCTTGGACATGCACGTCGAGGGGGGTGGACTCTGTTGATCAGTTCTTCATGTAAGTAATAGAAAACATGATAAATATTAAACCTATGAACATGTTACAGCAGAGAGAGTAGTAACCGCGGCAGGGAAGGGTGTAGACGACATGGTTGTCAGCATGGTCGAGTTCCCCTTTAGGATGTATAGTTAAGGATGGTGTTAGGGTTCTTGAGAGGAACCCGGTTTAGGAAAGAGGAGGCACACGAAATTATTATGTGTGTGTGATTAGGTTATGATGTTAATATTTATCTCTCTTTTTATACACCCAAGGGGAAACCCTTTGGCTCATCAACAATTATCAAACCAATATATAATAAGGTATAGTAAATATTTTGATCTATTATAATATAAATGATTATAATGGCCATATATAATTATATATTTAATCTTACATTCTCCCACTTGGCCGAGTAATCATTTATTATGAGTATTAGATAAGCCTGATCAGGAGTTAACACTCATTTTAGCTTTAAACTTAAACTGGAGTAGAGAAATACAGTCATTGAATTGAACATCATCTCAAGACCCCCATTAATCATACTGTAGTCCTTATTTAAAATTTAAGTAGTTAAGATCAAAATTTTCAAGTACGCCCTTCAGAACGTTTGATTTGTATAATAGTTCGTCTATATGTAATTATGCATGCAGAACATATTAGGAGACGTACAAAATCAAAACTGAGGGAAAATTAATAGGTAGTCATTCATAGTACGATATGCAATTATAAATGGTTATTAGTAATCCCGTCTTAATTATTAAGCGCTTTCATAAGACTTATGGGTATCAAACCATTAGTTATTGGATCATTAAGCATATCATGAATGTATTCGATACGAAAATTTAGATTCCTCAATTCGTTTATAAACGAATAATTAGTTTCATATCGATATTTTAATGCAGCACCTCTCGAACTGTTACTGCTTGGAAAACCATGGTAGCTGACTTTATCACAATAAGTCTTCAATATATAATTTATATGAAGTTAATAAACTTATGAGTCCACTTATAAAATTTCAACAACATTTATTGCTAATCGCGTTGTGATTAGTCAACACATTATGTCATTAACTTAGATTGCTGTTATCAGTTCATTATGACTCCTCCGTGAGATAGATTTATCTGCTGACATAAGAATATATCCTGAAAATTACATTTTCTTATCTCTGAATATGACAAAGTTTAGAGTAATTTACCGGTTTGAATTCTCACTTCTTCTTTTAAATTATAGTCTTTCGTTTCCTTTAAAGATATCGTAGTACTCTGTTAAATGCTTCACATTAATCTAGACATATCTAGTGTGTTGCAATTTTGAGTAATATCTAAATGAGTATAGACTTGAACTTATATAAGGATTCTACTTATTGAAGCATAAGGAAATAATCTATGTGTTCATATTATCCTCTAAAGTAGAGCAATATTGTTTGTTATATGTGTAAGGAATATCTCTGAGATCTTTAATATCAAAGTGTGTGAACAATGCTTTGACTTATGTAACATATCCTTGTCAGAAGAATGTCATCTATATAAGGACAAGTTTGTTTTTAGTTGATCCCGCTCATCTTGAGGTATGTACATTAATCTACTTGATTTTTTATGAAAATAATTGTATAAAGATTTCATCACATTTTGATGTTCGCATTAACTCATATATGAATTTTATTGACTTATAGACTAAATGTTCTTTGACCTTCAGTTTATAACTTTTAGGTTGTTTTATGAACAAATAAGTATGTAAGCCGATTGCTAGGAAAGTTGTTTTAATGTTCATCTAATGTAGCTCCTAACTATTATAAGCTACTATAACAATAATGATACTTAAAAAAATCTTTTGTAATATAGGTAATAAGACTTTTTGATAATTGTTTCTTCTTGAATATAACCTTTAACAATCAATCGTGCTTCGTAATGTCTTAACTTTTTTTATTGGGATTTAGTTTAGTTATGAACACTCTTAAGTGATTCAACCAAATCTCAAATGTTATTATGACTTATGGATTCAATTTTGCTAATAATAGCTTTATTCCATTCAGAAGATTGATTGATTTAATGGTTTAATTAGAAGGGATAAGATCATTAAACTTTCCAACATCCATTTCAACTTTAGTTATGGAGGTTACATAATCATCAATGTCAGTAGGTTTTAAAACCTAGATAGCCTCCTAAGTTGATTATTAGGTAATATTAAAAGTCTCGGTATTATGGATTAGCTCTTGATTAGGTTGCTATCATATTCAGAAGTCTAAGTGTATAAGAGTTGGTGTAGTATGGTATACAAGAGGTGTAACTAGAGTTAAATTTAGAGTAAAATTTAATGACTCTCTTCCCGCCGCCTCTTGTACTTTTAACAAGTCATTATAATGACTTTTACTGCTCCCACTTGATGTAGATGTTGTGCTCTAATAAAAAACAAGTATTTATGATGCTTAAATACCTATAACTAGTACGGGTAAGTAAGGTCGTCTCCACAAGGAATCAGTGGAAAGTGCAAGTAAAGTTCATGATTATTAATTATTATTCTAGGCGGACAGTCGATGTCAAGTAGTTTGTAAAGATGATTATAAGAACACACGATTACTTGGAAAAGTTTGTAAACAATTATGAGAGAAAGATTCACTTCAGGTTCAGGTAAAGTGATAACCAACTAATCACAGATTCTTTAAGATTAATTGCGCAGTAATTACTAAACCTAACAGTTAGGTTGTGAGGACAAACGATACCTTAACCGAATTTTTGACACAACTGAACTCCGGTTTACCCAATTACCAGTTTAAAATATGAAAATCAGTTATAAGCAATGACAAACGATTATTGGTTCAATGACATAAGAGCTAACCCTACATGTGATGAACACAACCAGAAAAGTGATGCAAAGTTTGACAATCAAAATCATAAACTGTTTAAACAATCAATTCGTAATGTAAAACAAGATTAAAGACATTCAATCAAGTTTATATTCATTCAAAACATAGAATCTGATCAAAGTTAGTTTACACAAAACCCTAGCCTAAAGTGAATACAATTGTTTAGCCTGACATCGGCATCACGAAGGATTCGCTTATCTGATGAGAGGATTAAAGCATGCGATGAACGGACGAACCGGAGGCTTCGGGATGGTGGAAAATCGCGAAGGATTCGCTTATCTGATGAGAGGATGAAAGCATGCGATGAACGGATGAACCGGAGGCTTCGGGATGGTGGAAAATCGTCCTAGGGCTTGTATTTGGTTGAAGGAATGAAAGATATCTCGAATGGGGGCTGAAAACCCAATATAATAGAGTTAGGTTTTAATTTCCCGTCTGGAGGACTTTAGAGCGTCTCTAAAGTCCAGGGGGTGAGACTTTAGCGCCTCTCTAAAGTCTACTTTCCTTATGTGAGTCTTTAGAGTATCTCTAAACTCCCTTAGCGCCGCGCTAAGGGTGTCTGACAGAATTTTCTTCATTTATTTTGCATCGGAAAGCTTGCCAATCATTATGAGTCTTCTACATCTTCGTTCCAAGCCCGTAATTCTTCCCGATAAGCGTCCTTAACGTCAAGTATCCTGAAACACATAAACACGCTTGAAGTACCAAAGTTTACATAATATTTTAACTAAAATTAGACAAATAATATAATAATAAACACGACTTTTGCCCGACCATCACATCCCCACACTTATCTTTTGCTTGCCCTCAAGCAAACTCTCATGCAACACATACACCTCGATCGATGATTCGTAAATTACCACGATTAATACTAGTGAGGTATAAGGTCATACCCAATTCCCAAGAACTGACACTGTCATGGTTGATAACCTATCAAATAATTTAATGTTACAATTTAAAACTATGGAACCGCCCAAACGAGTGTACTTTGTTTCTGGTTAAGGCACACATGATCATACCCCTCATAATATAACATCTCTCCTCTCGGTTTAATATCTGGACTAGCAAAAGATGTGCTAGTATCACTCTGCTCTCAGTATCACTCATAAGCAAATATTCATCCATAAAGTTGCTTTGACACAAA
The DNA here is from genome assembly GCF_021521415.1 of Bidens hawaiensis. Lineage (NCBI taxonomy): Eukaryota > Viridiplantae > Streptophyta > Magnoliopsida > Asterales > Asteraceae > Bidens > Bidens hawaiensis. The sequence goes on from NW_027491589.1 coordinate 733,124, forward strand.
TGAAAATCAAGAGGTCTTAAAAGGGTTGTAACGGGGTCAGGTGTAAGGGTATGGAAGGGAATTTTTGAAGTAGCTCAGACGATCTGATCCGGCTTATTACAAAACAACTAGATAAACAATGACTTAATTTATTCCAACGACTAAACAACTAAACAAACTCACTGACTTTCATTTACAACCAATACTGACTAGAACATTGACTCTTTTTGAGCTTTTCTTTGACCTTTTTTTTTCTCTCCCTTTTTTTTTACATAAACGAACTACTGAATACATAACTGAATATACACAGACATATTTTTGGCTTTTTTTTAAAGCCTACTAACATAATGCTTAATACAGGAACAAATACAGATACAAAATCAAAAACAAATACAATTACAAATAAACCTAGTAAGCCGGATCGTCTCGTAACATAATGTCGGGGTTAACCAAATGAAAAATAAGTCCAATAAAGGTTTTCTAAGGGACCCAACCCCCCGCCCCTCACTTTAACCATCCTCATATGTATAATGTATGAGGCCCCAACCCCCCCAGTACCCACACTCTCGCTCATGCAGACGAGGCTTCACCTAATTGCCTCTATCACTTTTGCATTTTGCCAACTACGATCCCGTAATCCATGAACATCAATGAAAGCACTCAAATGACGTGTGTACTATATATTATATGTGTATTATATATATTTGGGTCAACTCACACACGTACCGGAGGAATAGGGCTGACGATATAAACATGTGTACCTGTCCCCATGACTCGTTATCCCCGTCTAAACGATCCCATTTTCAAAATTTCTTTTTGAAAAACATTTGCATGGGAAGACTTTCGAGAAGCTTAAAAACTGACCATGACCAAAGACCTCTACTTGGCATTAATAATAGCAATAAATTATTTACAACTCCGGCTTTTGCGCACAATCAAGGCACTATAAGGCAAAAATTTTAATTTTACCCCCATCCCCACACTTGAGGTTGACATTGTCCTCAATGTTTAAAATTTAGCATATAAAAGAACATTAACGAGGACAGGGTTAAAATTTATTTCTTTTTTTATTAATTTTAAAACCGGGCTTAATGTGATGGTCCTAAAAATTATACAACTATACAATTACACTTTTAACAACAAAACTAATAATACAAAAAGAATTATGAAAACAAAATCACCTGATAAGAAAAATAGGCTACTCAAATATACTCGTGCTTGCTCTTAGCGAACCCGGCTCCTTAATTCACTCAATAGAATCTACAAACTCTCACACGTGTAGAAGCACGCTTCTCACAACCATTAGAATAGGTCTTTTTAAACCGTTTGCAAAACCGTTAATTTATATTACCAAGCCACGTTATATAAATTTCATAATTAAATTTGTTAAACTAGTAAAATTGTTAAAAAACCGAACTCACTTTCGTAGGAATCACGATTGCATTTAGCGTATGCAACAATCCCTTTAAACCCCCCAGTAGCTCGGGTGGACGAGTGAGGTCTCGTGAGGCTTTATAGGAAACTACACCCACAAAGTTTTAATTACAACATAATATACACGTACCGGACAAGGCCAGGTTGCCTCCCGGTCAGCGCTAAGTTTTTGTTAAGGTCTTCAGCCGGACCGTTACCTGGTATGACGTTTATGGTGGTCTAAGCAGACACTTCCCTACCGAATTCCCTGTAAAAGCTAGGTAGTTGACACACCTCGGCTCCCCTTCTTCCTTCATGTTCAAGATGCCTGATAAACAATTACGGGTCGGTGTGAGTGAAAATTTACCTTCAGAATTTCCAACATATGCTCGTAACGAACGTGCCGAGCCCACGCACTCTTTCTTATCTTTGAAACGTCAAACATTGATCGGGGTCGAACCGAGCATTTTCCCATCGAGTTTCCCGTGTAATCTCGGTAACTGACATGTCGGACCCACACCTTATTTCTCATGGTTAATACTCATGTCGACCGAATACAAGGCCATTTCATCAAATTTTGCTCAAGGTCTTCTAGACTCGCCTTTCTTTTTCTTGAACTTGCACTATTTCCCCCGACTTCATTGATCAGTGTGACTAGTATGGGAGAACAATATGGATTCACATAGTTTACTTCAATCACCGGTCTTTCAAAGGTTGTTATGTCTTCAACCGGGTCTAAACTTTCAACTTTATGACCTAAAAAATTTGAACTCTCTCCCTCTATATCATCTTCAATCACAACCATTGCACTTTTTGGCTCTTCAATGATTGACAGAGTTGGTGTGGTATTAATCTCCATAACCTCTTCCTCCACTTCGTGCTCTGAAAGCCCCTGAAGCTCATCTATCACTTCATCATCCACCACGGCACAGCTAACCAACTTTTCTTGTTCTCGTTTAATTTGAGTTACTTCTTCTAATAGTTGACTCACCAGGTTATCTTGAGCAGCATTAAACGTTTCCTGAAGTTGTAACCTCTGATTCATTTGCTTCAGTAACTCCATCACGTCTTGAATAGACTCTTCTTTGTTACCCAAGGAATCTTCTTGATCCTGCTGATAATTCCTTTGATAGGTACCACCATGATTATAATATTGAGGGTATTCTTTGTATATCGGTTGGGGGTACTCATCATAATAGTAGTCTTCCTCTTCTCGGTAACTTACAAAAGTTGGCGTTTCAAATTCATCACTATCATATTCACTTGACTCATAGTCTTGTTAACAAACTAGTGGATGTGGTGAATAATTCTGGTAGTGCCAGTTACGACCCTGCTGGTTGAGGTTCCTTTGGTTATAATTATCTGGATTGTAGAAGCCTTGAGAGTTTGTAGAAGGTGGTTCAGGATATGAATGTGGATGGCATGATTCATCATTCTCCACGACCCTATATCCTTCATGTGGGTCATAGACCCGACTCCACATCATCTTGAGTTACCTGCACACATGAGACACACAAATACCAAACGTAAAACTGACAAAAATAAAATAAAACTAAAAGTAAACAAAACACTAAAAGTGCGCGTTGATTCCCGGCAACGGCGCCATTTTGATGTGGATGTCGTGCTCTAATAAAAAACAAGTATTTATGATGCTTAAATACCTTTAACTAGTACGGGTAAGTAAGGTCGTCTCCACAGGGAATCAGTGGAAAGTGCAAGTAAAGTTCATTATTATTAATTATTATTCTAGGCGGACATCGATGTCAAGCGGTTTATAAAAGATGAATTAATAGAACACACGATTACTTGGAAAAGTTTGTAAACAATAATGAGAAAACGATTCACTTCAGGTTCAGGTAATGTGATGACCGACTAATCACAGATTCATAAGATTAATTGCGCAGTAATTACTAAACCTAACAGTTGGGTTGTGAGGACAAACGAAACCCTACCCGAATTGTTGACACAACTGAACTCCGGTTTACCCAATTACCAGTTTAAAATATGAAAATCAGTTATAAGCAATGACTAACGATTATTGGTTCAATGACATAAGAGCTAACCCTACATGTGATGAACACAACCAGAAAAGTGATGCAAAGTTTGACAATCAAAATCATAAACTGTTTAAACAATCAATTCGTAATGTAAAACAAGATTAAAAAAAATCAATCAAGTTCATACTCATTCAAAACATAGAATCAAATCAAAGTTAGTTTACACAAAACCCTAGCCTAAAGTGAATACAATGGTTTTAGCCTGACATCGGCATCACGAAGGATTCGCTTATCTGATGAGAGGATGAAAGCATGCGATGAACGGACGAACCAGAGGCTTCGGGATGGTGGAAAATCGTCCTAGGGCTTATATTTGGTTGAAGGAATGAAAGATATCTCGAATGGGGGCTGAAAACTCAATATAATAGAGTTAGGTTTTAATTTCCCGTCTAGAGGACTTTAGAGCGTCTCTAAAGTCCAGGGGAGTCTACTTTCTTGATGTGAGTCTTTAGAGTATCTCTAAACTCCCTTAGCGCCGCGCTAAGGGTGTCTGACAGAATTTTCTTCATTTATTTTGCATCGGAAAGCTTGTCAATCATTATGAGTCTTCTACATCTTCGTTCCAAGCCCGTAATTCTTCCCGATAAGCGTCCTTAACATCAAGTATCCTGAAACACATAAACACGCTTGAAGTATCAAAATTCACATAATATTTAAACTAAAATTAGACAAATAATATAATAATATACACGAGTTTTGCTCGACCATCACCACTGACTTTATAAACCTTTAAGAAATCAGCATGCTTAGGGTCAATATTTAAAGACCAATAGATTCTAACAGAGAAACAATATGCAGTTGATGTAGAACAACCAATTTTTGCAATAAAATGTGTATTCAAGTTTTAAAAAGTGATATGTGTTACAATTTTGAAGTTGATTTTTTTTTGTAAAATCACATTGTCGTGCTTTATAATTGTATGGGTTGGGATCCATTTCGAGCTAAATTGTTTTTATCTTGTCATGAAAATATGGTATTTATATCGGGCTGTGTGCGTTGTTTTAGTTCAATCAGGTCATGAAAACAATGGTGTTGACACACATATATGTGTAGTGTGTATTTGATTTGACATATGGGTGAGCAAAAAAAATCGATTAACTAACCAAAATAAAAATTGGAAAAACTGAACCAAAATTACTGGATTCGGCTTTGTTTTAATTAAAAACCGAAAGTTACGGTTCAGTTTCGGTTATGCCTTGCTTCAAAACCAAATCCAACTCCAGCTCCAAAACCGAAGTGGACTATAAAGTTCAAAACACATCGAACTTGTTTGAATGTTTGTTGTTGTATTTATGTCTCAAGTTAATTATTTTAAAAGGAGGGGGCAATTTTATAGATTAATAACCAAGTTTTAAGTTTGTTCCAATTAAGTCATTTATATTTTGTCTCAATTTGGTCACTCGACTTTCTATTCTGTCTCAATTAGATCACTCAAATGTCACTCAACTTTCAATAAATGTTCTAGTATCTTTTTTACTTTCATATTATATGTTCGTAAATAACTAAAACGTCATTAAAACCAGCATTCTTTTATTTATTGTCAGTAAATATATCACTTACGATAATATAGTAGTTGTCTCTCGTATTTTAGAACACAAATTAAAATTTGAGTGACCTAATTGAGACAAACTGAAACCTAATCGAGACAAAACAAAATATGAGTGAATTAATTGGAACAAACTTAAAACTTAGTTACTATTTTATAGTGTTTTCCCTATTTTAGGTCATGTGTTTCATGTCTAGATACATTAATCGGTGGTTGACAAAAGCTTTAGCTAGAGGTTTTAAGTTCAAATTTATTATTTTTGATCAACTTTTTTTTAGGCACAAACATTTTAATTCCACTATAAAGCGAAAGCTGACCCATAACCAAACTGATCCCATACGAAAACCCAAAAACTTTTGTTGAAGTGATCAATGCACAAACTTATTTTTTGTGTATAAGAGAGCCATTAGCTTTTGAACTCGTGTATTACACGAGATTTGTCAAATAATAAAAAAAATAAGATCCATTATTTGAATTATAAGAACAAAATTAAAGGTAAAAAAGACATGCAATCTACTATTATAATAAAAGACTACTCACTTGTGCCACTTGTCACTTCACTAGCCATTCTCATCTTTTTTAACCTTTTTTCAAAAACATAAATTCAAGAAATATAAATGAATATGGTCAACTCATTTGCCATGCTTTCTAAAAATTTGAATTATTTGTTTATTTGGAAAGCTACAATCACTATTTACTAGTTGTTTAAAACTTTTCATTATATATCTTTTTTTTTTAAACTAAGATACTATTAGTTTGTTTTTTCATTAGTCATATTTTTGTTTATATTTTGCTTAATGTGTAAAGATTAACATTTTCATTAAAATCACTTTATTTAAAGTTTTTAAAATTAAGAGAATTTTAAGTAAACATGAAAACCATTATTAGTTTTAGCTGAAACTTTGGAAACTTACAATTCTGATTTTATTGCTAAAACTCTATTGTAATCGTTTTATAGTAAATTATATATAAAATAAAAAAGTAATATCTTATTATTAGTTTTAAACCTTAAAATAAGTATTAAATTATGGTTATTTCCTTATTAATACATATATAAGTGTGGAAACAATCATGGTTTACTAGGTGTTTAAATTTCAACAATTTTCCATACGAAATTATCTAATCACATGGGATATGTATCAAGTTATAAATATTTATTATTTAACACTTTTAACTAACATAAATGTATGTAACATCCCAAAATTTTATAATATTAAATAAAAGAGAGTTTATGTTTTGAAACATATGTTAATATTTAATCAAGATTAAATAAAAGAAAGAAGTATGGACTTGGGTAATTAAGATGGAATAAAAGGATCGGATGGGCCTTGGGTCCATGGGCTTAAGAGAGCATAAATACTCCCTTAAACCTCTCTAAAACCCTAGATTCTCATTTCCACCTTTCCATAATCTCTACACACTCAAAACACACACACATAAACCTACACCTTACGGTCGTGCGTAAGAAGGAAAGAATCCAAGACCAAAATCAAGCCAAATATTGAAAGATATTTGGTATACAAGCTATATACAAGATTTAAAGTTCATAACCAAGCTAACCATGACCTAACAAACACATAAAGGTATGTTCTTTACATTAAAGTTTAAGATTATGTGAACGGTTGGCCTTGAAACTTAAACCTAGAGTAGATCGGCTATAAACGAAACATAAAGTAGCAAACTTGATATTAAAATAAACTTAGCGAACCAACGGTTATGAACGGCTCGTTTAAAGAAACTCTAGATCTAGTCTTAAATGTTTCTAGCTATAAAGGTTCAAACATTATGGTTACCCGGGTTAAGTTTTGGCCGAAAACGGTTAGGGAAACATTTATGAGTCGATACCGAGCCATGACAAGGTGTTTGGGTTAAAACGGGTAAAGATAGCGATAATAAAGGACCAAACCGTGACCTGATATTTAAATAAAGTTCAGCTCGTTCGATCACCTTTGGGATTTCGATGACTTTTGGGATTTAGATCACTTTTGATCTTAGATCACTTTCTGATCCTTAGATCACTTTTTGATCCTTAGCTTACTTTGTGATCATTAGCTTACAATATGAAAATATTCTAAGTATAAAGTCATCTAATACAAGGCAAATAGATGAGATCAGACTCAACCATTTTTAGCTAAAAAACAAATGGGATGAAATTATTCTAAGTATAAAGTCATCTAATACAAGGCAAATAGATGAGATCAGACTCAGCCATTTTGGCTGAAATACAAATGGGATGAAAATATTCTAAGTATAAAGTCATCTAATACAAGGCAAATAGATGAGATCAGACTTAGCCATTTTTGGCTGAAATACAAATGGGATGAAAATATTCTAAGTATAAATTCATCTAATAAAAGGCAAATAGATGAGACCAGACTTAGCCATTTTTGGCTGAAATACAAATGGGATGATAATATTCTAAGTTTAAAGTAATCTAATACAAGGCAAATAGATTAGATTAGACTTAGCCATTTTTGGCTGAAATACACATAGGATGAGTATTGATACGTGTAACTTATATACAGTTAGCAGAGCTCAATAAAAGAAGGGATTAACAATTAACGGAGAAAGAAACAGGATCCAGGTGAGTTTCTAGCCACATTTCCTTGTTATGTTTTCGGGGCTGTGTGCATACTCGATGTGATAGTTAATACACTTACCTTAAATGGTAAGTGTATGCCATGCATGATTTATATGTATCTATATATGTCTTGAATGAGAATGAAAGCTTGTCGGTACGTGAACGACCTTTGGATATTGCATGTATTGCCAAGGGAAGTGATTAGCTCCTTACATGGATATTAAATAATAACTTATATACAGTGTTCCTTCTACGGATAATATATAGAGTTCCTTCTATGGATAATGTATATGTTCATTCTATGGATAGTGTAGTGTTCTTTCTATGGATAGTGTAGTGTTCTTTCTATGGATAGTATAGTGTTCCTTCTATGGATAATATATAGAGTGTTCCTTCTATGCAAAGTATATAGAGTTTTATTCTATGGAGAATATATATAGTATGAGTAATAGTAATGGTTCTTTTAATAGATATTATGTGACATTCCTCTTATGGATATTTATACAAGGTTAAGGTATTAATACGTGTCCTCAGATACGTGAAGGAATGTATGAGAATGAAATGTATGTTGTCTGATTAACTAAAACTCACTCAGCGTAGCTGACTTTTAGTATGCACGCAGGTAAATATGTTTAATGAGCTAGCATGAGGATGGCACATGACATGGATTGAATGGCGGACATCTGAAGATGGAAAAGAAATGAGGCATTAAATATGATGTTGTACATTATGTTTTAAAGAAAAGATCGAATGTTTTGTATCGAATGATTAAAATTAACGTTTCCGTGAAAGTTTTAATAAACTCTGATTTTTAGAACCGTGTCTATGAGTAAATCCAACGACCAAATGTAGGGTACCAGTAACGGGGTCCTACATGTGAGTGATTTGATTTTTCAATTTTCCCTAAATATAAATCAATAGATTATTTTAGGTAAATTTTTTTAATGAAGAAATCAAGGGTTTAATATGATCAAGCTATAATTACAATTTTTTTATTTAATCTGATCAATTAATTTACCATGATTGTTTTCTGTAAATTTGAATTATTTCATTATTTTGAAAACTACAATCATGATTTTTTAATTGTTTTAAATAATTATAGAGATAGAGATATATCAACTTAATTAAATATTGCAATTTCTTCTTAAAATAATCACTAATCACACGGGATTAGTATTCAAAGTTTAAAACATTTTTTATCTAATATTTTCAAGTAATATATATATATATATATATATATATATATATATATATATATATATATATATATATATAGACACACCATGCGGTACTTTGCTAACTCATACAGTAATCAACGTTTTCACAACTATGGCAAACATGGTAGTATGTCTTTTTCATGTTCCTGCTATTTTGGACAAAAATCTGCTAAGGATCAAGTATCCAAATATGTTATGTGAGGTAAGGTGCTAACTCGATAATGGCAAGTGTATAAGCGTAGTATTGGTGAACACAAAGGTTTGATCACGAGGGAAAAAGCTTTTAACCAAGATAGTCTTACTTCGGTCAAAACTTATCAAGGTAATCGTTGGTAAAATAACTCCAGTCAAGGATTAATAGGATAATCTTTGGTCGAAGTACTTTAGTCAATGATCAACAAGGTAACCTTTGGTCGATGAGTATGTGGTTATCGTGGTCTCCAGCACAAAAAACCCTCGGACGGTGAAAACTATCACCGTCAGTTATATTGATAAATAAAAAGTAGTTACAAATGTGGTGGAGAATATGATCAAGATTACAAAGTATGCTAGTGTGTAGAGAGAATATATGGTTATGCTCTAGTGTGTGTGAGAATACATGTGTTTCCTAACTGATCATCATCTCAATATAAATCAAAGATAATAACTCAATGGAGTTATTAATAATAAATAGGGCTGTTCAAAAAGCTCACGGCTCGAAGCTCGCTCGAAACTCGCTCGAAAAAAGCTCGGAGAAAGCTCGCTCAAAATCGGCTCGATTCTAAAAGAGCCGAGTCTAGCTCGACTCGATTTCTAAACGAGCCGAGCCTGAGCTAGCCCCGGCTCGACTCGAGCTCGCTCGATAGGCTCGCTCGATTGGCTCGCGTAAAGTCGTTATAAGTTTTTACGAACCTTTAAACTCGTTTTAAACTTTGATGAAACTTTCGGGGGTGTTTTGAAACTATGTAATATATATATGAAGGAAAAAAAACCCTAATCTCATTATACTATCAGCCGGCCAGCCGCTCCATCTTCTCCCTAGCCGATTTCCGGCGACCGGCGACACTTCCGGCGACACCGTCTCCCCGACGCCAATCTCCGGCCACCCGCCTTCCCTCTCTCGGTTCTCCGGTAACCCCCACACCCAAAAGCCCCTTCTCTCCCTCTCTGGGTCGTATTTCCGGCTATCGAAAAGCCGGCCGCCATGGCCGCGGTGCTCCGTTCTCTTTCTCTCTCTGCTCTCCGATCTCTCTTTCTCTCTCTTTCTTTCTCGCCCTCCGTCTCTCTCTCTCGTGTTCTTCCCGTCTCTCCCTCTCTCGCCGTACTCTTTCTCTTCTTACAGGTTTCGAGCTAAATCGAGACGAGCCGAGCCGGCTCGATTTAAAACCGAGCCGAGCTTGAGCTCAAATTTTGAGCTCGATTAAGATTCGAGCTCGAGCTGAGCCAACTCGAATAATTATCGAGCTCGAGCCCCAGCTATCCCTGGCTCGGGCTCGGCTCGGCTCGTGAACAGGTTTAATAATAAATACCATTAACTATTTTTCCTAAAAATCCGCCTTTATATTGAATATACTTATAACAGCCACTTTGACCACGTGCTCCATCACTCAGGCTGCGAAATAGGTGGTAGACCAGGTCTTCTAGCCGTTACACTTATTAAATATCAACCTTCATATAAGATACAACAGTTAATAGCAGCAAATACCGAGGATCCATGATCCTGACATAGCTCTGGAACTCTTCAGAAGGATAATTAATCCAGACACGTCAATATCTTCTTGACTGCAATTTAGTGGATAGACTGAGTCTTCTAACCGTTATACCTGCTAAATATAAGACCACACATGAGAACAACCGTTAGTAAATAATAAGTACTGTGGATCCTTGATCCTGACGGGATCTAGAACACACGCTAAGGATAACTGATCCAAAATATATGCCAGGATAACATATCCAAAGTGTCAAATTTCTGTGCACTAACAATTGCCCCCAAAATGGCGGTTGTGATAAGATCACAGCTGTCATTTTGCCTTTGAATTCAAACTTCCTGCAAAAACATATGAGATTTGACAAGCTGGATATAATTGTCATATATCAATGGAGTTTCCTTGGGAACTTCCCTTCCGGCTGTATATCCTTCTCCCTGCAAATCCTGATCAACTAGTAACACCTGATTAACCCGGGTGGATGGTCCAATTTTTGAATGGTAAATTCCGGGTTAAGATTTTTGGATAAGTCCAGGTGACTTATGTTTAATAATAATCTAAAACTTTTGACTATTCGCTTGTTACTTGTTATTTTGAAAGTTTGTTTGATATAGCTTAAGTCTCATTGAAAGTTTTAAGAAATAATATTTTTTAGTAAAAAGTTTTTAGGATAAAATATCCTTGCAAAAATAAACCAGGATCTTAAATCCTTATAAAAATAGATTGCGAATAATGAATCCTTATATCTATGAAGATATAAACTGAAATCAAATAAGTGTAAACCGATAAACAGAAATCATACCGTAAGGTCTGGTTAGACCTAACTTACCATAAGTATTGATCCTTTTGCAATCCTTATATAACTGAATTTTAGGATTTTGAATCCATAAGTATTGATCCTTCGGTAATCCTCAGAATCTAATTTATGATACCTTATGCAAATAACTTATGATATTATCTAGGATTAGACCCAATAAACTGGGGACAACCCCAAAAAATAAACTGGGGACAAGCCCGTGCAACTCGGGACAAGCCCGTGTAATACGGGGACAAGCCCGTGTAATCTGGGGACAAGCCCAAAAACTGGGGACAAGCCCAAATACGGATGTTAACTGGGGACTCGCCCAAACCGGGATTTAGCCCAAACGTGAGATAACGTGAAAACGTTATAAACCTTAGCTAACATGAAAATGTTAGAAACCTTTGTCTTGAGATAACTTGAAAAAGTTATAAACCGGTGGTATGGTACGTCTACCATAAATCGTAAGATCCTCCATATAGCCGAAAGCAACGAAATTGTCAGCCACTAAGCGTGTACTGGTCTCGCTGCCCCGGACTATACGTTGGATAGCGTGCGCTCCAGGCGAGAGTGTAGAAACTCTAATTTATAAGAAAGGTGAAAACCTTTAAACCTTGGACGATATGACCATCGGGAGTCATATCCAATCGTGGGCTAGGCCAAGGAAAATAGCAATGTACCTTAAGCGTGAGGGAGAGGTGGCCAACCTCTTAGACATTGAACCTCTTATTGAAATCTGCATTGTTACTTAAAAACTTGGAAAAGATAAATGTTAAGAATACATTATTCTTAAATTATTAACAAGAATATGAAATAAATAAGTGATCAGATAGATATTACCAATTTTAGGATCCTTGATCCTAGATGGATGCTTGATTTTCGAAGGATACTAGATCCTGACTAGAAAAAATACTTCTTGAGATGGATAGCATTCCATGCTCTTGGTAATCTGTTGCCTTCCATGGTGAGAAAATGATATGCCCCCTTCCCTGCTTCCGACTCGATCAGATATGGACCTTCCCACTTGGGTGCTAGTTTCCCATATGCCGGATTGGTTGTGTTTTGGAAGGCTTTCCTCAAGACTAGATCTCCTTCTTGAAATCTTCTTATCCTTATATTTTTGTTGTATGCCCCAACTACCCTTTATTGATATGCTGCCATTCTGATCTTGGCTAGGTCTCTGAGTTCTTCAACGGTATCTAGATCTTGGAGAAGGATTTCGTTATTGGCCTCAGGATCACGGATGCTTGTTCTAGCAGTAGGAACCACCATTTCTGTAGGGATTACAGCTTCTGATCCAAACACCAATTAGAAGGGTGTTTGACCTGCTGCATTCTTAGGTGTTGTTCTATCAGCCCAAAGAACATAAAGAAGTTCTTCAGCCCATTTGCGTTTCTTGGATCCTAGTTTCTTCTTCAAGTTGTTGATGATAATCTTGTTGCTTGACTCTGCTTGACCATTGGCTTGAGGATGAACTGGTGTAGAAGTGATCATCTTAATGCCCTAACTGTCACAAAAGTTAGTGGTTCTTTTCCCGATAAACTGGGAACCATTGTCACAAACGATTTCAGAAAGGATACCAAATCTAGTTATAATATTTCGTTTAATAAAGGATATAACTTCCCTTTATCGGACTTGCATGAATGTTTCTGCTTCAATCCATTTAGAGAAGTAGTCTGTCATACCAAGCATAAAGACCTTTCCGCCTGGTGCCTTTGGTAGCTTGCCTACAATATCCATTCCCCATTTCATGAAAGGCCATGAAGAGGATATAGGATTGATATGCATGTATTTATACATCTTGAATCCCGTGTAAAGTTGTGTTTCCTTAATGTTTTAAGTTCGTTTAAGTTTGAGTTTTGTTTATCTTTTATTAATTTAGGTTTTGAGTCAAGTTTTATATATTTATCGTGTTTTAACTCTTTTGGTGTCTTGCATGTTTTACTTAATTCTTTCTAACTTTACATGCGAAGTTTAAGTACGTTTTGCTCGTTAATGATTACATGATTGTTCCACTTAGCTTTTCGATTTGTTTTCATGTTGATGTGACACACATGTTTTCCTAATAGTTTTTATGTTATTTTGTGCTTAAACGTTAACGATTATTTTTGTTATTCTTGCATTAAATTACATGTTTGTGTATGTGATAGGTCCCATGTTGAAGAGAGCGAGAAAACGAGTCAAATGGAATAAGAATCAGCTAAAACGGAGCTCGGATGAAGCCGGTACGCTAAAACGAAGACAAACGAGTTAAAAGTCGAAAAACGTCAGAAAATGTCATGTTCGAGCTATGCGAACATGTCATACCATTCAAGAAGCATGTGGTAGATTCCAACATGTCCCCAGGCTGCCAAGAATGTTCAAGAATCAGCTACCATGTCTATTTTGTCTTCTAGTGGGCTTGTTTTAACCTATTTTATATTAGGAAGGAGGTGTTTAAACATATATATAAACCCTAAAACCCTATGAACGAAATTATTCAAGTTTCCAGACATCCCACACCTGTTTTGGAGTTAGGAATCAAGGAGGATCATCAAGCTTTCGTACAAGCGTTCAAGAGTCGATTAAGACGGGTTCTCTCGTTCTTTATCTTTGTTCTTGTTCATTATCTTTCATGATGTTTCTCTTTGTTTTCAATACTTGTTTAGGATTGTTTTTAATAATGATTTTAGGCTAGACTTCATGTCTACCTAGGTTTGATGAACATGTGTTAATTTGATTCTTTCTTTGGATAATGTTTTGATTATGGTTTTGTTGATTTAATAGTAAAAAAACTTGATTTTGTTTTCATGATGCATATAAGTATTTATTATCTTGATTGACTGTTAATTATTGCTTCACATAGATCTTTTATCTTTTGATTGTGTTCTTTAGATTTAGGGTTTGTGTTTAAATCATTACTTGGTGTTTTGATTATTGTGATTAAATGGGCCTATTAGATCATAGAAGCTTGTTGATAGTTGGTTAGGGTTTTAAATGTTTTGCTAAATTCCAATAGCTGTAAGGTGAGGAGTTGTTCATGTGTCTTGGTCAATTGCATGCTAGGATAGTTAGTGACAATATTCTTGCTTATTGTGTTGATCCATGTTCATGATGTCATGTTAGCTTATCAAGTTATCTAGGGTTTAGTGTTTCGTAAGATTGCTTGCTTTAGATACTATTAATTAACCCTAATTGATGACTTTGTGGAAATCAATAATACTGATTGCTTAATAATCTAATAATTGTTCTTTGGGATTTCATTTGATTCAGTCAAAGGTCCTTAGGGTTTGTTAGATGAATACGTTTAGAAATCAGTTTCCATAATCATGTTATTTGTCCATTGCTTGATGATTGTTGATGCATGGGATTCTTACCTAGTTAGATTCCTTCTCTATTTGATTCCGATCTTGTGTTTGGTTGCTTGTTTCTCGTTTACTTGCTTATTTGTTTTCTTATTTTAATATTAGTTTTAAAACCCCCCTTAAAACATTAATAATAAATAGTCGTGTCGTAAGTCGAGTCTAATTAGTTAATTAACGTAATTTATAGAGCCATGTGGGTTCGATATTCCGGACTTACTTAGCTTAGTACAATTGACCGGTTCACTTGCCGGTGTTTTGTTTAGTTGAGTCTTAGGTCTAGTTTTTATTACTTGTTTAATTTAGTTAATATTTATTGACTGTTTTGAGCACATCAAGGATACATAGGTTCTGCTGGTTGGTGATGAATGTTTCCATGCCTTTGGCAAGCATCACACTTCTTTGAGTATTCCATAGCATCCTTCTTCATTGTTGGCCAGAAGTATCCTGGAGAATAATGCTCTTCCCCCTATGTGGTTGCCGCAATCGCCTTCGTGGAAGTCTTGAAGTACCTCTTGTATTTCAGGATCCTCAATGCATCTCTGATAGGGACCTGCAAGAGATTTTCTATACACAATATCTTGTAAAATAATGAATTGTGATACCTTTAATCTGAAAGCTTTAGGATTTTCCTTGTAGGGATCTCTCCATCTTGCAGAATTTTTTTGATTGGAAGGATCCAAGATCCTACTTTTGAAAAGGATGGAGGATCCGTATGTTCTCCTGTGCAATCCACTGTTATCTTCACGGATTCTTGTTCTCCAATTGCTGGAGACAATATATGAATGATGGGTATCTTTACATCATCCGGGATATTCAACGATGATGCTAAGTTTGCTAAGGCATCTGCCCCCAGCATTCTCTTCCTTTGGTACCTGTATTATACTAAACAATTCGAAGGATTTTGCGAATTCCTTCACAATTTCTAAATATTTGACCATGTTCTCACCTTTCATAGTATAAGAACCGTTAAAGTGGTTAGTTATAAGTAAAGAGTCTATATAAACTTGAAGATAACTGATCCTCATCTGTTTAGATAAGAGTAAACCTGCGATAAGTGCTTCATATTCTGCCTCATTGTTGGTAGCTTGGAATGCACATGCAATGGACTGGAGTATTATGTCCCCTTGTGGCGATTTTAGTAGTATGCCCAAACCTGTTCCTCTTATATTGGATGCTCCATATATGAAGAGGATCCAAGGATCCTTGGTTTCTTCAAGTTGTTGGACTTCTAGATCAGCTTCATTTTGCATGTCACTACTGAAATCAGCCACAAAGTCTGCAAGCGCTTGTGATTTAATGGATGTTCTAGGCTCATACTGAATATCATATGCACTCAGCTTCACAGCCCACTTGGCCATTCTACCTGACATTTCTGGTTTTCTAAGCACATTCGTAACAGGATAGTTAGTTCTCAAAATAATAGTTTGTGTTTCAAAATAGTGTCTCAACTTGGTTGAGGCCATAATCAAAGCAAGAACTAATTTTTCAAGGTGAGAATACCTGACCTCTGCGTCTAAGAGGCTTTTACTTACATAATAAACGGGATGTTGTTCACCTTCATGATCCTTTACCAAAACGGCACTTACTGCATTTCCTGAGACAGCTAAATACAGATATAAGGATTCTCCATCCACAGGCTTCATTAGAGCTGGAGCTGAGGATAAGTAATCCTTCAAGGCTGTAAGCGCAGCCTCATGATTTTCCGTCCATTCAAACTTCTTATTCTTCCTAAGGATGTCATAGAAGTCCTTGCACTTCTCGGAGGATCTTGAGATGAACCTATTGAGAGCAGCTATTCTTCCCGCGAGCCTTTGGACATCCTTTGCATTTGCAGGAGATTTCAAATTGAGGATGGCTTCAATTTTCTCGGGGCTTGCTTCAATTCCTCTTTTAGTCACCATATATCCCAGAAACTTTCCAGCCTTAACACCAAAGTGGCATTTTGACGGATTCAATTTCATGTTATATTGGTCGAGGATATTGAATGCTTCCTCGAGGTCTCTAAGGTGATCCTCAGCTTTCTTTGATTTTACCACCCGTCTATGTATACTTCCATACTCTTGCCCAACTGATCCTTGAACATCATGTTGACTAGTCTTTGGTATGTTGCCCCTGCATTTCTTAGTCCAAACGGCATAGCAGTATAACAGTATATGCCGGTAGGAGTCATGAATGCTGTATCCTCTTGATCAGATGGTTCCATCTGAATTTGTTGAAATCCAGAGGAAGCATCCATAAAGGTAAGCATTTCATGTCCTGCCGTTGCATCCACCATGGAATCTATATGTGGTAATGGGAAAGGATCCTTGTGTAACATCCTACTTTCGGTTATATTAATAAAATAAAGTTCGTTTTTTTTATAGCGGGTCGTTATCAGTTTAGTTGAATAGAATACGAGATGGACTTGTGTTGGGTAAATGGATAAGGGTTATGGACTTGGGTTATGGAGGAATGAAGGAAATACCATGGGCTTAAGCCCATGATCAAAAAATATATATACCCTTAATCCTCCATTTAATTCATTTACACATATCCCTTACACCTCTCAAACACACACACTTAAGCTCTCTCTCTCTCTCTAGCCTCTCTAGCCGAAATATAGAAGAAGAATCGGATCCCGACCCAAGGTATGATAGTATTTTGTTGTATGAGCTTAAATCCGTTAGTTATGGTCATTGAACGACGAGCCGACACCGTTAAACCGTTTAAGTCACGAGATCCGGGTGGAATCGGGTATAAACCGAACCTATGATGAGCTTAGGGGTCACCCTAGCTTAGATCTGGATCGAACGGGACGAAAAACGGTGAAAAACGAGTTAAAACTCGTTTTTCCGACGTGTTTGCGGTTTTCCGGCGGCTTTCCGGCAAAGGCGGCGCCGGAATAGTGGTACGAGGATAAGGAATGTCAGGGAATGTTCTGACATTCCCTGACCTAACCCTAGTTCGCTATGGGGGCTTAAGGAATTGAAGGTGATTCGTTAGTTGATTCGCTTAAGGGAGCACAGCGAACTAGCTCTAGTTCGTCTATGATTCGTCTCCGATTCGTTAAGGGAAAAGGGTAACGAATTACCCTTGATTCGTTATGATTAGTACGTTAAAAGAAATAACGAATTAGAAGGTCCAATTCGCTATATGGACTGATTCGTTAAGAAGTCCAGTTTGTTAAGGGTTCAATTCGTTATAAGAACCAGTTCGCTAGGATAATCCAATTCGCTATGAACCAATAACGAATTAGAAGTTTAACTGAATGACAATAACAGTCCCTGGACTTAGAAAAGAATGATTTAATTACAAATAAACCCTTGAACTTTTAAGTAGCATATTATTCATTGATTCAAAATGCTAATGGAAAATGTGATAAGACAGTTAATGAAAATAAAATTTTTCCAAGCTGACCTGGCAGCTTAACCCCAGCCAGGGGCTCTGCCCCTTGGACCCCGCTAGGGGCTGCCGCCCCTAGAACCCCGCTGCCAGGGGCGCTGCCCCCGGACCCCCGTTCGTTGAGGGTAATAATTAAAATAGAAGGACGATATGTGTAGTGATAGTTATTGATACGTATAAATATTATACAGTTAGTCGCGCACAGCTAAAGAAGGGGATAACCGTAAACGGTGAACGCAACCGCCTTGAGGTGAGTTTCTAGCCCCACTTCCTTGTTATGTTTTCGGGGCTGTGTGCATACTCGATGTGATAGTTAATACGCTTATCTTAAGTGGTAAGCGTATGCCTTGTATGATTTATGTATGATGATTGTTTGACAGTGCGTGAACGATCTTCGGATATTGCATGTACCGTCAGGTGGTAGTTAAGATATGATTGATAAGTATGATGAAAGATAGGATGTATGTATGAATATATGATGTATGCATAATGTATGTATGTTATGATGATGATACGTGAACACTCTTCGGAGATTGCACGTATTGTCAAGGAAAGTATGTATGAACAGGTACGGTACAGTTACACAAAACAAAGGGACCAGACCCTAATAATATCTGTGATGTTAGGGACCAGACCCTAATAATATCTGTGATGTTAGGGACCAGACCCTTATAATATCTATGATGTTAGGGACCAGACCCTTATAATATCTGTGAGGTTATAGGGCGAAAGGCTCTTTAAAATGTATGATTATGTATGTAAAGGAAGTATGAAGGTAAGAATGAAAGTATATGCACTTACGTGTGTATGTAAGAAAGTTAAGAGGTTAAGTATGAAATGTAAGAAGGTATTGTATAATTATGTGATTAACTAGAACTCACTCAGCGTAGCTGACTTTTAGTATGCACGCAGGTGAGTAGGATGAGGCAGCTCGCGTGAAGAGACACGTGGCACTGAATAATGGGCTGGCATCGGAAGACGCAAGACGTTTAAGTTTAATGTTTTGTTTAAAATGAAAGACAAGATGTTGTTTTAAGACAAGAGGTGTTTTGTTATGAAATGTTTTATGAAAGCTTTTATATTCCGCGAATGTTTTAATTAACTCTGATATTTAGAACTGCGTTTATGAGTAAATCCAACACGAAAGTAGGGCTACCGGTAACGGGGCCTTACAAGTTGGTATCAGAGCAAAGTTCGAGAGATTTACGCATCCTATATGCTTAGACTCGAACAGAGAATGGGATTTAAGCAAGAAAAGAAAGAAGATGCCAGTTCAAGAATGCCATGTGTCACTCAAGCAAGCTCAGTAACGGTAAAGTGCATGATTAAGTATGTATGTTAATGTTAGCTGGATTGCTAAAGAAAGGATATGTGAATGTTAGGGATAGAATTACTTGATTGATTAACTGTTTAGGATAGAACCAGCACAAATGGACTCATAAGGGAAGTGTATAGGACACGGAAAGTAACGTGATCAGCTAATCACAGCTGGCCACTGTTATTACCTGTTAGCCTTACTGTCCTTGTACTAAATAGTTCCTTGAGTGATGATGTTTGTGTTTTCCCTTTTAGAATACGATGGCTGGAGCTGGAGACATTGCTGGAGCTGGGGGTCGCACTGGACGACGCGACAGGCCTCGTCGTGTCCAGCAACCTTCGGTTGAGACAGCTTCTAACACCGGAGATGAGGGCAGTGCAGCTGGAGGAGGTCCGGCCACCAATGAAGGGGTTCAACTTGATCCCGCAATTCAAGCAGCTATTGTTCAAGCTGTAGCCACTGCTGTGAAGAATATAACTCCTGGAGGGTCTGCTGGAAGCCGTGAAAGAACTGCTGAAGGGGCAGGTGGTGATGGTAGGAAGGATGATGAGAGGGAAAAGGGTGATTCAAGTGAGGTAAGGTCTGTGAAAGTTGATGACAGGAAGAGAGGCCGAGGTGGGTGCAACTATAAGTCCTTCAAGGGATGCGACCCACCGAAGTTGACTGGTTTAGGAGACGCAATCGCTACCCTTTAGAAACAACGACCACATTAGCTAACCATCGAGGATACTTAACCTCTCTGATCATACCGGCCTTAAGAAGTTTTTCAATTTCTTCTTGTATGATCGCGTTCCTCTCATGAGCGAATTTCCTTCGCTTCTGATGGACGGGTTTAATAGATAAATCAAGGCCTAATTTATGAGTAATTACCTCCTTTGAAACACCTGTCATGTCTGAGTGCTTGAAGGCAAAGATAGATTTTCTTCGCCCTAAGAAGGATATGAGATCCTCCTCGATATTGCTAGGGATACTGGATCCTAGGAACACATTTATCTCTGGATCCTCGGGGTCCAAAGATACTTCTTTAAGGTCTTTCTCCCGAGCTTCCAGCACATCCCTAGGATGTTGCTGTAATTGCTATGCTATAGTTTGCTTGGTCGTTGGCTTCATCGATGAAGAATAATAGTTCTTGGCCTCCGTCTGATCACCAACTATCTTCACAACTCCCCACGGAGTAGGTAATTTGATGCATTAGTGGTAAGTTGAGGCCACCGCCTTCATTCCATGCAGCCAGGTCCTGCCTAAAATAACATTGCAACAAGAAAGGTTATCAATAACACAAAATTTTTTATATGAATTTAACCCTTCAATATAGATTGGGAGGTTGATGTCCCCCAATGTCTTTTTGGTTTCTCCACTGAAACTTACTAGCACTGATGTTCTAGGAATGATCTCCGAATCCGGTATATTCATCTTCTTGAGGACATCATGCTGGATAATGTTGACCGAGCTCCCACCGTCAACTAGGATCCTGCGTACATAATGGTTAGCGATAAATAAAGTAATAATCAAACCGTCGTGGTGAGGATCCTGGATGTTTAGTTTATCTTCCTCATCGAAGAAGATCCTTTTATCTGTTGTCAAAGTGATAGATACTATCGGTCGGTCTCCATTATCCAACTTGATCTCTTTAGCGAGCCTCTTTGCTGCGGAGAAGGAAGTTCCAAATATGTCTGATCCTCCAGAGATGAAATTGACCATTCGCACATCCATTTCATCCTGGTGAGGATCCTGGGTACTTGAATCGAGGAAGACTCTCTGATCAGTTTTCGAGTAGTGTGGATGAGCGGCCTTCTTTCATCGTCCAACTTGAAGTCTTCCACAGGTTCTACTTCTTCAGAACAATAGGTTTGAAATATGTCATAATCTCGGGCGATGAAGTTGATTACATGAGCATCTTGTGGTGGTGGTGTCGCTTTTTTTGGAAGGTCTTCAGGATATGGGATCTTGGATTTCTTCCTTCCCAAGAGTTCTTTAAAGTGACCCTTGCTCAAGAGGTATCCAATTTCCCTTCTTAAGCCGATGCACTCGTCTGTCATGTGGCCAAAATCTTCGTGAAAAGCACACCACTTAGACTTGTCCTTGAACGCGGTTGTCTTCTCGTTCTTTCGGGGCCACCTTTCTTTTTCCCCTTGGTCCTTAATGGCACAGATCAAGCCATGAGTGTCCACATAGAAACAATAGTCGGAGATGCAAGGATAGTCTTTATCGTCATCTCCTTCTTCGACTGCTCGTACGTTTTGATTGTTGAACTTGGTATACGGCTTCGAATTGTTGTTCCTGTATGAGGATCCTTTATTCTTGTCAGGGAATTCTTGTTTCGTTGTCCCCCAAGACGATCCTGGATCCTTTTATCGTCTTCTAATCGGATGAATCTTAACGCCCTGTTCCTGACTTCATCTAAGGTCCTGCACGGAGTCATCACAAGATCGTCATAAAATGGGGAGCCCCTTTGAAGTCCCATCTTGAATGCTTCAACAGCCGTAACCATATCAAGATTAGGTATTTCTAGGGCCTCCCTGCCAAACCTTGTAACAAAATCCCTTAAGGATTCATCATAAGGTTGGACAACTCTATATAAATCACTAGTTAACTTTTCAAATTTCCTACTACAAGAAACTTAGCTTTTGAACAAGTTAACTAAATGTGAAAAAGAAATAACAGAATAAGGAGGATGACTTAGCAGCCATTTAAGTGCTGATCCTGTCAGTGTGGATCCAAAGCCTTTGCATAGGCAAGCTTCTTTGAGTCTCTCCGGGATAGGATTGATTTCCATCCTATCTCTATATTGTGCCACATGCTCCTCAGGATCAGTGGTCCCGTCGTAAGTCTTCATATTGGGAGTTTGGAACCGCTTCGGGATTTCAGCATCGCAGATAGGTGGAGCAAATCTGGATAACTTGTGACTTCCCTTAGGTATCTCAGGAATTGGACGGACCACTCCTGGCACGCTGGATATCATATCCTTAATCTTCTGAAGTTCCCTAGCCATAGCCTGATTGATACTTGTATCCTGCATAGAGCCAAGGTTAGTGTCTGAGGATATGTGATTATAGGCGTTACCTCTTGGTTGGTTGAACGTTGGCATCCCAGAAGTGTAGTTAAGACAAGAGGCATCTCCTACAATAGCAGGTCCACCAGAGGCAATGGTCTGCATGGGGATGATGTCCCCTTCATGGACCTCAGAAGACCTTTGCTGGTGAATTCCTGAGGATCCTTGCTTCTGCCAGAAGGATCCTTGAGGTTGGGAGCCGAAGGATCCTTGAGTTTGCCGACCCATGGACCCTTGTTGAAGGATAGATGATCCTGGCTAAACGAATGAGGATCCTTGACTTTGTTAACCCATGGACCCCTGTTGAAGGATAGATGATCCTGGCTGAAAGAACGAGGATCCTTGAGTTTGTTGACCCACAGACCCTGGTTGAAGGATGGATGATCCTTGCTAAAGGCTCGAGGATCCTTGAGTTTGTTGACCCACAGACCCTGGTTGAAGGATGGATGATCCTTACTAAACGAACGAGGATCTTTGAGTTTGTTGAGCCATGGATCCTGGAGTAGTGAAATCCAGCACCATAGGCATCAAGGGAGTCTGATCCTCCACTGGCCTATTTCTTTTCTTGAGATCTTCAATTTCATGCAGGATCCTCTGGTTGGTCTTGTTCTGCTGCTCCATATATGCTTTAACCTGCGAAAACATAGATGAAACATCACTGTTAGTATTAACTACCGGGGCAACAGCAGCGGTTTTCGAGCTCTGGAAGACTGGTAGTTGCGTCTTGTTTCCAGCAGCAGCAGTTCGTTGTGCTCCCGTGATTGGCGGAGGCATTGGCGGCAAAGTTCTTGATGAGAGAGAAACCGAGGATGGCATGGTTGATGAAGCAGAGGTTGATTGAGAGGCCATTGATAGTTATATGGGTAATAAGGTTGAAAATTGAGTGGAAATAATCTGGATTATAGCACCAATTGCCCCACGGTGGGCGCCAAATTGTTTTGGACAAAAATCTGCTAAGGATCAAGTATCCAAATCTGTTATGTGAGGTAAGGTGCTAACTCGATAATGGCAAGTGTATAAGCGTAGTATTGGTGAACACAAAGGTTTGATCACGAGGGAAAAAGCCCTTAACCAAGATAGTCATACTTCGATCAAAACTTATCAAGGTAATCGTTGGTAAAATAACTCCGGTCAAGGATTAATAGGATAATCTTTGGTCGAAGTACTTTAGTCAATGATCAACAAGGTAACCTTTGGTCGATGAGTATGTGGTTATCGTGGTCTCCGACACAAAAAACCCTCGGACGGTGAAAACTATCACCGTCGATTATATTGATAAACAAAAAGTGGTTACAAATGTGATGGAGAATATGATCGAGATTACAAAGTATGCTAGTGTGTAGAGAGAATATATGGTTCTGCTCTAGTGTGTGTGAGAATACATGTGTTTCCTAACTAATCATCATCTCAATATAAATCAAAGATAATAACTCAATGGAGTTATTAATAATAAATACCATTAACTATTTTTCCTAAAAATCCGCCTTTATCTTGAATATACTTGTAACAGCCACTTTGACCACGTGCTCCATCACTCAGGCTGCGAAATAGGTGGTAGATCAGGTCTTCTAGCCGTTACACTTATTAAATATCAGCCTTCATATAAGATACAACCGTTAATAGCAGCAAATACCGAGGATCCATGATCCTGACATAGCTCTGGAACTCTTCAGAAGGATAATTAATCAAAACACGTCAATATCTTCTTGACTGCAATTTAGTAGATAGACTGAGTCTTCTAACCGTTATACCTGCTAAAGACCACACATGAGAACAACCGTTAGTAAATAATAAGTACTGTGGATCCTTGATCCTGACGGGATCTAGAACACACGCTAAGGATAACTGATCCAAAACATATGCCAGGATAACATATCCACAGTGTCAAATTTCTGTGCACTAACACCTGCTAATTGCATTCCTTATGTAATACTTCCCACTATTTCATATACTCCTTGATTAAATGACTTTTAACTGAAATAAATTAAAAAAACTTGAAATATTTCAATACAGGTCGGTCGGTGACAACAAATTTATCATGCTCAATCATCTTCCAATTCAGTTAGTATTATACTTTGTATTAAAATTTTGTTAGTATAGTATTATCAAAATTATCCGATTCAATAAAAAATAACCTACATATATATTTTTACTTGAAAGAACCTGTGTTCTCTCATGAACAACTATACGCCGCTTTTACAAGAGTTACAAGCAGGCATGTGATAAAGATTTTGATTCTTGATAAACAAAGTAATATGACCAATACTACCAAAAATGTAGTGTATAAGAAAATTTTCTTATTTATAAAATATTTGTGTAATGTTTCTTTTGTAATTCTTGTAATTTTAATGTAAGTTGTAATTGTACTATTAACAATATATGATAATATCGTTGCTGATTGTATATTTCTTTTAAATTTTAAAATGAGAAAATTATGATTTGCCTTCCTATGCTTTAACATGGGAATGATGTGACATTCGTCAATTTCAGGTTAACTCCGTCAACTCAACTCCGTCAATTCAAACTTAAAGATCATTGAATCTATAAAGCACACCTCATTACATTTAAACTAGGGTTTAAATGACGCTTGACAATTAATACATGTGTAGTCTTTCGGGAATTGCACCGAAACGCAAACGAGTTGACGCTAATCATTGGTGAATAAACGAGAAACATTAAAACAATAATTATGTGTTAGGCTTATGTGTTATGTGATAACATTGTTTAAGAAGTTAACTCAAGATGCAAACTAATTACTTTGGGCTAGTAAACTAATAATTTGAAGTGGAGGGACCTAGATGTAACATGATTGTTATTAAATAATAATAAACCTAAACCCTAACTCCCTCTACCCATTCCCAAACCCGAAGGCAGCCCCTTCTTCCCCTTCTCCCTTGCGATCGGCCATCACAAACACACATACAATCAAGATTGTTCAAGTTTGATTGAAGATTAAGGTGCTAGGAAGGTATAAACAACTATCCTATGCATCCTCTATGCTTAATTTCGATTTTAATGGGTTAATTATAAACCCTAGGTCCGATTTTTATATGTGATTGTGTTCATGTGTCTTGTTTTGATTGAAAGATGTATTGATTGTTGAATTGATAGCTAGTATTGGTGTTATTGCATGTTAATCGTTTGTTTCTTGATTTTGAGTTCAAGTAAAACCCTAATCATGGATGTAATGTGTAATTGATGTGCATGGATAGTGATTATGGTGCCCAGAATGTCATATGAATGAATTGTGGTCTATAGATGGTTAATATGTTGAGTTTTGTTGCAAACAGTTTCTGGACAGATTGTGTTGTTGATGTTCAATTGACTGTAACGGGGTGTAAGTGTGAAAATTGGTCGAGATTATTGATACTACAGTAAACTAGGTTGAGTCTAGTTTCTAAAGAATATAAATTTGCAATTTTTTAACGTGTAAAAGTTAACTTTTATGATTTTACAAAAACGTTGTGCAAAGCTGAGTTGTGAGACCTGCTGTTAGTTGTCTTGTAAATATTATATCTCATGAACTACAAGACCAAATGGGTTGGTTCCACTTCTGGAAGTTAACTTGTTGAGTTAAGAACCTAACCCAATTGGCCTTGCATTTGTTGGATTTTTCATTTAACAGGGATTTCAAATAACATTCTGTTGCGCATGAATTTGACTGTTGTGTGTTTGCTGTAATGTTTTGATCATTGTGAGAAACCTATGTGGAATAAAAATAAAATAAAATATGTTCTGGAAACCTAATACATGTATGCTTTTGTGATGATTTTTGATGAATTAATTGAGATGCTATGATCGGTGGAATAGTATAATATTTCAAATAGAATTCTGTCTCGGTAAAGTTAACTGCCGAACTTTGTAAAAATGCATGAAAAGTGCTAGTTGCTAGTTAATTATTATGTTTTGACCAAATTGCCCCTGCGGGGAATGCTTGCTAAATAAGTGTGGTATTTTGACCAAATTGACCCTGCGGGGAATAGTTGCTAGTGATATACATTATTAATACATGACACGTAAATAATTGTTCACACATGTATCGTATCACAAATGTACTTGTTAAGTCACACACGATTCACAAACGAAACACGAAACGTAATTTGTGCATAGGTGTTATGTGCCGAGTCTAGAGACTGGATAATAGTTCTGACACTTAGAAAATCTCTTTGTTATTTTAGAACGCTAGAGAGAGTTTTCTGTGACGCGCATCACTTGGTGATTTATTTTTGGGAAATCTTCGCAAACAGTGAGTTTCACTTACCCCTTTAAACTGTTTTTTTAAACGCTTTTCACTTGGGGAGATAACATACTCCGAAAAACGCATTTAAGATTTTGTTAGTAAATTATATATCACTTGTAAAGGCTAAGTGTCAAACGAAACAATTGAAGTCCTACACATCGAACCGGTTAATATTTGGATAATAGCGAGTCACTGTTGAGTAGTACTACTGGGTCTGACAAACCCCACCAACGCTAAACTCGACTGGAGGTCGAGTGGGTGTAATTTTGGCTAACACATTACCATGGTCTGGATGACCTGGTGGCAAGGCACTTGTTAAACAGTCAGCATCGGTATCGAACACTTAGTAATACTTGTTGTATAGGCTAGCTACCTATCGATATATAATTGATTTAACACTATCTGGTAACGCAAAACGCTAAACGCTGAACGCTAAACGCTTTATTTTATATAAACTTGTGAACTCATCAACCTCGTGTTGACACTTTTAGTATGTTATTCTCAGGTAGCCGAGGCGGGCGCGCGGTATAGGATCATGCATTGTTGAAAACGCTTTTGTTTATGCAAACTGATTTTAAACTGTTGTCATTGGATTTTAAGTCGTCCTGCGTGACGCAACTTTTGTCTTTTGGTTTTTACGCTTCCGCACTTATTTTCATTTAAATGTTTTTATGGTTTGATTATAACTAATGATTCCGATCCTGTTAGTTCACCCCTTCTGACGGTAAAACTCCGTCAGTGGATTTTGAGGGTGTGACAGATTGGTATCAGAGCCATTGGTTATAGCGAACTAGAAGCTGCATGCATACTAGACTATAACCGCGACGACCCATTAGTTATAATGATACGCACTGCATAAGTTTGTGTAGTCTTTGTTATCTTATCTCTTTACCTCTTTCATTCATACGCGCGCATACACGGCTTACCTGTAGGGATGTCGACGCCACCATCATCATCATCCGATCAGATGACTCATGCTCATGGGAAGGAGCCGCAGCTACCTACCTCATCGCCACCCCGTGTAGTCCCGGAACTCGAAGCTCCTGCACCGAAGAGGTATCGCTTATCCGGAGGCATGTACGAAAACGAAGTTAGCTGGGATTGGTACCCTAATATGATTAGGCGTATGGTCTATCGCGAACAAGTTCCCCCGCTACCTCACCCGAGCCATCCTGCTTACCCCAACACCCTACCACCCATAACCGAACCTGTAGAGCGTGTGCTCGCAGCTGTTGTTTCTTGTTTGGAGCGTGACGTGGGTTACATGCGCTATACGAGAGCTAACGTTTCCGGACTGTTAAAAGATGGAACCGAGAATAAGGAGGAAATTTCCCGCATGACAGCGGCCATGAAGGAAATGCAAGAGGCTAGTGATCAACAGATGAAGATTATGAGAAAGATGCAAGCCGAGATGATAGACTTGCAAGAACAACTCCAAGTAGCAAGGACTCGAAACGAGATAGCTTTAGAGCGTTGCGATGTCTTACAAATGCAAATTGCTCAGAACGCAGCCGAACCTGAGGCAGGGCCTGAAGAGGAACCCGAAGAAGATCCTGAAGAGGAGCCTGAGGAGGATCCCGAGGAAGATCCCGAGGAGGAACCCGAAGAGGAACCGGAGGAAGAACCAGCTGAGGAGGAGGCACACTCAGAGGTGTCCTCAGACGATGACATCTAGGGATGATAACACCTAGATGGAGGGGTTGTCTCCATCCAAACTATTATTTTCTATGATTTTAAGGATTGGTTTTAAATACTTTGTAGCGAATACAATGGTTTTAATCATGAATTATTATTTGGATTAATATATGGTTGTGATGTGATATTGTTTCTTATTTCTTTCTTACCTATCTTTTTATTACATGTATGGCGTGTTGCATATGAAAGAAAAATTCATGTTTAACATTTTATGCTGTGATTCTAGGAAATGGCAGGAAGAAACGCTGGACACGGACGTGGTAACATCAACTTGACTGCAGCAGAACTCCAAACTCTGCTGAACGACCATGCGGCGGCCGCTCTAGCCGCCCATGTTCAGAACCAAGCTGGAGGTCCAATTGGAACGTGTACCTTCAAGAATTACCTTGACTGCAAGCCCAGTTCGTTTAAGGGCACTGAGGGAGCTATAGGCTTCCTGCGTTGGGCTGAGAAGGCCGAATCGGCGTTTGAGATGTGTAATTGTCCCCCTGCCAGTAGGGTCAAATTTGCTGCTGGAACACTTGAAGATTCTGCCCTCACTTGGTGGAATTCAAACGTGCAGATCCTTGGATTGGAACTGGCTAACGCTATGAACTGGGAGGAGTTTAAAAACATGATGATAGAAGAGTACTGTCCGAGAGAGGAGATTGCAAAGTTGGAATCCGAGTTTTGGTCATTGAAGATGGTGGGTTCCGAAATTGAAGCCTACACCACCCGTTCTCACGAGTTAGCTGTGATGTGTCCACGGATGGTAGACCCGCCGAGTAAGAGGATTGAAAT
This sequence comes from Bidens hawaiensis, assembly GCF_021521415.1. Classification (NCBI taxonomy): domain Eukaryota; kingdom Viridiplantae; phylum Streptophyta; class Magnoliopsida; order Asterales; family Asteraceae; genus Bidens; species Bidens hawaiensis. The sequence goes on from NW_027491589.1 coordinate 762,211, forward strand.
GTATATTGATGGGTTAGCACCGCAAATTCAGGGCATGGTGACGTCTTCCAGACCAGCCACAATTTAACAAGCGATCCGGTTAGCTCACAAACTGACGGATCAAGCAGTGACCCAAGGTGCGCTACCACCTAGGGGTTCAACCACTAAAGCCCGTGACAACCCGAGCATTGACAACAGCAACAATAACCCGAGCAATGGAAAGAGAAAGTTTGACAACACCAGATCCTCATCCTCGAACACCCTCCACAACAACAACACTACCGTAAGCCCGAACTCACTCGGGGCTTCAACAATCAGGGTCACAATAGCAATAACAACGGTGGCGGGCAGGGTTCGAGTGGATATGCTGGGAAATATCCGAAGTGCAACAGGTGCAACTATCATCATGCTGGCCCGTGTGACCGTGTCAAGTGTCTGAGATGCGGAAAGATGGGTCACCAGGCAAAGGAATGTAGAGGAGACCTTGCGGCAAAGGGTGCTCCTAAACCACCTATGACGACTAAGGGATGTTTCGAATGTGGTCAAGAGGGTCATTTCAGGAAAGATTGCCCCAAACTGAAACAGAACGAGAACAATGGAAGTATTGGAAGTGGCAGTGGTGGTGGAAGCAATGGTAAAGGAAGAGCTTTTGTCATCGGGTCGGGCCAAGCCCGCAATGATCCGTACGTGGTGACCGGTAAGTTTCCTGTGAACGACTGTTTTGCTTCTGTTTTGTTTGACACTGGAGCTGATAGGAGTTTTGTATCAAAAGCCTTTAGTCAACTCTTAGACTTAACTCCAACCCCGTTAGATGTTAAGTTTCCTGTTGAATTAGCTAACGGTAAGACTATAGTAACGACTCATGTACTTGCGGGATGTAAGTTAAAACTGTCAGGTCATATTTTTGATATCGACCTCATACCTTTTACGCTTGGTGGTTTCGATGTCGTTGTCGGCATGGACTGGTTATCCAAGAACCGAGCGGAGATTATATGTCATGACAAGATAGTCCACATTTCTACCCCTTCCGGCGAGATCATTTCGATCCGGGGCGAGAGAAGCGGCATGACTACCAGCGTCATCACCCTCATGAAGGCGCAGAAGTATCTAAGAAAGGGTCATCCGGCAATTTTGGCGCAGATTGTTGAGAAACCCGCGGAGGAGAAGCGAATTAAAGATATACCGATTGTGCGAGATTTTCCGGAAGTTTTCCCGGAGGATTTGCCTGGACTCCCTCCTATACGACAAGTCGAATTCCAAATATAGTTGACACCCGGTGCAGCACCCATAGCACGAGCCCCGTATCGGCTCGCACCGGCGGAGCTTCAAGAACTGTCCACTCAGCTGCAAGATTTGTTGGATAAGGGTTTTATCCGACCTAGCTCATCGCCATGGGGAGCCCCTGTCTTATTTGTCAGAAAGAAGGACGGGACTTTTCGCATGTGCATCGACTACCGGGAGTTGAACAAGGTGACGGTCAAGAACCGTTATCCTTTACCCCGAATTGATGATCTGTTTGACCAGCTCCAAGGATCGAGTTACTACACGAAGATCGATCTGCGATCTGGTTACCATCAATTAAGAGTGCGCGAAGAAGATATCTCAAAGACGGCTTTCAGAACACGGTATGGTCACTACGAGTTCTCGGTTATGCCTTTCGGCTTAACCAACGCACCAGCCGTATTTATGGATCTTATGAATCGAGTGTGCAAGGCGTACCTCGACAAGTTTGTGATTGTGTTTATTGATGATATTCTCGTCTACTCCAAGGACAGGGCTGACCACGAGGAACACTTAAGGGTAATTCTGGAATTATTGAAGAAGGAACAGCTGTACGCAAAACTCTCGAAATGCGAATTTTGGCTCCGCGAGGTTCACTTTTTAGGACACGTGGTTAATGAGAAGGGTATCCATGTCGATCCCGGCAAGGTAGAAGCCATCAAAAACTGGGAAGCACCTAAGACTCCGACTGAGGTGCGGCAATTCCTAGGACTGGCCGGCTACTACCGGCGTTTCATCGAGGGATTTTCAAAGATTGCTCAACCCCTCACCGCTTTGACTCACAAGGGTACTAAGTACAATTGGGGTGACGCACAAGAATCCGCTTTTCAACTGTTGAAAACCAAACTCTGTAGCGCCCCTATTTTAGCCCTCCCCGAGGGAACAGAGAATTTTGAGGTACATTGTGACGCATCGATACAAGGTCTCGGTTGTGTGCTGATGCAACTCGAGAAGGTTATAATCTATGCCTCTCGACAACTACGGATTCACGAGAAAAACTACACGACCCATGACTTGGAACTTGGAGCTCTGGTGTTTGCCCTTAAGATATGGAGGCATTACTTGTACGGTACCAAGTTTACCATTTACACCGACCACAAGAGTCTCCAACATATCTACGATCAGAAGGAGCTGAACATGCGACAGCGTCGTTGGGTCGAGCTGCTTAAGGATTATGATTGTGCCATCAAGTACCACCCTGGCAAGGCCAATGTAGTGGCCGACGCTCTCAGCAGAAAAGAAACCGATAAACCCAGGCGGGTGCGAGCATTGCAACTCACGATTCATGCCTACTTACCCGATCAGATTCGCGAGGCGCAACTCGAAGCTTTGAAAGATGATAATTTTCCATCAGAACTCATGCGGGGCATGAACAAGCAACTTGAAACCAAATCGGACGGGGTCTGATATTTTGAGAACCGGATTTGGGTTCCACGATATGGAGAGTTGAGAACTCTAGTGATGGACGAAGCTCACAAGTCCCGATATTCTATCCACCCCAGCTCGGATAAAATGTACCATGACTTAAAGGCACTTTACTGGTGGCCGAACATGAAAGCCGACGTTGCCACCTACGTGAGCAAATGCTTGACTTGTGCCAGAGTCAAAATAGAATACCAGAAACCATCTGGCCTACTACAACAACCGGAACTTCTAATGTGGAAATGGGAACACATTTCAATGGACTTCATCACGGGATTACCTAAAACACCGACGGGATGCGATACCATCTGGGTGATCGTTGACTGGTTGACTAAGTCTGCGCACTTTTTAGCAATTAAGGAATCAGACAAAATGGAAAGACTGACTCGCGTCTACATGAAAGAACTGGTGTCTAGACACGGAGTGCCTGTCTCAATCATTTCTGATCGAGATTCCCGTTTCACTTCGCACTTTTGGAAGTCACTACAGAGCGCACTAGGCACCCGTCTTGATATGAGCACAGCATACCATCCTCAGACGGATGGGCAAAGTGAACGAACTATTCAGACCTTAGAGGACATGTTGCGTGCATGTGTGTTGGATTTCGGAAAAAGTTGGGAACCTCACTTACCTTTGGTAGAGTTTTCGTGTAATAACAGCTACCACGCAAGTATTAAAGCAACGCCGTTTGAAGCACTGTACGGACGGAAGTGTCGATCACCTCTCTGCTGGGCAGAGGTGGGTGACAGCCAAATCACTGGTCCAGAACTGGTACTCGAAACTTCAGAAAAGATTGTTCAAATCCGAAATCGCATGGCAGCAGCACGAGATCGCCAAAAGAGTTACGCCGACAAGCGTCGAAAACCTCTCTAATTTCAAGTGAACGACCAAGTATTACTCAAAGTCTCACCTTGGAAAGGTGTGGTTCGCTTTGGGAAGCGAAACAAACTCAACCCACGATACGTTAGCCCTTATCGAATAACTGAGCGCATTGGTCCGGTGGCGTACCGACTGGACCTACCAACGGAACTCAGTGGCGTACACAATGTATTTCACGTATCCAATTTGAAGAAATGCCTATCTGATGAAACCCAAGTAGTCCCTTTGGATGAACTGCAAGTTGATGAACAATTACGCTTCATTGAAGAACCAGTCGAAGTTATGGATTGGGAAACCAAAACACTCAAGCACAGTAAAATTCCAATTGTTAAGGTTCGTTGGAACTCGAGACGTGGACCGGAGTTCACGTGGGAACGCGAGGATCAAATGATGAAAAAGTATCCTCACCTTTTTGAAGGGCTGACCAAACACAGAAAACCGCGAAACCCGACAAACCGTCAGAAATCACCGGAGGTATGAATTAAATTTCGGGACGAAATTTCTTTCTACTAGGGGATGATATGACAAACTGAAAATTTTGCTTACTTTTTCAGACACTCATCACGACTTGACTCAAATTTTCGGGACGAAAATTCTTTAACATGGGAATGATGTGACATTCGTCAATTTCAGGTTAACTCCGTCAACTCAACTCCGTCAATTCAAACTTAAAGATCATTGAATCTATAAAGCACACCTCATTACATTTAAACTAGGGTTTAAATGACGCTTGACAATTACTACATGTGTAGTCTTTCGGGAATTGCACCGAAACGCAAACGAGTTGACGCTAATCATTGGTGAATAAACGAGAAACATTAAAACAATAATTATTTGTTAGGCTTATGTGTTATGTGATAACATTGTTTAAGAAGTTAACTCAAGATGCAAACTAATTACTTTGGGCTAGTAAACTAATAATTTGAAGTGGAGGGACCTAGATGTAACATGATTGTTATTAAATAATAATAAACCTAAACCCTAACTCCCTCTACCCATTCCCAAACCCGAAGGCAGCCCCTTCTTCCCCTTCTCCCTTGCGATCGGCCATCACACACACACATACAATCAAGATTGTTCAAGTTTGATTGAAGATTAAGGTGCTAGGAAGGTATAAACAACTATCCTATGCATCCTCTATGCTTAATTTCGATTTTAATGGGTTAATTATAAACCCTAGGTCCGATTTTTATATGTGATTGTGTTCATGTGTCTTGTTTTGATTGAAAGATGTATTGATTGTTGAATTGATAGCTAGTATTGGTGTTATTGCATGTTAATCGTTTGTTTCTTGATTTTGAGTTCAAGTAAAACCCTAATCATGGATTTAATGTGTAATTGATGTGCATGGATAGTGATTATGGTGCCCAGAATGTCATATGAATGAATTGTGGTCTATAGATGGTTAATATGTTGAGTTTTGTTGCAAACAGTTTCTGGACAGATTGTGTTGTTGATGTTCAATTGACTGTAACGGGGTGTAAGTGTGAAAATTGGTCGAGATTATTGATACTACAGTAAACTAGGTTGAGTCTAGTTTCTAAAGAATATAAATTTGCAATTTTTGAACGTGTAAAAGTTAACTTTTATGATTTTACAAAAACGTTGTGCAAAGCTGAGTTGTGAGACCTGCTGTTAGGTTGTCTTGTAAATATTATATCTCATGAACTACAAGACCAAATGGGTTGGTTCCACTTCTGGAAGTTAACTTGTTGAGTTAAGAACCTAACCCAATTGGTCTTGCATTTGTTGGATTTTTCATTTAACGGGAATTTCAAATAACATTCTGTTGCACATGAATTTGACTGTTGTGAGTTTGCTGTAATGTTTTGATCATTGTGAGAAACCTATGTGGAATAAAAATAAAATAAAATATGTTCTGGAAACCTAATACATGTATGCTTTTGTGATGATTTTTGATGAATTAATTGAGATGCTATGATCGGTGGAATAGTATAATATTTCAAATAGAATTCTGTCTCGGTAAAGTTAACTGCCAAACTTTGTAAAAATGCATGAAAAGTGCCAATTGCTAGTTAATTATTATGTTTTGACCAAATTGCCCCTGCGGGGAATGCTTGCTAAATAAGTGTGGTATTTTGACCAAATTGACCCTGCGGGGAATAGTTGCTAGTGATATACATTATTAATACATGACACGTAAATAATTGTTCACACATGTATCGTATCACAAATTTACTTGTTAAGTCACACACGATTCACAAACGAAACACGAAACTGTAAGGCCCCGTTACCGGTAGCCCTACTTTCGTGTTGGATTTACTCATAAACACAATTCTAAATATCAGAGTTAATTAAAACATTTACGCGGAATATAAAACTTTCATAAAACTTTACATAATTCATAACTTGTCTCAAAACATCCTTTGTCTTTCAACATTAAAGCATTAAAATTAAAACATCATAAGTCTTCAGATGCCAGATTCTTGCTCAGTGCCATGTGTCCCCTCAAGCGAGCTGCCTCATCCTACTCACCTGCGTGCATACTAAAAGTCAGCTACGCTGAGTGAGTTCTAGTTAATCACATAATCATACAATACATTCTTACGCTTCATACTTAATCACTTAACTTTCTTTCATATACACCTAAGTGCTTTTACTTTCATTTTTACTTTCATACTTTCTTTACATTCATAATCATACGTTCATTTTTACCTTCATGCTTTCCTTACATACAAAATCATACTTTTTAAAGAGCCTTTCGCCCTATAACCTCACAGATATTATAAGGGTCTGGTCCCTAGTTTTCGAATATTAGAAGGGTTCGATTCCCTAACATCACAGATATTATAAGGGTCTGGTCCCTATCATTACAGATATTATAAGGGTCTGGTCCCTAGTTTTCGAATATTAGAAGGGTTCGATTCCCTAACATCACAGATATTATAAGGGTCTGGTCCCTATCATCACAGATATTATAAGGGTCTGGTCCCTAGTTTTCGAATATTAGAAGGGTTCGATTCCCTAACATCACAGATATTATAAGGGTCTGGTCCCTATCATCACAGATATTATAAGGGTCTGGTCCCTAGTTTTCGAATATTAGAAGGGTTCGATTCCCTCTCGTTACCATACAACCATACATCATACCTCGAGTATTATTAGGGCTCGGTACCCTTTTCGTAACCATACAACCATACATCATTATTTCCTTCTTTTATTAACTTTATCACATTTATACGCATGAGCATACATATCATATTTACCTTATACTTAACATTACAACCTGACAGTACGTGCAATATCCGAAGATCGTTCACGTACCATCAAGCAATCATTCTTACATAACACATATATCATATAGGGCATACACTTATCACTTAGGATAAATGTATTAACAACACATCAAGTATGCACACAGCCCCGAAAACATAACAAGGAATGGGGCTAGAAACTCACCTGGATCCTGTTACGCTCGCCGTTGATCGTAATTCCTTTCTTTAACTGGGCTCGGCTAACTGTATAATATTTACACATATCAATTAACTACTACTACTCGTTTTGTATTTCTATCTATATATGACCCACAACGAACGGGGGTCCGGGGGCAGCGCCCCTGGCAGCGGGGTTCTAGGGGCGGCAGCCCCTAGCGGGGTCCAAGGGGCAGAGCCCCTGGCTGGGGTTAAGCTGCCAGGTCAGCTTGGAAAAATTTTATTTTCGATAACTGCCTTAACACATTTTCCATTAGGTTTTTAATTTATTTTCTAAACGAACTTCACTTCAGGCGAAGTTAAACCTCGGGCGAACTTGGCTTCAGGCGAAGTTAAACCTCGGGCGAACTTGGCTTCAGGCGAAGTTAAACCTTAGGCGAACTTGGCTTCAGGCGAAGTTAAACCTTAGGCGAACTTGGCTTCAGGCGAAGTTAAACCTTAGGCGAACTTGGCCGTAGGCGAAGTTATCCTTAGGCGAACTTGGCTTCAGGCGAAGTTAAACCTTAGGCGAACTTGGCCGTAGGCGAAGTTATCCTTAGGCGAACTTGGCTTCAGGCGAAGTTAAACCTTAGGCGAACTTGGCTTCAGGCGAAGTTAAACCTTAGGCGAAGTTACGCTTGAAGGCGAAGTTACACTTGAAGGCGAAGTTCATCAGGCGAACTTAATCTTGCAGGCGAAGTTATCGCGCTGCAGATCTGTTTGTCCATAAATCCTTCGTTTCTTAGCCAAATAACTCGATTTTGGTACCCACGGAATCGTATGATCGGCGCCTACAAATCCCAACCATCAAATCGGCCTAAAATCGACGTTTTAGGGGTCCGATTTGGGCAGTTTGGGTTTCGGGTCCGGTTAACCCATCCAATCCTAACCATTTTCAGTAATATTAGCTTTGGTGGATTTGTTCTTACCTTACCAACTCAGATCTATCAACAAAATCTCGGGTCTCGGCTTCGAATCTTGATCGGTTAGAATGTGTGTGTTTTGAGTGTGTGAAGAAAGAAGGTGGAAATGAAAGATTGGGTTTGGGATGGGATATTTATATCCCTCTAAGCCCACGGACCCGAGGCCCATTCTCATTTAACCCATCTTACGCAATCTAAGCCCAACTCCCTCCTTACTCGATATTAAATAATTAACAACGTGAAATCACTAAACATAACTTTCTTTATTTATAATTAAAATTTTAGGATGTTACAGAAACGTAATTTGTGCATAGGTGTTATGTGCCGAGTCTAGAGACTCGATAATAGTTTCGACACTTAGAAAATCTCTTTGTTGTTTTAGAAGGCTAGAGAGAGTTTTCTGTGACGCGCATCACTTGGTGATTTATTTTTGGGAATTCTTCGCAAATAGTGAGTTTCACTTACCCCTTTAAACTGTTTTTTTAAACGCTTTTCACTTGGGGGAGATAACATACTCCGAAAAACGCATTTAAGATTTTGTTAGTAAATTATATATCACTTGTAAAGGCTAAGTGGCAAACGAAACAATTGAAGTCCTACACATCGAACAGGTTAATATTTGGATAATAGCGAGTCACTGTTGAGTAGTACTACTGGGTCTGACAAACCCCACCCAACGCTAAACTCGACTGGAGGTCGAGTGGGTGTAATTTTGGCTAACACATTACCATGGTCTGGATGACCTGGTGGCAAGGCACTTGTTAAACAGTCAGCTTCGGTGTCGAACACTTAGTAATACTTGTTGTATAGGCTAGCTACCTATCGATATATAATTGATTTAACACTATCTGGTAACGCAAAACGCTAAACGCAAAACGCTGAATGCTGAACGCAAAACGCTAAACGCTTTATTTTATATAAACTTGTGAACTCACCAACCTCGTGTTGACACTTTTAGTATGTTATTCTCAGGTAGCCGAGGCGGGCGCGCGGTATAGGATTATGCATTGTTGAAAACGCTTTTGTTTATGCAAACTGATTTTAAACTGTTGTCATTGGATTTTAAGTCGTCCTGCGTGACGCAACTTTTGTCTTTTGGTTTTTACGCTTCCGCACTTATTTTCATTTAAACGTTTTTATGGTTTGATTATAACTAATGATTCCGATCCTGTTAGTTCACCCCCTCTGACGGTAAAACTCCGTTAGTGGATTTTGAGGGTGTGACAGGTTTCCTCCGACATAAACAAGCTCCCGGTCTCGAACCATCGAGAGAACCAAAACCAAGCCCTAACTTAACAACCTCCTGACTCACCTTCCTCTTCTTATTACTAATCCTAACATCACCATCATCAAATTCATCCTCCTCAACTTTCACTTGAACAACATCCACCGCCTTCAAATTGGACACGAACGTATCGTAACCGGAAGTACAATTAAACCTCTTTCGACCGCGATTCTGGGTGTAGCAATAAACAAGCGTTAGCTTTGGTAGATCAAGTGAAAGGACGACATCCTTCTTGGCTTTGACCTTTTTGGACACGACATTTGAGTATGGCGTGCAGGGAGATGTGGCCGAGTAGACGATGTCAAGCGAAACGTACCTAGATGATGATTGTTCTGGATGTGCAGGGGTTAACAATTGGGAAGAAAATGCCATCAAATTTGGGGGAATTAGGGTTCTGGAGTTAGAGAGAATTTGGGGATTTAGGGGTGTATAATTTGGAAATTTATGTTTGTATAATGTTTAAGTATAAAACGTTGGTTATAATGCACAGCCGGTCCACGTAGGATGCCCATGTCAGCAGTTTTTGACAACTAGGATGACACATCAACTTTTACCTAACGCGTGGACTGGTGGATTCAACGTATGTGAAAGTTGAGACCGTTGCCAGCCAAAATGATAGTTGGGACCACCGCCGGCAAAAATAAAATAGTTGGGATCAATAAAAACCAATTTTCCTAAATTAAAATGAAAAGTTAGGTTGAGTAGATATAGCAATATAGGCTTGACAAATATGGCTAAACATTTTCCTTTATTAATAGAGAATGATTTTGTGTAGACATCAATATTAGTAAGAAATAAATAAATAATTGGAAATTAACATAAAATATCAAAACACATTAAGAAAACTTAAACGAGTTAAGTGCCATTTTAGTATATGTGGTTTGACCAACTACGCAACTTTAGTTCTTATTCTTTATTTTGTGCAAATGGCTACCTCAGTTTCAAAAAACTTGCATTTTTAGTAATTTTTCTAACCCCGTCTATTTTTTCTGTTAAGTCAGGGATAATTTGGTAACTTCATTATTTTCTTTGTTTTTTCTTTTCTTTTAAACTCTTATATCTTGTAAATCCTAAATTCTCAAATCATAACATCAAAATTCAAATCCTAAATCCCCAAACCCTGTCTCCATATCATCATAGGGTTTGATTTTTGAAACTGAAGTAACCATTTACACAAAATAAAAAATATATATTAAAATTACGTGGTTGATCAAACCACATGTACTAAAATGACACTTAACTCAAACTTACTAGAACGGAATAAAGGAGACAGCTTGACTATACTATAATATTTTCTTAATAAAAGTCATGTGAGCAACTTACCATTATAAATTTATAATCACGAAATTTTTTTTCTAAAGTTTTATTAATTACCACAAGTACAATTTATCTATAACGAACTTAATCATAAAAAAAACTTTCTTCAGTAGTTCATTGTGTATTATATGCACATTTATTTGTTATAAAAATGGAAGCTATACAAACTTTTTATATAATATTTGCGAAATTCGAAGTGAGTCCAATGTCAATATTCTTTAAACAAACCGTTTAAGTCGACATCTTGTCATGATCATGTGAGCACGTGATCTCCTAATGGTGCAAATTAATCCCTATATCTTACTTTAACAGATACAATATAGTATTTAATATAAAAAATATTATTTAATAACAATAAATAAATATGTAACACAGATGGCCTTTCTAAAGATTCAGTTTTCGTTCAAAAGCTTGTTTTAAAATCTTCACAAAGTATCGCAAACAATGAGTGCTACACTGCTGCTTTTACATCTTAAAGTTATCTAGTACATTAATGTACCATTTTTACTTTTTACCTTTTTTTTTTTACTATTTTATCTTAAATTATAAGTTTTAGCATAATCTTTATTAAATCTATTAAACTATCGTATTTCTTGAAGCTCTTTTTTAGTTATATGATGTTTTATGTAAATTCAAATATGTAGTAGATAAACGTATTTTTATCTACGTGTCAATATAAACTTTAACACTGACCGAAAAATTTATATTAAATTATATAAGTTACAATAAAAATTATGATAAAATTTATGTTATAATATATAATATGGATAAAAATAAACAAATTGCAACGATACTTCCAAAAATTATAAAAACTTATACGCTAAAAATTATAAAAGAAATCATCATAATAATTTAAAAGAAAGTAAATACACTAATATTATCACTTTATATTTTAGTAAACTTAGTTATTAATCGTCTTTTTGGTTATAATAAGAGAGAATAAAAAATTGGCTAATGTTAACTTATAACTTATAAAATAATTTGTACCGGATGTCAAAAACCTTTATGGAAAAGGTTTTTGGTAAACAAAAGGCAGGAAACTAAAACCCTTCGATGGAGTTCGAGGTCTCTCTCACCTCCTCTCAAATAACCCTCTCATGGCTAAGAATTAGAGTCTTCTCTGATTCTCTCTTTCACGTTTGCACACCCTAGTTCTGTATCGACATCTTGGATCTACAAGCCACCCGTCACGGTGCTCTAGGTTATTAACTAAACAAAAAAATAAAACTTGCAATTAAAAACTGACAGTAAAAAAATTAAAATTTTTAAAAATGTAAACCAATCCTAGATATTTGGTTTGGGCCTAAAAAACAAAGAGTAGTGAAAACTAGGGCACCAATAAGTAACAAGCAGTAAACCCCAAAATAACGCCTGCCTGCAGCCTTCACCATCAAAATCCAATTGTAGTGAAAACAACACAAAAACACAAACACAGATCACAATTTTCATTTTCATTTTCATTTTCATTTTCACAGACGGCCATCTTCTCTCTCTTTCTCAAACCTCCATTAATATCTCTGCCGGCTCTCACTAAACTATTATTTATATCATTTCTCTTCTCTCACATCACCATTGCCATTGGATGTTGACACACTCCATCCAATTTCTTTCCATTTGCTTCCTACAATTACAATTAGCCTCTCAACTTTAGTTAATGGCGAAGATCTCACAGAATAAGAAGAATAATAATAATAATAATGCTTCACCAAACGACGACGTTGAAGCCAAACCGGTTATCGGTAAAGCTAAGAGAACGCGGAAAACGGTTAAGCGTGACTCACCGCCTCAACGTAGCTCTGTTTACCGAGGCGTCACTAGGTATGTATGCTTTCAATTGCTTATTATTTGAATAATTGAATAATAATAATAAGTGATTATGTTATGTATTTGATTTTAATGTTTTGAATAATAATAATGTGAAGACACCGATGGACTGGACGTTACGAAGCTCATCTATGGGATAAGAATTGCTGGAACGAATCACAGAACAAAAAAGGACGTCAAGGTGAATGTGATATGATCTTCATTTTGTTAAATGACTAATTACGAAATTATTACGAATTACTGATTGAGTTTTGGTTGATTTTACATGAAATTGGTGGTGATGCGTTGATTCCTGCAGTATATTTAGGTAAGATTAGCATCAAATCTGGTGAATATTTGATTGTTATTATTATTATAATAATAATTGAGTGAAAAAGGTGTGTTGAGTTGAGATACAAAGAGAAAGACTTATCCAAAATGGTGATATTTAGGGGCCTACGATGATGAAAAGGTAGCTGCACATGCATATGACTTGGCAGCATTGAAGTATTGGGGACAAGACACCATCCTCAACTTTCCTGTATGTAATTTTTGCTTTTTTAAAGTTGTTACATTTTTCCACTATCTAAATATTGGAGTACTATTTTTTTTTGAATTTTTTATAATTGTTTTTACAATATATTGAAGCTTGGAACATACAAAGAAGAGATTCGAGAAATGGAAAGTTTGTCTAAAGAGGAGTATATTGGATCTCTAAGAAGGTAAAAAGTAAAACATAATTGTATACTATAATAATTTTTTTTGTGTTATACTTGTTAATAAAGATAGTCAATATTACAAAAATTACATATTTTCTTACTGTATACGGAAAAGAAAAAACTCTTTAACCAACTTTCAATATATTAAAGTCCCTAAATTTGCCTGAAATGTTTGTATTTATGAAAAAGTTTAAAATAATGATATTTTACATATTTACATTTTAAATAGGTCATGTAGAATGGTAACTTTTTCAGCAAATTTAATATGCAAGTCATTTTAATTTTTGTATATTTTTTACAAATATGTTCATATAGAAATTTAAGTATTTTACAAGTCATTTTTTAATTTTTTTTACAGTATGTTCATAGAGAAGTTTAAGAACTTTAATATATTAAAGATCTAGTTGATTGAATTGGTCTTGTACTTTTGACAAATTTAGTGACTTTAATAAATCAAAGTTAGAAAGTATGATGATTTTTTTGACATTAATCCTTAATATTTAAATTAGAAGTATGTTGCGATTTTATAACCAATCACTGTTGTTATTTTATTAGTTTGTAGTTTTGGTTTTATTTTTCATCTAACCATCATAAAATTCTTCCTGTTGTTATAGAAAAAGCAGTGGCTTTTCAAGAGGCGTTTCAAAATACAGAGGAGTGGCAAGGTAAAGTATCGATGAATTGCGATATTATTTTTTGTGAATTGATTTAGCGAGCTTTTTTATTATTGTTATTTAATATGTAGGCACCATCATAATGGTAGATGGGAGGCCCGAATCGGCCGGGTTTTTGGCAATAAGTATCTTTATCTTGGAACATACAGTAAATTCTTACTCTACATCATATGGTTTAATTTTGTAGGTTAAAACTATCTGTAACATCAGTTTAGTTCAACTAACATAACTAACTATTTGATAAGCTTGATTTGCATCCGACATATAAACGATATGACCTTTGAAAAAATATAAAAAAAAAGTCAAATAAAATAAATGTGGATGTATTTGGTATGATAGATTGCCAACCTTCAGCTGCTAGCTTAGCGACATTATCAAAATTGAAAGCTGATTTTGACATAAACTGGTCAACTTTAGGGCCCCAAACTTCCACCAAATATTTCATGCCCATAACTTTGAAGTTAATGCCACCAAATTTTTATTGCTCAACCAACCTCCATTCCTTCTTGTTTCCGACATTTGGCCATCTGCCTCCTCACTTTAGGCAAATATGACACACCATCTTTTTAACCTAAAACTATGAAAACTGGATTGATCTCCTTTTTTATTATATTATTATTTTATTTATTGTGACTTTAAATATAATACTATACATTATTCTCGTTGAACTAGAGGGGTTTCTTTTCATAAATGGTTTAACTTAGGATGTATCTGGTTCGTGTGATTTCGATTTGGATTTATAATTGCAATATGTGAAAGAGAAAAAAGGTTTCGGAATTTAAGGAATTTGAAATTTTAATTTGTAATAAGCTTGGGTGACATAACAATCATGAATGAATTTAAATTATCAATGTGGCGACACCTTTGTTGAACCACTAGTGAAGCCACTGCCCCACACCTGCCCTTTGACTAGTCACCGTCACCACTTGCACCACCACTGTTGTAACCTAGCGGATGCCACCACAACCATCGGCTACTAGTCGTTGCCGTCAACTGCACACCACCTTCTATGGTGACAGTAATGCAGTAGTGAAGGCTGTGGTGGGATGGCAGCGGCCACGACACTGTGATGGAGGTAGTAAAAGAATGAGAGAATCAATTTCAGTTTAATTCATTTTCCCACTAAGCAAATTAAGAATGCAAATTGAGATTCCAGTTTCAACAAATTTTTTATTAAAAAACATTAGACCATTCGTTGTGGGGCGCGATCCCCATCCGTAACCCCCCCCCCCCCACACACACACACACTGCGGGTGCCTTGGAGGTTTTGGAAGTGGGGAAGCGGGGACGTTTCCCCCACAACACTAGTGTTGAAGGTTTGTGATTGATGGCGGGTATCAATTGGGTAGAGATGTTTTTATGTTTTTTTAATAAAATAATAATAAAAAACAATAATGAAGTAATTATTGGAATCTCAGTTAACCACTACCATACCTTTTATGTATAATCTTTTTATAGTGATGTGGCGTCACATGACGCATAACACCTCATATAAGAGCTATCCACTACATATTAGGGGTGTGCATGAGTCCATTTGGAGCGGTTTTGAGCCAAACCCATAACCATAATCGATATGTCGGTTAATGGATAACCATAACCGATCCGTTATGCCGGTTTCGGTTAATCGGTTTTGAAGGTTAAAGCGAGTCGGTTATGAGTCGGTTAACCGTAACCAAAACAATTTAATTGAGCCTAAAAGTTTGATACCAAATATTAGAAAAAATGACTTAACATAATTCAACAAAATATATAATCCATAATATTAATATCAAATGTTAAAAAAATGGCATTATATAATCTAACAATGAAATTTAAGTTAATTTGATAACAAAAGTTGAACCGAACACATCAGAATGCTATAATCCGGCAATATGTTTGTTGAAAATAAATCCCAAACATATTGTTGGTTAAATAAATGGTCGATTCGGTTATGGTGGGTTTGAAAGTATCTATAACCAAAACCGACCCGCATTTGGCGGTTTTCAAAATTTCATTAAACCGACCCACCGTTTATGACGGTTATCAGTTAAAATCGGTTCGGTTATGGCGGTTATGATTCGGTTAACGGTTATGACGGTTAAATTGCTCATCCCTACTACATATGGTATTAGCAAATGGAATTCGGGACTTGATTTGAACGAACCAAACACACCCATACAGATTGATTTTCTTTTTTAATTTTTTTATTACTTTAAAAATAATAATAAGTTTATTTTGTGTTCTGACTTTTAGTAAATTTATGAGTACACCCCTCAACTTTGTCATATTATCACTCAGCTACTCAAGAAGAAGCGGCAACTGCATACGACATGGCAGCAATAGAATACAGAGGACTTAACGCCGTTACAAATTTTGACCTCAGTCGTTACATCAAATGGTTACGCCCCAACCAAACAGATTCCAACAACTCTAACGTCGTTCAAACCAACTTTGACCACACTAACCAAACTCAACATCCAGAATCAACCTTCATTTACAACAACCAGCTACCGGAAAGCTCAAGCTCCGGTGAAACAACCACCAGCGTACTTCCACCGCCACGTGGCACCGCCCTAGGGTTACTGCTGCAGTCAACAAAGTTCAAGGAAATGCTTGAGCAAACCTCCGCCGTTGACTCCCCGTCGCCGCCGCCGGAATCAGACCTGCCGCGGCGGAACTTTCCGGCGGATATACAGACGTATTTTGACTGTAATGAATTGAATAGTTATGTTGAAGGTGAAGATAATATTTTTGCAGATTTGAATTCATTCTCTGCGCCTATGTTTCAGTGCGAACTGGATGCTTAATATGAATGAACCGGGTTGAAGAATGATAGTGTTTGTTTGTTTTAATACTAACTGGAGCAGTTTGGATGACGGTGACGGTGGTCGGAGTAGATTCAACGGTGTTGACGGTGGTGACGGTGACGACGATGAGAGTTTTAATATTCATTTTCTTTGATTTGTTTTTTTTTTTTTAGTTTTTATTTTTATTTTTATTTTTATTTTTATTTTTATAATTGGCTAAACTGTAGATATTCATTCAGTTCTATTCTATATTTCTTTTCTTTCCTTCTTTTTCCGGAAAAAGAAATTCAATAAAAATGTTGTTGCCTTTTGATTATTTATAATTATTATTGTTCTTTTTCATCTTTAGTATTTCTTGTGGATTTTTTTATTAACTTGGTATTTTAATAAAACTTGTACTTTTTATTATATAAAATAATGAGTAAATTATAAATAACCATTATGTTTGTGGTAACTTGTAAATTACCAAAACATCCTTGAAATTCTTATGATGTCAATGTCATGGTTTTTGTCCTTTGATATATTTTCTGTTAAACTTGCTTTCTAAAATGATCAATTTACTCTTACTCTTATTACTCCCTTTCTATGAGAAATTAAGAAATAATAATAAAACCTCATCCCATGAATGGCCTCATTTAGCCATGTATATGACAAACTCGACATGACAGGGTTTTCAAATCGACATCTTTGGCTAAGATAATTGAAGCTTTCAAGATAAATGGGTCGTCATAAGTGAAAAAAAGAGTGAAATTTCATTCTTAAAATAATCAAACTGATGTAATTTTAATTTCCTTAACAAACCACTATCTTGAGATGTTTGTAGGTTTCTAGCTTTTTACCGGAACATGTTTTAATATATAATCATTCCTCATGTTAATAATTTAATTGATCAGCATTTACCATTTTAGTATTCTAAAAAAAAATCTTGGATGTGTCGCGTGATGTTAGTTAAACAACTAGAAGCTGGGCTAGTTAAACAATTAGATATGACTTACTAGAAATATGTGTTCTATACCAAATAATTACAACTTTCAAGCAAGGCTAGCTGCTAGCGCCTCAAGAACTTGGATGTAACTACTATAAATAGATGTATATAGAGGCAATAGAATAATTGCTTCTAGAAAAAAGCGAGTCATTACAACCTCTTCTTTTACTTTATCAAACGTTTATATTTCGAGCACACAAATTAAAGTATTGTTCAAATACCCATCCCCGATTCGATTGCGCAAACCCGTCTCGATAAGCTTTTTTTTTAGAAAAACACCTTCCTTGGTTAAGGCGGTAAAACTAATGCTAGTTTCAATATCCGGTAAACCAAAAAGTACTCCACTTTTCCTTTGGTATATCAAATATTGAAGCTAGTGTTGGTTTTAACACCTCAACCGTTGAAATGTGTTTTTTCTAAAGTGAAGCTTATCAAGACGGGTTTGCGAAACAAATAGGTGAAGAGCATTTGAACAATATTTTAACTTGTGTGTTTGAAAAAGAAACGTTTGGTAAACTAAAATAAGAAGTCCTTTAAATTCCAACCATTCATTCGCTCTTTTTTTCTGGGCCTTTTTATTTGTTGTGGGCTTTCAAAATAAAATCCAGCCCAACTCATACTTTTAAATACAAAAATCAACTAGATTAATCTAAAGTCCACGCCTCAAAGTTCTTTGTTGTGGGCTTTTTAATTTAAATCAAGCCCAACACATACTTTTATACAGAGGTGTACAAAACCGGTTTTTTCTCAAATTAAACCGGTTTGGTCAACCCATGTCCATACCAATTTGACTCAAACCTGTTCGATTTGAAACCGGTTTATGAGCAAAAAAGTCGAACTGGTCCAACTCGATTCAGTTTGTTTTAGAAACGGTTTTTCCTCAAACCGGTTTGGTAGTTCAGAAGTGGAACTGGTCCGAAAACCAGCGGGGTGGGTTGGTTTGGGACCCGATATGGGTGAAACCGGTTTTCTTGTCAAACCTGTTTGGGCCGGTGTGCAGTTAACCAATCCCAAACCGGATTTTTTTGTACATCTCTACTTTTAAATGCGTTACATATAATCTAAAGTCCACACTCCCCACTCCTAAAAGTCCTAATGTTAATGAACTTCAAGTTAGTTTAGCTATGAATTGCAGTCAACAATTACTAACAAGAGTTTTCAAACTTTAAAGTTGAGAGGGGGCACAAAACGTGCCTGACAGAATTAGATTGGGTGAAAATAATATGATATAAACATTGAATAAGTTGGTTGTAACAAATATTTTCTAGTGGAAAAGTCTAATTTACTTTTTAAGCAAAAGCTTGTTTAGAAACAAGAAATAAACATAAAAAAGTTAATGGAAGCAAATAATTTATTTAAACAAATAAATTAAAAAAAATCATCATCATCATCGTACTCAGTATATCCCACAAATAGCAAAGCTATAGTAGGGTCTGAGGAGGGTAAGATGTAGACAGCCTTACCTCTACCCCATAAGGATAGAAAGGCTGCTTCCGGTGAGACCCCCGGCTCGATAGTAGTTTTGCATCAAGCCTTGGACATAAGGCACATAGCACTCAATCATCGGGACACCGGCTGATCGGTGCATGTACCCTTGTTTTTCGGCTATCAACGCCACTACATGATGCCTGATTAACCGTCCGTCACTTTGCGGTGCGCACATATGATGTATATATGTGTGAACCCTCGGGTGGGCAAAAGTGAAATTGCACTAATTTTGACGTTATTTTACTAATCTCGTGAAAATAACGTTAAAAGTGACGGATGGTTAATCAGGCATCATGTAGTGGCGTTGATAGCTGAAAGATAAGGGTACATGCACCGATCAGCTGGTGTCCCGATGATTGAGTGCTATGCGCCTTATGTCCAAGGCTTGATGCAAAACTATTATCGAGCCGGGGGTCTCACCGGAAGCAGCCTCTCTATCCCTATGGGGTAGAGGTAAGGCTGCCTACATCTTACCCTCCTCAGACCCTACCATAGCTTTGCTATTGGTGGGATATACTGAGTACGATGATGATGATGATGATGATGATGATGATGAAATTAAAAAAAATAGTAACAAAGTAACTTACTAAACAAAAGCTTGTTTAAAAAATAATTTATTTAGACTTCATATGTCTGACTAGATCGTAACTACAAGAACTACTAGCGTAGTTAACACTAAGAATGTTGTAACTAAAAGTAACTATATAAATTATAATTATCAGTGGCGACCCAAGGTTTTTAGAGGCCTCAAGCTAACTATTAAATTGAGGTCTTTCTTTTCCAAAATTTTAAGTTTAAACCCTTCTCCTTTTCCGGGCTTGGGACCGGCAATAATAAACCAAACGTTTATAGTCGGCGGAGTTAAAAAAAATTTTAAGTTATTTCGTGTCGGTAAAAAATAATGTTTATATGAAATTTATTTTTCTAGCTTTAATAGATGCATATTGCTTAATGAAATAATCATATTTGTAAGTTCGGTGTCGATGTGACATTGAAACAAATAGCAAATAGCAAATAAATTGATAAATGGGCAGATTCTAAAGCAAATAACAAATATACAGATTCTATATTGGCATGAAGTGATGACAATATACTAACCTTATATTGCCAATTCTCCAAAAGTCAAATATTGTATTTGATATGCACAGCTCACGGGTGCCCACCGCTCACGGCTGTCCACTGCAGTCCACAAGAGAGGCTTTAATTGAATCACAACAGTCAACACACAAATAAACCAACATGCAAATCGAAATAAAAACCCAATTGCTTATTCAATCACAATAGAATCTAAGAATACTAGTAATAGTATAAACAAATATTATGAGACTTACCCAGTATATAAAGATGAAGAAAACTA
Organism: Bidens hawaiensis; assembly: GCF_021521415.1. Taxonomy (NCBI): domain Eukaryota; kingdom Viridiplantae; phylum Streptophyta; class Magnoliopsida; order Asterales; family Asteraceae; genus Bidens; species Bidens hawaiensis. Next base: position 782,540 of record NW_027491589.1, read on the forward strand.
AATCAAAGAGGTAGAACTAAAGGCTATAGCCGTTAGCTATTAAATGGTGATTTCATTCCGATTTTTGATTTCCGATTTCCAACAAAAGTCGCTTCAGTTCTATTGTTTTAATCTTCCAGGCAGTAGACTCCATGTCTCCATCATTCCAGGTTTCATCGACGGCCAGACAAAAAAACCCTAATATATTTATGGTTTTTTTTAAATTTGGGGGCCTTTATAATTTTGGGGCCTAAAGCCCTTGCTTGGCTCAACAAACCTATTGGGCCGGCCCTGATAATTATCATAGTTATAAACTTATAATAACCTTTTATGTCGAAAGAGAATATGTCATATCAAAAAATGCAACTATAACAAACTTTAATGAACCGATGCAATGTTTCATAAAAAGTTGTATCGATTTGAAGTGTTATACATACTGTTCTTAGTCATTGAAAAGATATATAAGTTTTGTTTTGTGACAATACTGGGATCTAACAATTTTCTTCTAGTTACGTGTTACACGTTTCCTAATTATGCCAAAAGTGATTTATGTTACCTGGACTCTAGAGGGTTGAAGTACCAACTTTGAAAAGTATTATCCATAAACGATATGTAGTCAGTCATGTAGACTATTTGATTTTGAATACTCTAAAACTAGAAAATTCTCACATGTGGCAAACATGAATTATATTGTCTAATCCTTGAATACTATACCCGAATAGGTTTAGGAAGTGAACCAATCAGGTCGCTTGTAACTTGAAAGCTACTCGAGATTAACTCATTAGAAGTTTGGATTAAACCAAGCTTAATCGAACAAAAAATTATTTCTAGAGCTCAATTAAACAAGCTTGTGCCGAGCCTACTTAAACCTAAACGAGTCTATTACTTATCTAAATTTAACAATATGGAGTTTGTAATTATGAGTTTATGTTCTTGTAAGACTGTAATAATCAGGTTCATAGTTTTAGTAGTGTTTGGGCCAAAAAGAAATTAAAGGGTCTTACTTGAGCAACCCCATAACCCAAAATTACCCATAAAAGGGTTGCGGGCCAACCCGATATCCCCATCCTAGAAACGAGTGGCTCTCTCAACATAGGAAAAAAAATAATATACACACGAAACATGTGAACATTACACTGTCCATCACCAAAGATATAATAAAATCAAAGAAACTCGTGTTAAGTTATAGTACACAAGTTAAGTTAGAGAAGTGGAGTAAACGTTTATATCAACTTAAATAAATTCAAATCTTTTGTAATATGGCTAAATGCATACTAGAAGACAGAAGTTTTAACTTAGTAAAAGGTAAGAACTTTTCCTGGTTAGAAGAACAATTTTGTTAGACGTGAACGGCCGCTCAAGTGACTGAAGATTTTTCATTTATTTACTTGATTTATCATTTTCTAAGTCTACGGAGTGATTACTGATTTCTGCCCGTAGTTCCTCTCTTGTTAGCTCGTGATAAGTTATAACTAAAGGTAACTATATAGATCTACTCAATATTTACTTGCTAAAACTTCAAGTTCAAGCTAAACCAAGCTAAAGCTTCATTAGTCACATGAGTTGTCTAAATTTAATAGTATTTTTATAGTAAAAGAAAACATGCATAACGTATTAATGTTAAATATATATAGTTTGGATGAAATACAAATTAAATTAGTGTGTTAATTTGTAAAAATTAGGGGTAGTAAATGTGACCCATTAGGTTGAATGAGTTGTATTAAAATGTATATAATGGGTCAGAATTGATCAAATTAAAAAAAGAATATGATTGAAACGGGTTGACATTTTTTGAAAGTTTTTTTTATGAAACGAGAAAACGGAGGAAACTTTTAGTATTTTCACCTTTTTAGTTTCTGATTTATATTTCGAGTAATGATTTTTAATTATATTTTTCAATTTTTTAATGAAAGGTTTTTGAGATGGATCAAAATGAGTTGAGATTACAAAAACACCTTATTAAAAAAATTCAAAAAATATAATTAAAAAGTTATAACTTGAAATATAAATAAAAAACTGAAAAAAGGTAAAAATACTAAAAAATTTTCTCCGTTTTTCTCGTTCAATTAAAAAAAACCTCGAGAAATGTCAATCTGTTTTGACCTGTTTCAATCATTTTCTTTTTTTAGTTGACCCATTCTGACCCATTATATACATTTTAATACAACCCATTTAACCTATTGATCACATTTGCCACCCTTGATAAAAATTGAGTAGTGTAATTATATATACAACGTAGTGTGATTATAATGTATTGTTATACCGTAATTACAAGTATAAATATATAAGTATTCTGTATTTGGGCCAAAAAGAAATAATAAGTATTCGATGAGCCCAATAAGAACCCGAAATTATCATGATAAGGATTTGTGGACCAACCCGATATCCAACGAGTGGCTGTCTCAACACACAAATAAATACACACACACCCGAAACATGCCATGCGCGCCAACATTGTACAGCCAATACCCGACAATGACCTCCACGACAATTTCTTCACTCTCATTCTCCGCCGCCACCGCCACCGCCACCGCCACCTCCATTTTCCACCACCACACAAATCCTAGTTCACTTTTCAAACCCCGGTCAAAAACAATTACTTCTATGGTTGCGGCCACTATTGCCACAACCTCAACAAAAGTTGTACCTTCAATTATAGTAGGCGGTGGTCGTGTAGGACGGTCCCTAGAAGAAATGGGCGGCGGCGATGATTTTCTGGTTAGAAGAGGGGAACAGGTTCCACTGGATTTCCCGGGACCGATTTTCGTGTGTACTAGGAATGATGATTTAGATGCTGTTCTTCAGTCTACTCCTCAGTCACGTTGGAATGGTACGATGATAATACTATAATTTGTTTAATGCATGTTGGTGTATCGAATTATGATATTATGGTGTTACAAATGTTAAGATGGATTTTTAACAATCACGGATGGTAATGGGGACACGTATATGTAACGGTCTCCAATAAAATGTCGAATATCCGTTAGTTGTACTTTAGGATTTCTAACTACATTTGTTGCTATTTAATTATTTTCTTTATATAATTTTATTACCAAGGAAAATATAGGATTATAATTTATAAACATCACTAATCGCATACCCTTTCAAAATTTAAAACCTCCTTTTCATATCTATGATTGTCACTTGTATTTTTTGTCATCATTAATTTAAAAGGTGAAAAAGGAGGTTAGATTATACATACACGAAAAAAAATAACGAGAAAACGCAGAAAAAGGAAAACATAGTAAAAACACAAGAAATTAATGGAAAAAATCATGTGCAAAACATAAAAAACAGAGAAAGCAAAAAAAAAAAAAAATTGTAAAAAGACAAAAGAAACTAATTAAAAGTGGGTAAGTATGAAAATTTGTTAAATTTTGAAAGTTTTAGTAAAATGTAAAGGATAAACATTCATTCTGTAACTTTTTTTGAAGTAAAATAAATCAAAATGTGTAAATTTGATATATTCTTCATTCATTGAGGAGAGAGATTCAATTTTGGTTATGGGTCCGGTAAATAAACAAAAGTTTACAAGGGGATGCATGCAATTGTCATGAGGTACAATTCTGATAAATAGGGATGCATGTTTTAGATAAGCTGGTCGGGTATCACCTAATATCATACTTGTTTATACACATAAATATTTTTAAAATTAATTTTGTACCCCATCTCATACCTGAATTTTTCGGTATATATATATATTTACCTGTGGGTTCAATCAAAGCAGATTTGGTTTTCTTCCAGAACGGGATGATGGAGCCATGGTTCCACAGTAAAGGTTTGAGTGACGCGGACCAGGTTTTGGCATACTTTGCCGTTTCCAAGATCGGTGAACGACCGATTGATGGTATAACTGATGTTAATCCCGGGGTTTAACCGCAGTTTGTGGCAAATGGGGGTCTGCTATAGCTGCTAGGCTAAATGCTGGAGGCCTTTCATGCAAGGTATAAAATGACCAAACTACCCTTAGATTATAAATTTTACTAAAAAAAGTTGTATAATTAAATTTGTAGTTTTGTTAAAAAAAATGTTTTGTGAAAATATGGAAATCAGGTGCTTGAGAAACACCCCTTTCAGAAGCAAATGCTAGAGAAGCTTATATGGATATCTTCATTCATGCTTGTCGGGGCCCGTCATCCCAGAGCCACTGTGGGCGACGTAGAGAAGGATTTTCGTTGCGAGGTAAGATTATTTGCATCAACATAACACTATGGTCACGCTAGAACAAAATTAGTTTCTAATGTAATAATATGGTTTTGTAATCATATATAACTGACTTAATATTTACAGGTAATTAGTCTGATTGGTGAGCTGGCATCTGCAGCATCAGAAGAGAAAGGTATAGTATTTGATGATGGGATTGAGGATAGATTATGTGCTTATGCTCGAGCGGTTTCTCATTTCCCGACAGCAGTGAAGGAGGTAAGTTTTGTTGGTTAGTAAGTTGCAGACTTGCAGTTGACCTGCTATTTGTTAACTCACCAAGTGTAATGAATCTTGCAGTTTAAATGGAGAAACGGGTGGTTCTATTCGCTCTCAACGAAGGCAATGGCGCAAGGGAAAGAAGACCCGTGTCCGTTGCATACATCTTGGCTTAAAGAATTAAAGATTGTTAGGTAAATAAATTGTGTGTGCCCGAGTGTTTCAAGCAGCTAGTTGTATGGGATGATCCCACATTTGACATTTATGTTCACGGTTCAATCATTTTTAATCAATGTAGCAAATAGAGTTATCTTTATTTTCATAGGTGTAGGCGCGTTCGGTACATACTTTAATCAAATTTTAATATAAAACTCTAAAAGGCCGTTTGTTGTATAATTTGATCAATTTTAAGTAGAGAAGCGTGAAAACTATGCAAACATTTGTACATAGTGCATGAAAGTTGCGAAAATACAGCCGGTTAATTGAAAACCCTATCGGGTATCACAATTAGATACAAGTGTAACGAAGATTTATTTGATATTTAACATTTCTGAACTTTGGTCCAAATATCATTTTTAATACCCTTAACATTGCCACTTGGGTAGTTGGGAGCAAATGGTACCGGGTATTTTCGGTAACCACTTTTTTTTTTTTGGATTGATACTTTCGGTATGGCACTGGCATATTGGGTTGATTACCATCAAATACAGAGCCGGTACCGGTACCCATTTTTAGCTATTTTCGGGATCAGTTTTTTTGGTACTTTTACCGGTTCAAGACGATACTAGTACCGAGCTCATCCATAGTAGTTGGACAACAGTAGAAGCTTATGATTCTTTGGTGGCAGGTCACGGGTTCAAGCCTTGGCCATGGCGTTACTTTAGGCAGTTGTGTAATTTATGAGCAGTGTAGTTTGTTGATAAAAAAACACTTAGTATTAACTACTAAAATTAAATTTGGAGATAATGTGATCGACGTAATTAATAAATGTCCATTGGAAGGCTATACGTCAAAGTATCATTACTAGAATACCGATTATAATTGGTGATGTTATACGTATAGCACCTCAACTCAACACATCAGTATGTTTGTTTGTCAGACTGTCACATCATATAGACCACGTCATACGATTGTATAAAGCAAACTTCAACTCATTATGAGTTGTGTGACTTTTGTCACAACACCACTTTCGCCTAAGTCGGTTTCAGTAATTACACGAGCCTGTATAACAACTTGTATAACACCTTATATATGGCACACACAAAACAGGTTTAGATGAAAATAGGCCTCCATAAGAAAATGTCAACTTGGTTTGAATCAAAATAAGTGCGAATCAAAATTGGCTTGGGTCGAAATTGAAGGTGTTGGGAAAAAAAGGTATAAAAAATAAGTTAACCCGTTGTATTTATATATTGTGGCTATGGTGGAGGACAAGAGGTGATGATGATGGTATAAGGAGTGACGTTGTGAATGGTGATGGCATACATGTTGGACCTGTTGGTCTAGGTGGCGTCGTGGTACACGATGGCTACCTACACGGTCACAAAGGAAATAAGTAACCATAGTATTGTGATGGTACATGTTGGCATATTATGGTATTCTTGATTCATCTTTGGCGTATTCTTCATGACGTATATGTTTTTTCTTTGACAAAATATAACTGGCATAGAAAGGAAAATATTACACGATTCTTTAATTATATAATGATAGTGACAACATTAAATACATTGATAGTGAAAGTAATTTTACGAAGAGGTCTTCGTTATTGCTCACAAAATATATAGAAAGGAAAAACATAACACAATTCTTTATTTATATAGTGACATCGTTAAAGCGATAAAACCAAACAGCATATAATGGTTTCGCAAATGTCCATCCAGTCGATGGTTCCAAGTTTTGCACTACTTTAGAATTGTCTCATTAACAAGATGACCAACTGTGGCACTCGTGAATAGGGATGAGCAAACGGTACCGGAAACCGGTACCGAATCGGATACCAAACTTTTTTATATTTTGGGATCACTACGGTACTGATATTTTTATCAAATTTTTGACTTCCCTACCGGTACCAAACCATGCATTATCAATACTGGTACCTATTTTCGGTATCGATATCGAGCTCGTCCAGACTTATAGTAAAACAACTATTTTTAACCCGAGGACAGATTGGGGGTTGGGAAGGTGCTTTTTCTAAAGCGTATACTTTTAACATGAGATGTGGTAGTTGAATCATTTTGAAAAAAATAAAAAGAAATGGGGGGGGGGGGGTTGTTATTTCTAAAACACTCGATTTATACCGAAATTATATTGGCCAAACCCATTTAACCCCAACCAAATTGATACCTTCTCAACGACCAAGATTGATCCAGATTCATTTTGTTTCGAATCCGTTTTGACCAGAACTAATTTTGCTTATAAGTTAAAACTCATTTCGACCCAGAGCAGATTTTGTTAAAACCTGTTCTAACCTGGACCCAAAACGACCTGACACTTTTGCCAAACTCGTGTAAGGGGTGGCCATGGCGATGGCAGTAGCTGTGGTGCCATGACGACTAATAGCTAGTAGAGACAAACAAAAGCCGTTGCCACATTTGAAACCGGTTGTATAATGTGAATAGGTCCAACTTGACATGTCGTATAAATTGAGTAGACAAAACATAACATTTTGTATCATTTGAGTTAACCAAAAATGAACCCATATAGAAATGTTTTGCACAAAATCAACTCATCCTTTAAAGAATGGTTCATGACTGTCACACTAGATCAAACCTTGAAATCCGGACATTCAGTATCAAATGGTTAAGACATGAAAATTTGCACAAGTGTTCTCACGTGCACAAACAAAAACCTCTTCATATTCGGGACAAAGTATGAAATAAAAAAAATCAAAAAAAAAGGTGCAATAAAAATAAGATAAACAATAGCTCAATCCATGGACAATACAATAAAAACCAAACCTGTATCACAAATCCTAAAACCGGCACGGCACTATCCTGTTTTCACAAAAGCTCCAAATGTCAAAATCACCTGAAAGTTGTAAAATACCCGAACTTAAGATTACAAAATTGGTTCAGGTTAAACCGGTCATTTCACAAGTGTAGAAACATGACAGTCAGGTTGGTTGATCTATAAACACTTATCATCATTTCCTCTAAATAACTTAAGTTAATTATGATTACAAAGCTTATATTATCACATTGATAATCCAAATATTTGGTTGGTTAGGGATAAACCACTACAAAAAACATGGTGAAATTTGGTTGATTCAGAAAAGAACTGCATTAATTATATACTCTTTTGATTAAAGAGGCTGAATACTAACCTTCAAGAATCACAGATGTCTTCTGTTTAGTCTTCTTCATAATCACCAGCATTTTCCAACAAGTAATTAGCTGCGAGTTCTTCATTACGATCACAGGCTAAAAACGCCTCAATAACAAGAGTTCTATCGAAACCCATTGCCTCAAGCTAGAAATACAAAAAACAATAAATCGGTTAAGTAAATTCAAGCCCATATGTACAAAAAATAGGGGTGCGGAAAATAGATCAATACCCGTTCAATGGCTTCCTGTTCTGCTGGAGTAACACTAACCGCATGAGGCATCATCTCCTGATCAGCTTGATCAAAAAGATCCCTATAATAATGGTTGGCGGTTATTATAAAAACACTCAGATATGTAATGTAACAGTAAATTAAACAAGAAAGAAGAAAATGACTGTATTACCCTTCAGAAGCATCAACAGGTTCATTGATTAGTTGTAGAAACTCAGCATGGTTTTCTTGAATTAATCCTAAAAGTTGAGGATTTTGCTTTCCAAGCTCTTGAAGCATGGGCTGTAAAAATTTCAACTGCTTTTACACCGTGTAACAAAAGAAACATAGTTTATATATAAAATTGCCGACAGAACAGAAAATGTGTACCTGCAATATTTGTGGGTTTGATTGTACCATAGACCGCAATGCTTGGAACTGAAATAAGGATTGTAAATTAATAAAATTAACAAATCTGCCTAAAATCCATAACATCACCAAGATCAAGAACCTATATATTTTGATATATTTTGTTATGATTAAGATGTCTACCCTACGGTATGTTATCCATTATTATAGGCCTGTAAACAAACCAACGTCCAGTGAACCGTTTGGCGGGAAGTTTGTTTATGTTCGCTTGATTAATGAACAAACATTAACAAAACTCTTTGTTCAATTAGTTAATCAAACCAACACGAACGCATGTCTTGTTCATTCATTTATGCTTGTAAATGTTCGCTTATGATTGTCCATTTGTGTTCGTTTATATTTGCTCATTAACATTCATTTATGTTTGTTAGCTTACGTTTGCTTAAGTTTGTTCATTTATGTAATTGTTAGGCCTATTACAATGTAGTCTAGCTTATTTAATTAAAATATCACGCATTAATATTTATTAATTTTAGTCAAGCGCTATTAATTTTTAGGCCCAACAGATTAATATTGATGTTGCCTTTAATTGGTGTTTGCTCAGTTATGTCCGTTTGTAACCCGTTCATCTGTTTTAGTTATATTCGTTCGTGTATGTTCATGAACATTTGTTTATAGTATAAACAAACAAACGCAAACAAGAAAACCTAGTTTGTTAAACTGCATGTGTTCGATCATTTGTTCGATTAAAGTTAAATGAACAAACATGTCCAGTTTGTCCGCTTCGTTTACAAGCCTATATAGAGATCTTAATGCATTAAACCACCTGCTGGTTGTTTCTAAGAAAATCAAGGGATCCAAGATTGCCTCTTGCAGCACCTGAAGGTATTTCCTGCAAAGATATTTTTATCAATATTAAATACAAAAAAGAAACAAAAAAACTCACTTTTATGAATACAAAAAAGAAATAACCTGAGGAAACAAATTTAATGGAGAAGCATTAGGTCCTCCAGATAAAGGTGCAACACTTGCAGCAACAGTTTGAGTTGCAGGGACTGCAACTTCTACTGTATCTGGAATACCCTGAAATAATTGGAATAATATTAGTATCTATGTTTCAGAAATATTTATAAAAAAATTTACTGAGAAATATACAGAATACAGGTAGTCGATTGCTCGCTCTGGATTGTTGTAAGCAGCTCGAAGGGCACGAGTAACTGTTTCTTTGTCCCAATTGCCACCGCCTATATCCATTATGTGTTGAATTGTCTGGTCAACGCTATTATTGTCAGCTACATTTGAAGCAGCTTGCCCATTTGTATCAGAATTAACACTGCAATTACAACACACAATAGTCAATACATTTGGTTAAAACAGGCAATTCTGTAATGTGTCGGCCATCGGGTTGTGTTGAACTTAAGCGTTTATTTGAGTCCACTTTGTAAATATTTGTTTATAAATAACTAATGCATTGAATATGAATCCAAAAACTATAGTAAAACTTTTGCAACGGGCAACTTTTGACCTGCTTCTTTCAATGTTAATTTGACCTATTAGCCAATTCATGCATAAACGGGTCGAGATCACCACGTCTAATTTATTTTGATTCAAATAAAAGACTACAATGATAAAGAAAGAGCTCATACGGTGCAGTTACAGTTGCAGGTACATTTGTTGTTGCTGGTCCAGAAGAAGATGTGCTGGTTTTAGAAGCCCTACAATGCAATCACATGTGTAAATGATAAGATCCCACAAACACTTGATTTATATATTTATAGATAAAGAAAAGGCTACTGTGATATGATCCTTCAGAGAACTGATAATCCTCTATAGCTAGCATTTGGTCATCATCCAATTCAACTTTCAGCAGGCGCTTTTTGGCCTTTTTCGGGCCAAGTATCTCGCATTTAATCTCTTCCCACCAAAAGGGGACGTAAAATGCATTAATCATCGTACTTTTCCGTCTTCCTTCTGTAGCATGCTCCACATTAGCCTGAATTTACCCATTAGTATAAGTTTCTGGAGTCGAGAGGAGAAATAAGCCATTAATGATTCATCAAAGTCCAAGAAATGGATACTTTTATAGAAGTAGAAGAAAATCCACATTGTTTAAAGGTAGCAAGAAATTAGACATTCGGATCCATGTTAATATAAATCTCAATTGGCAAAATCCAAAAAGTTGCAACTTAATCCCGGACCAAATTAGATTTAAAAAAACCATTTGTAGAATACCTAACTTTAACAATCTTAAAAACGAGTATTATATGCAACGCAAGTCAGTATTCCTTCTAGCCCATCATGCCAACATTCGTTAGCAAGAAATGGGGATAGTTCTGGTTTCGGTTCGTGCTTATTATCCCCATTTTGTGCCAAACAAATGCTGGCAGAGGGACTTGCTGCCAAATCTTAAATTTTGAAGCTTTACAAAAAAGTTACTAAATTAAATCTACTCTGTAATTTGGTTGAAACTTAATGGGATTTGCCAAATGAGATTGTAAACTAGTAAATATTCAACTATCTAATCTTTGCAACTATTAAATGATGGTAAGGTCTTTCTAATTCTATAAAAGCGCATTAATCTTGATATATGATGAATCATTAACTGTTCTTTCTTTTCTCTCTGGTAACTTCTACTAATGGATAAAAATTTAGGCTACTGACGAGAAAGCTTATTTTAAGCCAATTCATGAGACATTTGGCCTGAAAAAGGCCAAAGAGCAATTGCTGAAGGTTGAATTTGAGGACCAAATGCAAGCCATAGAAAGTATGCGCCTTGAAGCAACGACTATCAATTCTTAGGAAGCTCAGTCATGGGAACTCACTGCTGTTGGGAAGACACGTTAGGCGTGCTGGTAGGATTAGAAGCTACTGGTGCAGTTGTTGATGAAGGCTGCTTGTAACAGCTAAAATGTGACTCATTTATTCATAAAGTATACATGAAGATCATAAATGGCACAACAGAAAAGTACCTGAGCAGATGAAGCTCCACTTGCACCCGAACTCTTACTCTGTTGAAAGAGACATATAATCAGTAAACCAAGCTGTCAATTTTGTGTGCGTGTGTGAGAAAGAGAGAGAGAGACCTTGCTAAGCATGACAACAAGAAAACCTTCCTCAGAGATCTTGTTATCAGCCAATGTAGTTTCATCTTTCAAAACCTTGCCATTATGAATCAATAATTGTTGCCCGCATGGGTAATTAGCTTTCCCTTGTACATCTTCAATATTTTTCTTCACCGCCATAATCTAGTGTCATCACACGTTTTACATCAGTTAAGTATATATACGTGAAAAAGAACTTTCATAAAGCATGCCATACAGATAACCCAATCAAATATGAACTATATAACAGTTAACAAAATATACATAATGCCATATGTATGACAAGATCAAATTGTGAAAGTTATCAGCATGAAAACACTTTTTTGTTCCCTAAATCTTATTCAAGAAAAAGAATATGTTGATGACAGACATGCCAAATCACAGTTCATTCCATCTCTTTTAAATGCTTTCCCAATACATCACCTTTTACTAAAATAAGTGTGCATATAGGCATATAGCCTACAAATAATAGGATGGTAGACATCTTATCTAATTAAAATTACTTCAATTACTCTTACTAGTTACTACAAACCATTAATTGCTTTTACTTTTTAATAAGTCCCTGTATAAACCTGGCTAATAAAATGCATATAACGTTATGTTCCAATTAACAGAAACCTGGATCCATCTTACAAGTCAAATGACCACTGCAAATTGTATTATTAAGTTACACAAAAGTTATCAAATTAGTAGTTTAAAGGTTTTATACCATAACACAATAAGCAAACATCGAGTGATTGAGATGAAAAACAAACAGCAATGTAAATAAGTTCCCATGGGTTACCAGTCCGCGTAAGACTACCATTATTAACTTTCCAAAATGTATGCCACGACTAATTGTTCGCATCTAATGCCGTTTATCTAAAAAAGCATACACAAATTGTCTCTCAAGCATGTCAATCATCCAACTAAAGCTACAACAATCTTCAACAATAGCAGGTGCAAATCATACAGCTATACTCAACTCAATTTAACATAATCTTACACTAGATCAATACCAGATTCACATCAAAACACTCACACAGTGCCCTAATTTAGCATTTACATGAATAATAAACAAGACGAGGTAGATATAAATAATATAAAAGAGGCAGCACATGAGATGAGAAGGAGTGTAATTAGAAACTGACAGTGTTGGAAGGTTGAACCCTAATTTGGAAGTAGCTTCCTTTGAGAGTCTTGACGGTGAGCTTCATCATTCAATTGGTAATGGTAATGATTAGGCGGGAGATTAATTAATTTGTAACCCTAGAAATGCAGAATCGAATGTTAACCACGTACTGTTACTTTCAACAGATGGTTGCCAACGGAATTCACCACGTGTTTCGCACGTGACCATCATACCTTTTCCTTTTTTATGATTTTTTTTTCCTTTTTTAAATAAGCTTATACTCTATTCATAAAAGGAAAATGTTTTTAGAAAGTGAAAAGGACCAAAATGGCCAATTTGACAAACCAAAGTTCTTATTCAAAATGGTTATCTTAAAAACCGTAAAGCCTACTGTTCGACGTTTTATGGAACTAACAAGATCCTGACACGTGTTCTTAAAACAACAAGATCTGTCACCGACCGTTTCTAGAACGAACATTTTGAGTTTTTGTATATATCATTTTCCGTTTTAAAAACATAAATAAGCTTTTTTTAATCAATTGTGCATAGTCTCTAACTCTCAAAACAATTACAAAGATTTGCTTTTGAGTTTTATAACTGTGTCAATCACACATTAACCATTTTTGGATTCACGTATTTTATATTTTAGTCCAGCATTTCAAAGATTTTTGTATTTAGAACAGATCTTCGAAATTGTTGTTTTGGGTACTAGGTGTTAGCATACATTTACGTTTTGCAATGGCATTCCTTTGATTACATTGACTAGTTTGTCATTTAGAACCTTTATTAGCTAATTGTTCAATAAGATAGTGCTTCTTATGTCACATTGGTGTGTTCTTTTAAGAGTATCTGGCATATGTGTACCATATGAATAATAACTTTATATAAATTTGTATCATGTATCCATATAACTGATTCATCAAAACAAGGAGTTCATTTCACATACACAATATTATAAGGAAATAAAAGAATTATGTATCAAGATGGTTTGAAAAACTATGAAATGATATTTTCCAAACTAACACATATATGGACTAACATTCAAAGGTATCGTAATTATATAATGGTGGTTCGAGTAAAATTTCATTTTTCATGTTTATATGTAAGACCTTTTGCAAACACGAACATGGCGATGATGATTCCATGAGAAGAATTATGTGCAGACATAGAATTAAACCTTATATGACAAGATTCATAAAAGAATGAAAAGAAAATAAAAAAGGCTTACAGAAAATTATATTATTTTGTTATTTTTGGGCAATCAAATAAATAGTTGCTGTTGAGCTAACCAAAAGAGCTAACCAAAAGAGCTCCTAGAGCCGAGCCTTGAGCGGCTAAGCCGACGAAAATATTGTTCTTAAAAATTGTAGGTTTCAAGAACCACTGTTGGTCAAGTGTGATCAGTTGACCAGTGTGGTTCGCCAAATTCGTTAGCTTTTCGACATCATAATTATTGGAATGGCTCAAATCGTTGTTCTCACTCATTAACAAATCAATATATATAGTTACATATGCAGCCCAATTGTATTGGGATTGGGATACATTAATAAAAGATATGTATAGTATAAGATATGCACAAACTCTTTAAATATATTCTAATATATATCTCTAGATATATATATGCCGTCCATTAGACCCCCGCAGTCGAAGCGGGAGGAAGCCGTAAGCTGAGACTGGATCTGAAATCTTCAAATAAGACCCGAGGCAACCCTTTGGTGAAGATATCCGCAACCTGAAATCGAGAAGAAACATGTAGAATACGGATTAGGCCACGCCTAACCTTCTCACGAACAAAATGAATGTCAACTTCGATATGTTTAGTTCGCTGGTGTTGTACCGGATTACCCGCCAAATAAATGGCGCTAACATTGTCACAGTAAACAATGGAAGCGCGCTGAGGAGGGTGATGAAGTTCCAGTAACAAGTTGCGAATCCAACATAAATCGGCCACGACGTTTGCGACTCCGCGATATTCGGCCTCGGCACTTGAACGAGACAAAGTAAACTGGCGTTTGGAGGACCAAGAAATTAAATTATCTCCATAATAAACACAAAAACCAGACGTGGATTTGCGTGTGTCAGGGCAACCAGCCCAGTCGGCATCCGTATACGCGACAAGTGAAGAACTGATGGATATTGTTATTTGAAGACCCATTGAGCGAGTTCCGTGAATGTACCGAATGATTCGTTTTAACGCATTATAATGAGATGTTCGAGGAGCATGCATAAACATGCAGATCTGCTGAACTGCGTAGCTAATGTCTGGTCGTGTAAATGTGAGATATTGCAATGCTCCAGCAAGACTACGGTATTGGGTTGCATTGTCAATGAGATCGCCATCAACAACACTCAACTTGCCATTTGTATCAACAGGAGTAGCTATCGGCTTGCAATGGGACATACCGGCCCGTTCAATGATTTCGGACGCATATTTTTCTTGAGAAAGAAATAATCCATTAGTCGTGTGTTTGATAGAAATGCCAAGAAAATAACTCAGTTGTCCAAGATCTTTCATTGCAAATTCACTTTGAAGATGTGACATAAGATTAGACCGTAGAGCTGACGAGGAGGTTACTAGGAGAATGTCATCTACGTATAAAAAAATAAAGGCCATGTCCTTACCTCGTTTGTAGATAAATAATGAGTGATCACATTGACTATGCTTAAAACCCAATGTATAAACGAAATCAGTGAACCGTTGGTACCAAGCACGGGGGGCTTGTTTCAAACCATAAAGGGACTTTTTCAACCGGCAAACATGGTTGGGGAGAAAAGCGTGACGGAAACTGACAGGTTGATGCATAAAGATCGCCTCAGAGAGATGACCATGAAGAAAGGCATTCTTTACATCTAGTTGATGTATATCCCATGACCGAGCTAGTGCAATACCAAGAACAGTACGGATAGTAGCCGGTTTAACAACCAGACTGAATGTTTCACCGTAATCAATACCGACCTATTGAGAGCGACTGTCACATACGAGACGGGCCTTGTACCTTTCAAGAGAGCCATCTGAATTAAATTTATGCTTATAAATCCACATACATCGTATAACATTCATATGAGGTTGACGGGGTACCAACTCCCACGTCTCATTTGCAATAAGAGCATTAAATTCTTCTACCATGGATTGTCTCCAAAAAGGATTAGTTAGGGCATCTTTAGGAGAACGGGGAATAGGAGAAATAGTGTGTGTGATATTTAGGTTAAGTGTTTGTTTTGGTTTAGTGATTCCAGCCATGGAACGTGTGACCATAGATCGAGTAGGAGGGTTAGGAGTGGCTTGGGATTGTGAATTAGTGGATCCCATAGGTGGTTGGTAGGAGAATTAGTATCAGCCATAGGAGGGGGCTGAAATGTGGTTGCAGTAGTGGGTTTAGGTCTACGAGTATAGACAAGAGTTGGTGGTTTGGTCTTGGAATCGGCAAGTATGGAGTTGGATGCGGAGCTCCAAATGTTGGTGTGAGGATCATCTGAGGATAAAAAAATCATTAGAAGGCTGAGAATAATGAAGTTTGGAAAAAGGAAAGACATGTTCATTAAATACAACGTGACGAGAGATGATTAATTTGTTAGAGGCGAGTTCTAAACATTTATATCCTCGATGATTGGAGGGATATCCAAGAAAGACACATGGAGATGAGCGATTTTCAAGTTTATTTATGGTAGTTGAAGGAGTAAGAGGGAAACATAAGCAACCAAAAACGCGAAGATGATGATAATATGGATTTTGTGGTAAAGAAGAGAAGTGGGTGTTTTGTTATTTTTGGTTTTAGAGGGTAGGATATTAAGGAGATATGTGGCCGCTTGCAAAGCATGGTGCCAAAGGTTTTTAGGCGCGGAAGAATGGGCTAAAAGGGTACGCATGATGTTATTGATTGAACGGATTTTGCGTTCCGCTCGGCCATTTTGTGACGAAGTGTGGGGGCAAGAGAAGCGGAAAACCATGCCATGCTTGTTACAAAAATCATGAAATGATTTGTTTGCAAATTCGGTGCCGTTGTCACATTGGAAACATTTAATTTTTCGCTCGAATTATGTGGCAATTAAAGAATGAAAATGAGAAAAGATAGAAAAAACTTGTGATTTATGTTTTAAAGGATATGTCCATAAAAAATTAGTATGTGTGTCCAAGAAAAGAATATAATACCTATGTCCACCTGAGCTAATAACTGGTGAAGTCCACAAGTCACTATGTATTATATCAAACGGCAATAAAGTAGAAGAAACTGAATCAATAAAAGGTATTTTAACTTGTTTTCCAAATACACAAGACTGACAAAAAGACAATTTATTAATGTTTCCGCAATGAATATTAGAATTATTTTTAAGAGAACGTAGAATAGAAGCTCCCGGGTGGCCTAAACGATGATGCCATAGATCTTGTGATAAAGCAGCAAAAGTAGAATGCGGAAGAACTTGAGAGTTTGTTGGTGAAGTAAGAGGATAGAGCGGGCCGGTGCTGTTGCATCTAATGATGGGAATTTGCGTCTGGTAATCCTTCACAAGAAAACCATAAGGATCAAAATCAATAGATAGTTGATTATCAGTAGTTAAACGACGTACAATTTGTAATTAGGCTTGGAGAATAAAGAATGTAATTAAGTTGAAAGGGTGGAAAAGGATATTTTAGGGTTGTGTGGCCGGTTCCTTTAATTGGTATTTTGGAGCCATTTCCGACGGTAATATCATTTGATGAATTATTGAAAAATCGAGACGAGTTAGGTAGCATACATGTCGAATTTGTCATATGCGATGTAGCTCCCGTGTCCATATTCCAAGTATCAAGAGGGTTCAAAGACATTGTGTACATAGCTTGTTCAATGTCAGTGGGAGCATATTCGGAACCAACATTTGATGGGGCGGGCCGTGGTCCTAAGATTCCAGCATATGCTTGATTCGGGTTGGGCTTGGGCTGGTTATGCAGTGGAACAGTGGGGAATGGACAAGGGGGGGTAGCCCACTGTTGGCGTTGAAACCCAGCATTAGGCCCTGATGTGTAGTAAAACACACTTACTTTCCCTATGATTTTATCATGGTTTTTATGCTTAATTGTTTATTTTATGAAAATATTGGGGGTTAAGTGCAATAATTTATAAAGTTTAAATGTTAATTGTAGGTTTATGAAAGATGGTGAAAAAAGAGTTAAGTTGGAAGACTTTAGGGGCCTTTTTGGTCAAGTTTCAAAGCTACAACTCAAGGCCTGACCCAAGCCCACAAGTTAGAAGCCTTGCATGATATTATATTAAGTTAATTAACTTAATTCTCAGCCATTATCCAGCCAAAATCCCGAAAATCAAAAAAACCCTAACCTATTCAATAGTTCCGATCGGAACAGCAGCAAAAGAAGAAGAAAAAAAAAGAAGATTTGGCGGCTGTGGTGGCTGTGACGGCTGGAGAAGAAGAAGAACATCAAGGAGACTCTTGTGCAGCTGCTAGGCATCAAATACATCCATAAACTCAGCCATATAACCCTAAGTAATCATCTTTAAACTTTGTTTTTGTTCAAGAACCCTAACTAGTTGAATTGATCTTTTTCTTTGGATTGTTTTGCAAGTAATTGATTGTTTGACTTTGATTTAGTTATTCTTGGATCTTGAATGAGTTTGATTATGTTTATGTTGATGTTTATGATGTTTTACTTGAATGTTAATGGCTGTCCAAAATTAACGAGTAGCTAATCTTGTTTGTTCTACCTAGGTTTGATGAGTATTGTTAGGTTTTGACTAGTAATATGGATTGTTAATGATCATGGCTTAAATTGTTAATGTAAAGTTTGATTTAACAATAAATTAGATTGTGTTTAGTGGCTGTGTTTTATTTGATTATACCTAATAACCTCGTGCTTTAATTAATTGAATCGGTTTTGATTAGTTGTTGCATGTTTAAGGCTCTTTACTTTGTGTTTAAGGTTTGTTTGCGGGGTGTACAACCGTAGGGATAAGTGGGTAAATTAATTAGATAAAATCAGTTGTGAAACACCTTCTTAGAGACCGAGAGGTGATAAGAAGTAAACTCGTCTCATTACTTTTACTTGTTAGAATTAAGATCGCGCGAGAGCGGGTTTTGTTCTTGTCGGGTTTGGGTGTTTGAGCGATTAGTTGGTCTAGTTTAAGTTAAGTTGAATTGTTCCTCTATCCTTGGTTGCGTAGTATTCGTTTCCATTAGGCTAGTGTGTCGTTGAGACCGAGAGGTGAGTCGGCATTAGAACACGTTAATAATTTGTTTTCCCGGTTTATTCTTAAAATCAACTAAAATAAGTTAGAGTTTGTTAGTGAGACCGAGAGGTGATCTGATCTTCTTGAGCGAACCTTAGTTGTGTCATCCTTTAGAACCGGTGTCGTGAGAGTTTTCAATCCATTGTCTTGTCTCCTTCAATATGATTCTTACCTAGGTAGACGTTTTTATCACTGCAGTCAAAGTTTTCGAAGTTTTGTCAAAAGTTTTCATTTAGTTAAGTTAAGTAGTTAAATAAAATCTAAAAAAGAAATCAATTAAATATTTTGGTGAGTCTTGGTTAGAGTTTAGTGATTATAAACGTTTTCACGTGTCTTCGAGTTCGATATCCGGACTTTCCTCATCTGTGCTTCGTTGCGACTTGTTTGGTTTTTAAATGCTCGACACAGCTGCAGGAGGTAACCTACTGACAACGAAAGATACGGATGAGTGCATTGCCTTGTTTAATGGTTTAGCCATGAGTGGATACCAGCGACCACCAGTTAAGAGTACCAAAACCGTCGATTCCCTATCACGCGGCATGCATTCGGTCGACATGAGCACCGCACTTGCGGCACAAGTTGAAGCGTTAGCAAAGATCGTGAAGGAATTGCAGGTGAAAAGTAAGTTATGCGAGATCCGTAGAGGGGGACATGATACTGTTCAGTGCCCCGTAGGTTTCCAGGAGGAGGCAGTCGACTTCGTTAATAATCCAAACCGAAATCAACATTCTTTCAATTCTTATAATTCGGGGTGGAGAGGTAACCAAAATTCCAATTGGAGGAACGGAAATCAGTCCGGCTTCCAGCAACGTCAGAGCCTATTCCAGGATTCCGGTGAGGGAACGAGTAGTGGGGAGAAGAAGCCCACGTTAGAGGAGATGATGGCACAGCAGACACAGATGCTGTCGCAAATCATGACTCGAGAGGACTCCCGTCACAAAGAAACTCAAGAGAAATTCCGGGAGCACGAGTCATTCATGAGAAATCAAGGAGCGTCAATTCAAAATCTTGAGCGTCAGATGGGAGAGATAGCAAGTCGTCTAAATGAGAGGTTGCCAGGTACACTTCCAAGTAACACTAAACAAAATCCGAAGGCTGTGACGACAAGTAGCGGTGCAGGGGCACGTAGCGAGCCCGTGATTCAAGAGGCGACGAGAGGAGTCGTTAACGAGCCTGCGGTAGATGTAGAGGAGCAGGTAGACGAGGAGATTCAGTTGGAGTCTCCACCGGCCAAGGTGCATCAGAGGCACAGCCCCGGAAGTTCAGCACAGGCCGAGAGCCAACCATTACCCAGCACACCACCGAGAGTCTACAAACCCAGACTCCCATATACCGGGAGAGTCCGTAAGGACAGAGACGAGGAGCAGAACTCCAGATTTCTTAATCTTCTGAAGCAACTTCATCTTAATATTCCTTTCCTTGAGGCACTTACGCAAATGCCCAAATACGCAAAGTTTCTTAAGGATATTCTTTCGAACAAAGAGAAGTTAGCCGAAGTCTCTTCCATTCCCCTGAGTGTTGGTTGCTCTGCAGTCTTGCAGAGAAAGTTACCAGAACATATGTCATATCCTGGGAGTTTCACAATTCCCTGCATCTTGAGTGATAATACGGTCGTCCATGCGCTGGCAGATCTTAGTGCCAGTATTAATCTCATGCCGTATTCCGTGTATCGCAAGTTGGGTCTAGGCGAACCGAGGCCTACCCGTATGAGTATCCAGCTTGCTGATCGTTCTGTGAAATACCCCCGAGGGGTGGTTGAGAACATGCTTGTTCATGTCGACAAGTTCATCTTCCCGGTGGACTTTGTCATCCTGGACATGAACGATGACGATAGTGTCCCACTCATCTTGGGCCGACCATTCTTTGCCACTGCACAGGCATTGATCGATGTCTGCGAGGGTAAATTAATATTAAGAGTTGGGGATGAGAACGTCACCTTTGACGTTCGACAGTCACTGAAACACCCCAAGTCTGCTGATGACTCCTTATACTTCATTGATACCATCATGGAGCATGTCGGGGAGTTTCTCAGCGAAATTTGTGGAGGATCTGCCTCCGACACCCAGATTCTCGATAGGGAGATTCCGGAGATTGAAATGGTTGCCGTAACCAATCAGTCCTTAAATGACGAAACCAGTCGCATATCCCTGAATCTGGCGTGTCAGCTGAGATCGTACGAGACGATCCGATGGACCGACCTTCGGTCGAGAGTCCTCCTCTTTCCTTAGAGCTTAAGGATTTACCTTCCCATCTTGAGTATGCATTTTTAGATTAAGAGAGGAAGCTTCCGGTTATCATTGCATCTGCCTTGACCGAGGTCGAGAAGGAGAAGTTGTTGAGGGTGCTACGAGAACACAAGGAGGCTATTGCTTGGAAGATTATCGACATCAAGGGTATCAACCCATCGTTTTGCACTTATAAAATCCTTATGGAGGAAAATTTCAAAACTGTCGTCCAGCCGCAACGGCGGCTTAATCCGAAAATGCAAGAGGTCGTAAAGAAGGAGATCATTAAACTCCTTGATGCGGGGATCATTTTCCCCATTTTTGATAGTGCTTGGGTGAGTCCAGTTCAAGTGGTTCCTAAAAAGGGTGGCATGACTGTCGTCACCAACGAGAGGAACGAGCTTATTCCCACGAGGACTGTGAAGGGATGGCGAGTCTGCATCGACTATCGCTGATTGAATGATGCCACCAGGAAAGACCACTTTCCTCTCCCATTCATTGATCAGATGTTAGAGCGTTTAGCAGTTCAGCAGTACTACTTCTTCCTAGATGGTTTCTCCGGGTACTTCCAGGTTCCGGTAGCTCCCGACGATCAGGAGAAAACCACTTTCACCTGCCCTTACGGAACGTTTGCTTACAAACGTATGCCGTTCGGACTTTGTAACGCTCCGGCCACATTCCAGAGGTGTATGGTGGCCATTTTCCATGATATGATCGAGGACTTCATGGAGGTGTTCATGGACGATTTTTCCGTATTTGGGAGTTCCTTCGATCATTGTTTATCAAATCTCGAGAGGATGATGTCCCGCTGCGTTGACACAAACCTAGTCCTTAACTGGGAAAAATGTCATTTCATGGTTCGCGAGGGCATTGTTCTAGGTCATGGAATCTCAAGTGCGGGGATAGAGGTTGACCGGGCAAAGGTCGAGACCATTTCTAATCTTCCCCCGCCTATTTCTGTGAGATCAATTCGTAGCTTTCTAGGTCATGCCGGGTTCTACCGCCGGTTCATCAAAGATTTTTCTAAAATCGCGAGACCCATGACCAAACTTTTGGAGAAGGATGCTCCATTTGTTTTTCCTGAGCAGTGTATCGAGGCGTTTGATCTTCTAAAAGACAAACTCGTTAACGCCCCAATCATGGTTGCTCCCGACTGGTCGTTACCATTCGAGTTGATGTGTGACGCGAGCGACTTTGCAGTCGGAGCGGTTCTTGGACAACGAAAGGATAAACATTTCCATCTGATCTACTATGCGAGCCAGACCTTAAATGGCGCACAGGAAAGCTATACCACCACCGAAAAAGAGCTTTTAGCTGTGGTGTTCGCTTTCGACAAATTTAGGTCCTATCTAGTTTTGTCCAAAACGATTGTTTATACGGATCACGCCGCTGTTAGATATCTTTTCAGCAAGCAGGATGCTAAGCCTCGTCTTATCCGATGGATCCTGTTGCTTCAAGAGTTTGATATAGAGATCCGTGATAAAAAGGGGGCCGAGAATGTGGTGGCTGATCATCTTTCATGTCTAGAGGGAGTTGATTTAGGAGATTCGGGAGTTAGGATCGACGATCGTTTTCCGACGGAGAGTCTGATGTTTGTTACTGCACAAGAGGAAGGTTTTCCATGGTTTGCTGATTTCACGAACTATCTTGCTGACGGATACCTCCCAAAGATGCCTTACCAGGAAAAGAAGAAATTCTTTGCTGACATCAAATTTTACCTTTGGGACGATCCATATCTTTTCCGCACTGGTGCTGATCAGCTTATTAGAAGATGTGTAGATGTCAAGGAAGGATGGCAAATTTTGAGCCATTGTCATGTGGGACCGACTGGAGGTCACCACGGTGTGAGTTCTACGGCAATGAAAGTCTTTGCAACTGGTTTTTACTGGCCGTCTATCTTTAAGGATGCTCATCTGTTCGTTAAGAGTTGTGATCGTTGCCAGCGTGTAAGTAATTTCTTCGCGAAACGAAATGCCCCAGAATGCCATTCAAGTTTGTGAAGTTTTTGATATTTGGGGTATTGATTTCATGGGACCGTTTCCATCTTCGCGTGGAAACAAATATATACTCGTGGCCGTCGATTACGTGTCTAATTGGGTTGAGGCCAAAGATCTACCCACCAATGATGCCCGAGTGGTAGTCCGTTTTCTAAAAAGTCTATTTGCTCGTTTTGGATTCCCGAAAGCCTTGATCAGTGATCGAGGTACTCACTTTTGCAACTCGCAGATGGATAAGGCGTTGAAGCGTTATGGGGTCACCCATCGGCTTGCGACCGCCGACCACCCACAGACTAGCGGGCAAGTAGAAGTGAGTAATCGGGGAATCAAACGTATTCTCGAGAAAACGGTTGGTTCAAATCGTCGGGATTGGTCCGAAAAGTTAGATGACGCTCTGTGGGCCTTCCGTACAGCCTACAAGACTCCGACTGGTTCCACACCATTTCGGATGATTTATGGGAAGGCCTGTCATCTTCCTGTTGAATTGGAACACCGCGCTTCATGGGCCCTTCAAAGGGTTAATCTTGATTTACCCGCCGAAGAGGGTAATTGTTTCCATCAATTACACGAATTAAAGGAGCTCCGGGATCACGCATATGCACAATCATTTCGGTATAAGGAGCATACGAAGGAACTGCATGACAGGAAATTGAAGGGTAATAAGCAGTTCAAGTGTGGGGATAAGGTTTTACTGTATGACTCACGGCTGAGGTTATTCCCGGGAAAGTTGAAATCCCGATGGTTGAGACCGTTCACGGTTACTGAGGTTTTCCCGTATAGCACGATTGAGGTACAAGATCGAAGCAGGAAGTTTAAGGTGAACGGCCATAGATTGAAGCACTACATAGGAGAGCCGATAACTGATCATACAGTCGAGGTGTTCTACCTTGACTCATTCACCGAGAAATAGGCGTGATGGATGCATCACTCGGGAGACAGCCCGAGTTGTAGAGTTTGTATTATGATTCTCTTTATCTGTTTTTATTTGTTTTATTTTTATTTATATTTATAAAAACATAAAAATACAAAAAAATATATATATTTAATAAAAATCAAAAAAAAATTAAAAAATTCAAAAACACAAAAATATGTTTATTTCTTATGTTTTTGTTTTCTGTTTCGTACGCCGCTACATGCGAGCGAGTTTGAGTTTTTACAGGTATTATTATGCGCATGGTAGCTCTGATGGCGTTTTGGAACTGGTTCACCAGAGGTTGCGGCCGCAAATAAAATGCTATACGGTCGTTCGTTCGAGTCATACACAGCTGATGAAGAATCTGCATCTAAACCAGGGGAGTAACCCGTTCTCTATTTTAATTTCTGTTCTTTCAAGTTTTAATTTTATGCTTTACGTTTTATTTTTATTTTATTTCTTTTCCTTGTTCTCATCGAGGACGATTTCGTTCTAAGCGTGGGGATGGGAATTTATTTTACTTAGTTGTAGAAAAAAAAATTTAAAAATAAAAAGTTTTCACTTGTTTTTCGTTTTCGTACTTTGATTAAAAAAAACAAAAAAATGTCCCTTGTTTTTAGTTTCTTTTGCATTAAAGTGGGAGATGATGATATTTATCGGAAATCGGTTTTTCAAACTACTAATAATATTAGATAAATAAAAGAAAACGCACTTAACTTGGGATGCGTCGGTAGGCTCAGCCTTGAAAATGAAAGGGCAAATTTGATAAAACGGTTAAACGGAAATCTTTTGTGGGTAAAGCGTTTTATCCGTGGAAAATAAGCAATGAAAGGTCGGACCATACTCAAGCCTCAAATTTTGGTATGAAAAAAAAGTGCTAGTATCATGAGTTTTAAAAAATTTGAATACATTATCATATGATGCTTGGGTAGGTTTAACGTTAGAGTATGCCGTGTAGCCTGTGATATAATCTTAAGCTGCTAGTTTAGTGTTTTACACCTCATTGGCGTATGGTTTTATAACCTTAAATCCTGTATTGATGGGATGCCTCGGGTCCGGAGACCATGGGTCTGTATGCAATCTATTTATCTGGGTATTCACAATTCCTAAGTGGGGTTGTGGATATTTAAAATAAAGCCAAAGAGCAAACCCTTATAAGTCTATAAACATGATCACAAAAAAAAGTACAGAAGTACAAATACACTACAGACTTGATCATCCACGCTGTTAGCCATGTGGGGTCCCCTTGCTCGCGTCTCATTACCATTAAGAAACGGACCACAAGGGACACGCTACATGTAAGCCCTACAGATGAAATTTTGCATACTCACATATGGTGAAGGATTTGGGGTATTGCTTGATAACGGGGGTATGTCATGTTGTGGGGAACACTAGCTATTAATTAATTGAACCTTAATCGTATCTAATGGCTGCTTGGTAGACTTTGATGCTTAAGCTTAGGTGGATAAACAATACCCTTGATCGTCTTAACTATTCATAAATATTGAGCAACAAAGTTTTAAATCTGCTAACTTTGAGGTTTAAGTTAAGTTGGGGTGGTCTGGTCCGGTAAAAGCTGAAAATAAGTGGGTCTTAATTGTGTAAACCACTAAGTAATATTATTGTCGGATCTTATTTGTCCCAGTAAATATTAAGGCATGGGTTTAGGTGGACAAAAATATCGATGATCGCGGTTTTTGCGTTTTTCTGAGCTTTAAAATCTAACCTATATGTTTGATTTGACTATGATTTTCCGATTTTGATCCAACTGCAGTCAAATCTTTTTCAGGGACGAAAAAGTCTTAAGTGTGGGGATGTTTGATGTGTAGTAAAACACACTTACTTTCCTTATGATTTTATCATGGTTTTTATGCTTAATTGTTTATTTTATGAAAATATTAGGGGTTAAGTGCAATAATTTACAAAGTTTAAATGTTAATTGTAGATTTATGAAAGATGGTGAAAAAAGAGTTAAGTTGGAAGACTTTAGGGGCCTTTTTGGTCAAGTTTCAAAGCTACAACTCAAGGCCCGACCCAAGCCCACAAGTTAGAAGCCTTGCATGATATTATATTAAGTTAATTAACTTAATTCTCAGCCATTATCCAGCCAAAATCCCGAAAATCAAAAAAACCCTAACCTATTCAATAGTTCCGATCGGAACAGCAGCAAAAGAAGAAGAAAAAAAAAGAAGATTTGGCGGCTGTGGTTGCTGTGACAGCTGGAGAAGAAGAAGAACATCAAGGAGACTCTTGTGCAGCTGCTAGGCATCAAATACATCCATAAACTCAGCCATATAACCCTAAGTAATCATCTTTAAACTTTGTTTTTGTTCAAGAACCCTAACTAGTTGAATTGATCTTTTTCTTTGGATTGTTTTGCAAGTAATTGATTGTTTGACTTTGATTTAGTTATTCTTGGATCTTAAATGAGTTTGATTATGTTTATGTTGATGTTTATGATGTTTTACTTGAATGTTAATGGCTGTCCAAAATTAACGAGTAGCTAATCTTGTTTGTTCTACCTAGGTTTGATGAGTATTGTTAGGTTTTGACTAGTAATATGGATTGTTAATGATCATGGCTTAAATTGTTAATGTAAAGTTTGATTTAACAATAAATTAGATTGTGTTTAGTGGCTGTGTTTTGTTTGATTATACCTAATAACCTCGTGCTTTAATTAATTGAATCGGTTTTGATTAGTTGTTGCATGTTTAAGGCTCTTTACTTTGTGTTTAAGGTTTGTTTGCGGGGTGTACAACCGTAGGGATAAGTGGGTAAATTAATTAGATAAAATCAGTTGTGAAACACCTTCTTAGAGACCGAGAGGTGATAAGAAGTAAACTCGTCTCATTACTTTTACTTGTTAGAATTAAGATCGCGCGAGAGCGGGTTTTGTTCTTGTCGGGTTTGGGTGTTTGAGCGATTAGTTGGTCTAGTTTAAGTTAAGTTGAATTGTTCCTCTATCCTTGGTTGCGTAGTATTCGTTTCCATTAGGCTAGTGTGTCGGTGAGACCGAGAGGTGAGTCGGCATTAGAACACGTTAATAATTTGTTTTCCCGGTTTATTCTTAAAATCAACTAAAATAAGTTAGAGTTTGTTAGTGAGACCGAGAGGTGATCTGATCTTCTTGAGCGAACCTTAGTTGTGTCATCCTTTAGAACCGGTGTCGTGAGAGTTTTCAATCCATTGTCTTGTCATCTCCTTCAATATGATTCTTACCTAGGTAGACGTTTTTATCACTGCAGTCAAAGTTTTCGAAGTTTTGTCAAAAGTTTTCATTTAGTTAAGTTAAGTAGTTAAATAAAATCTAAAAAAGAAATCAATTAAATATTTTGGTGAGTCTTGGTTAGAGTTTAGTGATTATAAACGTTTTCACGTGTCTTCGAGTTCGATATCCGGACTTTCCTCATCTGTGCTATACGCGACCGGTACACTTGCCGTTTATGTGAACTAGGATAGATTGTTTGCTTTTTAAAGCTTCGTTGCGACTTGTGTTTTATTTATATATATATATATTTTTTCGCACATCAGGCCCACTAGGATAGCCTGGAGATTGAGATTGGTTATTGGGCCACTGATTTTGTGGGGGTGGATTGCCAGCCCAATGTGAATGTTGACCAGCCCATTGTGAATGTGGACCTGGATACATGGAGGAATTTTGGCCGGTCCAATTTCCTTGATTTCCGAATCCCGAGCTATTTCCTCCATTAAATCCGCGACCACACCCACGACCCCTGCCCCTGCCACGGCAGCCGTAAGATTGACCTCGGCCTCGAGCAAAATAATCACCATTGCGTGATTGTTGATAGTTGTCCCCGGATCGATTCTGAGATTGGTTATGAGCAATCAAGGCAGCAGCACGAGAATTTTTTTTATCTTGAAAGATGTTGGCTAAGGTTATCCATGCTTTTGCTGCAGTAGTGTCTGGTGCCAAAATCGTGTGGAGAAGATCGCCGGATATGGTCCCGTATATCCATTGTAGGACGATTGCATCAATACGGGGCCAGAGTTTTAATTCTGCTTCCTTTTCTTTTCCTGTGGCAGAAGAGGAGGAAGATGATTCTGGTGGGATTATATGTTCAAGAACTTCGAATGCCTTGCAGTCTATCTTGAATAATTCGGACCATGACGTGTATTGGCTACTTTCCATCTCAAGTTTGAGTGGAATAAAATTGTGAATGTTAGTTTGGATGTAATTTCTCCATATCGATGTTAACTGGTTTAGAAATAATGAAGAGAGGATTTGGCAGATGGGAGTAGAGTAGAAAGTTGCGCGTTAGGGTTTACGATAGAGAATTGGAGAACTGGTAATTCAGAGAATTATGCGCTCTTATACCATATTGGAATGGCTCAAATCGTTGTTCTCACTCATTAACAAATCAATATATATAGTTATATATGAAGCCCAATTGTATTGGGATTGGGATACATTAATACAAGATATGTATAATATAAGATATGCACAAACTCTTTAAATATATTCTAATATATATCTCTAGATATATATATGCCGTCCATTAATAATAATCAGTAACCACATGAACCTTCAAGATGTTTTTGAGGACATCTTGTGGTTTTCCAAATAATCGCGATATGGCATTATTAGGAACTGCGAAAACTGTAATTTTTTTAAGTGAATTGATCTCTGAGGCGAGATTGGTTTGGGTAAGATATTGATTAAATGTGCTAAAAGAGGGGTATTGGTTTAGCATATAGGTGATGTTAAAGGCATTTGAGTGGTGAATGAAGAACAAATTAGTGTATAGCAATAGATAAACCTTGAAATGTATCATGATAGAGGAGTTTGTGGTTAATAATAAAAATAGATATATATTACATATATGACAGATTAGTGAAGTAAAAGATTAGGACAGTTTCAAGATAAGAAACAGGAGATTTTGTGGCATTTATGGAGGAAATTTGTTTGTAGTCATCAACCATACAAAGTAACATAACAGTTAATATTTATGTCAATATTGTCATGTGTAATACTGCATGATTAGATTTGTCATAAAATTACTTCTAGATTCAACAATCAAAGAGGCATTAACTTGACTAATATCCAGTTGATTACACGTAAACTTTACAAGAATGAATGATCATAAACACAACGACAAAATCATGAAAGTGTTTTTCAATTTCAAAACCAATATTGCTAAAGAAACTGTGTGTCGTATGTACCATGATACAACCTAAGAAAACTTACAGATCCTAACTTTGAATCCTACTATCAATGTTGCTACAATCTCTAGGAAATGGTAACTAATCTTACTGGAACGGGAAAGCTCTGCACTTCATGTAATCTAGCCTTCATATCTTCATTTGTAGTAACATGCGCATCTTCTTCATAACTTGAATATTCATCCGCGCACGTAGACTGCAACCACAGCTCATCAGCATCTTCTTCATCATCATTGAAAGATAACAATGACGACGTTATGCTGTTTATGTCAAAAGCCACACGTGATTTTCCAACTTCGTTGGTACGACCGTCGTTATCATTGCACAACCCTTTTAAGAATGGATGATTCAACAACATATTAGCGGTTAATCTGCACATAACCTTTTTGCACAAACAATGTTTCAAGAAGCTCTTCCCTTCTGCGGATATGCTGCTAGAAACAGATAACAAGTCAACTTCGTCACCAATACGAGCTAACATCTCATCAGTACTCAAATCTCGATTCGAAAACCAAAGTGGTTTTCCAGTCAACATCTCAAACACGATACACCCGAACGCCTAAATATCAGCAGGTTGTTCTTGCATACCATTAATCAAAGCTTCCGGTGATAAATACATAGGGGTGCCCCAACCATAACTGTTTTTCTTGGCCCGTTTCGTCCTCTTCGCCAATCCAAAATCCCCAATTTTGGAAATAAAACCACCGGTTTTTCCCGCTACAAGCAATACATTTTCTGGTTTCAAATCACAATGAACAAACCCTCGCTTGTGAACGTGACTCAATCCACGAAGAATCGACCTAGCATGTCGCCGCACATCCAACTCCGGTAATCCCACACCATTCGAGTTCTTGATGAGATCAGCAAGGGTTCCACCAGAGCCATACTCCAATAACAAGTTGTACATCATCTGGCCTTGATCTCCGATCGTAACCTCTTCACCGAAACACCTGATGACATTCAAACAACCGCGAATGTTATCCAGAACCTCTTTCTCCTTCTGAATCGAACCCGAAGAAGAGACATCTGCAGATTTCACAGCCATAATTGGGGGATACAAGCTGTATCTCGACTTGACATTGGCAACGAAAACACGGCCGAAACTGCCTTTACCGATCATTGCACCTCTGAACCAAGAAACGCCATCGCCATACATCTTCTTCCAATCTTCTTGCTTACTTCTCTTACCTTCGTGAACATGTTCTTCACCAAACAACCTTCGTTTCATCGTCTTGGGTTCCATGGAATGATGTGTGAATGTAAAACTTAGGGTTTTGGCTTCAAATTAAGGAAATATGATGTAGTGTTGTGCAATGGTTGTGTGTTATGTATGTTTATATACGAATGGGTAACGGTTAATGTTTGTTATGAAACTTGGCTGTCACGTCTCCTCCTAATATGAATATTTATGAAAAATGTTTATAAGAAAATGATTTTAAAAGTTAAAAGTTGTTCAAAAAGATTTTGAAAGTTAAAAGTCGTTCACAAAGATTTTGAAAGTTAAAAGAAAAACGAAAATATCGGAAATATTCAAATATATCAAGATAATATTTCAATTTGGTAAGTTGCGTGTTATAAGATCACATAGTAAAGAAAACAAATATTTCAATTTAGTGTAAATCTATCATGGTTCTCTTAATGACCAAGTTAAGCCCCTTATTTTCGTCCATAGCTGGGAGTTAAGCAAAGATGATTTGTTAGAAGGGAATTTAAAGGGGTGCATATATAGAACCGACTCGAACTAGAAACCAACAGCTTGTCTTTGCTTTTCTGAAAAAGTTGAAATAACGGTTTTGGTTCGGTTTTGTGTTTTGTGAAGAACCTAAAAAATGAACAGAACCAAAAATACCGTAGAAACCGAGAAAAATTGTAACGGCCGAACCAAACCTAACCATTAAAACCGAACCAAATATTGTTTTATTTTTATCTTTTTCTATTTTGTTAACCAGGATATTTGTTTTATTTTAATTTTGACGTTAATCAATTATGTTTTGTCAATTTTGAGTGTTTTAAATATTCTTTATTAAATTTATAACATTTTAATTCAATAAACTGAGTCATTTTTCTTTTTGCCCAAAACTTTTCTAGTCTAATTAGCAAAACCGAAAAAACCACATCCAAAACCATATCAAACCCGAATCAAAAAACAATAACCGAAAAAACGAAACCGAAAGGTTTTGAAAAAACAAAATACCGAATATTTGATTTTCGGTTTGGTTTTAGCCCATATCACACCATGCACATCCATAGAAGGATTATTATTCTCAAATGGTCAAATTATTATAGTACATAATATGTAAAACTTGGAGCAACATCAACTTGAAGGACCCGAATGGTTAATACGAAAAGTATAAGGGTGGTACGGAAGATCTCAAGGGGCGGTTTGGTGGAGATCCAAAGTTTAGGGACCAAGTTGAATAACTTGGTGTCATAGTTATATTTTATTTATTATTAAATAAATTAGAAGTCTAGTATGATTATGTTTCCTAGTTTTAGTATGATAGAATTGTGGGTGCTATATAAACCCATCATTAGTTTTCTTTTGTTGAGAGTAGAGAAGAGTAGAGAGAGTAGAAAAGTATTTTGTTCTTGTTTTCTATTAATGAAAAGAGTCGCATAAACGTTTTATGCAATATCGTGGTTGGTGTTCTTGATTCACTTGTCTAAGGTTTAACAAGTGGTATCAAAGCCTAACGATCCAGGCTCGTGCTTTCGATCGACGACAAGTCTTGATTGCGGTAGTGGTTCCAATCAAAGACATAAGAGGTTAGAAAATCGATCAAAGAAAAAGGAGAGTGTTAGACGAAGAAAAGAAGAGAAGATTTGGTTGTGCTTTGTTTCTTGCGTGGCAAATAATAAAGAGGCCAAGAAAAGTTATTTGTTTTTGAGCTATACTCAAAAGGTGAAGTAGTTAGTCGGTGAGAAATAATATTGCTGCTCAATATATAATATATTGATTTATTTTGTGTTCACCCATATGATCACCACAAAGTCCAAACCACAATTTTATTTATAATTGTGCTGTTGAGATTTACATCACCGCGGCCCCCACACAAATTGTTTGTGTTTTTGTCCTGCATGAATTAACCTATACACCAAAATTCAATATCCACGTTTTGATTTGTGAGATATTATAGCACTATTTCTGTCAGCACCGTTTGATCAGCAGTGTTTCTGGGGATAGTTATTTTCGCAAAGAAGCGTTGTTCATAACTTAAAAGAAACCGATCACAGTTGTAGCAAAGGAATCGATTGCAGCAAGAATTATATCAACAAATCCGAAACGATGGCAGAATTCCAGGTCGTAGGAGGAATCAAGAAACTGAATCAAAGCAACTACAAACAATGGTCAACATGCATTAAATCGTATCTTCAAGGTCAAGATCTTTGGCAGGTAACGAACGGGTTCGAGACGAGACAACCTGCAAACGATATTAACGGTGGTATCGGGAAGTGGCAGGTGAAAGCGGGCCGAGCGATGTTTATCATCAAGATGACGGTGGATGATGATGTTCTTGATCACATTCAAGATCTCGAATACCCAAAGCAAGCGTGGGATACGCTAGAGACCTTATTCACGAAGAAGAACGATGCTCGATTGCAACTAGTCGAAGGTGAGTTGATGACGATTATTCAAGGTGATCTTCCTATTTCACAATATTTTCGTAAAGTGAAGAATTTGTGTCGCGAGATTGGAGAACTCGATCCACAGTCTCGGGTTAGCGATGCTCGTATGAAGCGGATACTCATCCACGGTTTAAGGCCGGAGTATCGTAGCTTTGTTACCACTATTCAAGGGTGGGCGACCCAACCGAGTATAACCGAGTTCGAGAATATTCTTGCCGGACAAGAAGCTTTAGCAAAACAGTTAGCCGGTGTGTCGATTAAAACCGAGAGCAAAGCCTTGTATGTCGGAAGGAAGGAGAAGCATCGGTTTACTAAAAATCATAACCGTTACAGCGAGAAAGGTAAGAGTAAATATCGGGAGAACGAGAAACGTGACCGACCCAAGAAGAGAGAATGGAACCGGAAGGGTCGGGTTGAAAACTGTGAAGAAGATTCATCGGATGAAGAGAACGGAGACAAGGAATCAAGGTACCAACCAAAACAGTTTCCTTTTAGGTGCCATAAGTGTGGACAAAAAGGGCATATGGCAAGGTACTGTCGAGAGCCTAGGGAGGAAGGTAATGTAGCTGTGGTTAAAGAAGAAGAACCGTGGGATGTGGAGGCTAATATGGCCGAGGTTCAAGGAAAATACACAGTTGATACCGAATTCAAACCGAATCTGGTAGATGAATGGTTTGAAGAAGGCTCCTGTTGGTGGACAAGTCCGAAGGAAGTGCCAGAGTCGAATCAGTTAAAGGTAACCTTGGAATCATCTATTGTTATGTTGAATTTAGATGATGAGGAAATTATGGTTGAAGAAGAAAATACGGTTGATCAAGATGTAACCGTAACCGTGACGGTAACCGAACAAGACGAGAGAGAAACCGTGTTTGAAGAAGTGCACGAGGAGGTAGCTCCGTCTCATGTTACGGGTGGTCATGGTGGAATAGATAATGTTGAAGATCAACAAACCAACAAAGTTGACGTTGGAGTTTGCGTGAGGTTCATGCAAAGTTCGGGTGATCCGAATGAACGAACAAATGAAGAAGTTAAGTTCGAGAGGGAGCATGCATCAAGTGAGGATGGAAGAATTGATTTGAGTACCATGATAGTTGGTCATGAAGTTGAGAAAGCAAAAGTTGTTTCCCATCTGGAATCGGGTGATGCAGTTTTAAACAGTGATAATATCGAAACTAGCTAATTTGTAACCGGGAAAAAGAATCCTAAAGGTAGAGTGAAAACGTCGAATCCAAGAATCAAGCTCAAGGACGTGCGAGTGTTACAAGGTGTGAAGGACCTTGGAAGAACAATGGAATTTGGTATTGAGAGGGAGTGTAAAACTTGGAGCAACACCAACTTGAAGGAGTGTAAAACTTGGAATTTGGTATTGAGAGAGAGTAGAAAAGTATTTTGTTCTTGTTTTATATTAATGAAAAGAGTCGCATAAACGTTTTATGCAATATCGTGTTTGGTGTTCTTGATTCACTTGTCTAAGGTTTAACATAATATATGTCTACTGAATGCACATGTATATAAGTATGTTAACTGTTAAGAAAAGATAGTTTTTAAAAGGTGACTCTGAGAGTATGTACATGTTGGACAATGTTCTTCATAATGTTTTCTTAATAGACATATTTTGTCACATATTAACACGCTGCAATGAGCGTACGTTGTTAAACATTTTTATGTCAACTTCTGGCCACTGGGTGGGGATGGTGACCGAAGGCGACAACAGTGATGGTGACTTAATTTTTTCAAGTGAAATGAATGTGTAAATAAACGGTTTTACACCCCCACCGCCATACGGGGGTGTCAATACTGTCTAATCTAATTTCGTCCGAGGGTTTAAATTTTTTATACTTATTTAACACTGAGGAGTTTCTTATTTATTTATTTTTTGGTTATCATCTAAAACAAAAATGCACCCAACTAAAGATTTAAATCATCCAATTTCTTCAAAAAGATAGTTGAATTATACGTTTATGACCTTTTATCTCTTTTTATTTGATTCGTTTGAGATAGACACAACCCAAAAGACTCATTCATAAGTAAATAAGTTGTATGTAATAAAATGTGAAAATATGATCTGGTTATTAACAAAAACAGGTTACACGTAAACGAATGTCTTCCTTAACTGATCAAAGGGTGTACCCGGTGCACTAGTCTCTCGCGTTTGCACAGAGCCAAGGAGGGGCTAGATCGCTTCAAGATATGATGCACGTAAAGGCAATAAAATTGCAAGTAAAGAATCTTATGCGTCAGAAAACAACGACTCACTAAAAGAAAACAATTCCAAATTAAATAACTTGTCTTAATAAATTATTATAAAACACAAACAGTAACAAAAGATATCAAAGTTCAACCTGACCATTTGTATCAATCTGATTTTTATTTGTCTCTGCAAGTAAATCAGAAATAAACTTTATCAAGGAACATAGCCCACCCAAGAAGTTATGATCAATCACACCATTACCATCTGTAACGTGTGCAAAATCAATTACTTTGACTACCGCATTTGACCCGCTGTCAAACATGAACAGCAAAGAACAAGCATGAAAGTGGTAGATTGTTTGATCTTCAATCCATGTCTTCAGTTCCAACAACTGAGCCAAGATCCCATCAGGCCCACCATAAACAGAAGACGCTAAAGAACAGTCTGGGCCTGAGCTCGGGCCCGTTTCTGTAGACGGGTTAGAAGAAACAAAATTCCTAAGAAGTAGTCTAACATCATCTGGGCCGGTCGTACGTACATAATCTCTATCGGGCTTATAAAACCCTGATTCCTCGTTAATATAAACTTGCAGCCCGGATATTCTAAACCCGAGTTGAGTACTCATGCTTTCCTGGTCTTTTTTAAAGCACTTTGCAATGTATGCATTGGAAGCTTCTGGGGCCCACGTTCTGGACCCGATTTTGATGTCCATTACACACGGGTTTACTCGGGCTGTTGTAAGATCTTGCAAGATGATATGTGGGTGGTCTGACCTGGTTGATCCTTTCATGATTTTGGTGCCATAATATACGGGGAAGAATTTTCGTATATGTTCGGGAATATTAGTGTTGGAAGAAAATGATTCATAAAAGGCGACTTCTTCAGACCCGCGCTTATCTCCTTGAAGAGGTTTGTAAAACCGGCCCGAATCATCAACGAGTGGACCGAGCTTCCCAATCCCGGCTTCGTGTCCAGCAACCTGATGATCTGGAGTCTTAAGCATGTCTGTTATCACAAGAATAGAATAGAAATTAAAATGTTGTTGAATGTTAAATTGCAGTTGATATTGAAATAGATTGCAAGCTTGAAACCACTTAAAATACATATTATCACAATTTTATATGAGCACATAGAAAGAAGGCATGCACTATACAAACACCAGGTCCCATCTATCCGACTCGTATAGATGACAAAGTGTGTCACGAAAGGTAGACCAATAAAATATACAACTCGTACAAGCCTATATGAGTCATATAGAGCTATACAAATCATATAGGCACCTATACAAGTCGTATATTTACTTCTTCTTTTTTTATGTTTTATAATTGAAAAAATATATACCCTATTTTTTGTTACTTTTATACGATAACCAGGCTACGTCCTCCGGATAATAACGATTTAATTATCTCGGACAACATGCAAAACTAGACCTCCATATGATTTTTATAGGCCGGCCTGGTGTCCTAATATAACATCCCTCGAACACGAATCTTCCATTAACAATAACAGGTATATAAAAGAAGGAGATAAAAAGGAACAGAATATATGGATTTGAAGACAAACATGGATGATTTTTAATGTATTAATAACTTATACCCTTCATATATTTACAAATAAATCAACGACAATGGATGCATAATCGAATACAGAATTCAACAAAACATATATGAAAGATTGAATGCAGTATGAAAATAGTAATAGATTAATTAGCTAAGATGGAGAGAGAAGGTGAAGTGATCTAGATGAACAGTAGCAATATCGTATGCGTGTGGATTCGATTGGCAAGGGCTTTAAGTACATGCACCACCCTTAGAGATGCCAAGTTGGGTTGGCTGGTTGTTGTGTTACTGAGTTTGAGTCAGGATGTGTTAAACTTAATTTTTTTTCTTTCTTTTGAATGACGTTAATTATATATTATAAAAACGTTTATTGACGTGACTCGAAACCCAAAAGATGTGGGACAAATAGTGGGACGGGTATCTGTGTATGAGACACGGTAGATCGTTTTGAAAAAAAAATTATGAGTACTAATAAGTATAGGATTATGTGATATCCGACTCGATTATCCGAAAATATACACCTATTTAATGGAACCATATACCCAAAAACTGTGGGTACTGATAAGTATAAGATTAGGTTATAAGTATTGTATTATGTGAAAGATGAACTTTTCCAAAACCTTCTACAACACTAGGAAAGCAATTCACTTCATTGTCATGATCATTATCTATGATTTCATACCTTGATAATTTGTCCAATAGTTCTCGGAATTTGCTAGTCCATGAAGAACGAGTGTCAGTCACAATGACGGTGATATGGTGATATGGATGCAATTTATCATATTTTAATTTATTGTAGCTGTTAAAACTTAAAACCATAAAATTATATACCTTAAGGAAAACAATGTGCTTGAAAATCCCAACAAATATTTTTTTAATTAAAATAACGTGTAAACTCGATACACACGAAGTCACAAATATGCTCGATACTTGACGGGTATTGAGCCACACATAGAACATTGTTTCACAACCGGGTACGAGACTTGGATTACCATTGCTAGTCCCAAATCCAACGTCCCGTTGTCAACCCTAAGCTCAAGCTTTGTTAAACTAAACAAACCGAACTCAAACTTGACTCATTTACACTGCTACTTAAAATTGGTTAATGAGTAGCACGACAAATCAAGTTTGGATAAGTATTGATAATTATATAAAGTATGTATATACATAGTTACATATCAACATAAGAGGTGTATTATTAAACAATAATAAAGTCGTTATAAGTAAACCAATTCCATAATTCATGAATATATGGATATATCTTAGATGATTCAATACGTTTTTCTTTCATTAATAGATGCATATTTGACACGTTATTAAGTTTGTTGTGAATTCGGTAATTAATATGTGACTATAAACCATAATTTTCATGAACTCTTTCTTTTTGTTGCAAGTAAGTCCTTCAAAGACACATATTTATTCACATTCAGGTTGCCCTCTACAATGAACCAACATACCTTACGCTCATGGTTGTACGTATCTAAGTATTTGCACGAAGATACACAAAATCAAAAGGGTAACTATGTACGTGTTGAAACTAAACATGCTAGGATGATCCGAAACACTATTATCTTCAGGATTGATTCAAAATTCTTTACAATATATAGTTTGCAAATATTTTCAAAAAAAAAATTATATTATTTGTTCTTTTATTAAATACCTGTATTATACAAATGCCTCAACTAGTACTATATATAGAGTTAGTCCAAGTGATATGATGACTTTATTATTGAAGTGTGCATTATAATATTTTTGGATATAGTTACATGTTAACATCTATAAATCCTAAAAAGTAAATAAATCCAACATAAACTTATATGTTTAAATTTACATATTTGACACCATATTAAGTTTGTTGTGAATATGGAAATTACTACGTGACTAATAACCCTTATACTATATAGAGTTGGTCCAAATAATATGATGATTACATTATTGAGGATCACATTTTAACTTATTTTGGGCATAGTTACATGTTAACATCTATAATCCTAAAAAGCAAATAAATCCGACATAAACTTCTTTGTTTAAACGATGAAATTGTTTACCATACCCGAACAACCATTCACATTTTAGGAGTTTATTAGTAAACTAGTTTGAGACCCGTGTATTACACAAGTAATTAACTTTAACCATTAAGTTAAATACTATCCAGAAAAATGATCATATATTGTTAATACAATTACAATTTACATTAAAATTACATAATTAAAATTACACAAATATATTTAAATGTGTAAAAAAGTATAAATCAAGTCATAAATATATATGTTTCTGAAACATTTTGGTCTGAGTTATAGAATAAATATTGAAAACTAAATATTGATCTTCTTATTGCTAAAACCCTTTATACTATACACACAAAAAAAGTCATATAAATAAATGACATATAGTTTATATAGTAAATCGTTATACATATGAATTATAATTATAATATTCAATTTCAATGATTTAATGCTAAGCACCAAGATATGTATATATAATAAGTATTCTTCATGTTTGTAATATTTATACAAAAATTTTGAGAAAAATTAAGAAATACACATTTTCATTTGTTCAAATGCATAGGAGAAAATTTTAATACCAAATTTGAAACCAATCTTATATAAAAAGTTATATTAATGAATGAACCGGTTAGGCTTTATATGCAATTAAAATATTGAAATAACTTAAAAAATAAAGGACCTATATTGAAATTGTTTGAAAAAAATGTGAGAAGGACTATGAGGTTAACAAGTGACAAAAGTGGTAGTCTTTTATTATAAGAGATAGATTGAACAAGCTAAATTACTTCTAGTTCTTCCGGAAGTCACGAATTGACAATAAGTATCACCGGCCCATCAAAAAAATATAAACTTAAATAATATATGCATGTTACACTAACAAAATTTATAATATAATTAATTATATGTTTATAATCTGTTCTTTAACATAAAAAATATAAAACACCTCAAACGACTATTTTTGAAAGATGGGAACAGAAGTATAAAACACCTCTATAGATAGATTTAAAAATAAAAGTATTTTTATTTGATATGATAATTTTTATTTAAATTTGATTTAGAAAAATATATCTAAAAACAAAAATATTTGGTGGCATCCTTGCTTGCCCAAACGCGTTATTATAAAGTGGACCATTCGATCTTAGTGGAGTTATGGCGCATTAGACCGTCCAATTGTCGGGAACCAATTTCAGCTACCAATTTATTTCCTCTCAAAATTT
The DNA here is from genome assembly GCF_021521415.1 of Bidens hawaiensis. Classification (NCBI taxonomy): domain Eukaryota; kingdom Viridiplantae; phylum Streptophyta; class Magnoliopsida; order Asterales; family Asteraceae; genus Bidens; species Bidens hawaiensis. The sequence goes on from NW_027491589.1 coordinate 822,188, forward strand.
ATAATTTTATCCTTTTTTTTAATCTCTCTTTCCTATTTTCTTTTTTGGTGTAAATCATTAATCATGTAAGTTGTAACAATTTCTACGAGAAACACATAATATGTCATGTTTATGTGTGTGATTTGGAGGAAAACTGTTTTTTGCAATGTGCCTTTAACTATGATGGAGACAATGTTTTCGTGCAGGTAGTCGGTGTTGCAAATTAATGGTGGTTTGGTGGTTGGGTGTTAGTAGCTTTATGAGACGTACAAAGGAGACATCGGATGTTAAGTTCTAGCCAATACATTAATGGATAACTAGTTATTAACCTACAAAGACTCAAAAGGTATTGAATTAGACTATAGCATTACGGGGAAGTGGCACTCATGGATACTCTTATGCACTATTCAATCATACACTGTCATCTTATTTCTTCTCTCAAGTATCCATAAACTACAAAATCATTGGCAACACCTACCCACAAGCACCCTATAACTTTTTGTTTGTTTTTAGTTTTCTAAGTGCAATAAATGTCAAAAATGAATCCATTTTTTTGTGACAAACATTTGCGATAAAATGAAGCCACGCACATATTCACATGGGATAGCGGCGATGTTGACATGTGGTTTGAAAGTCATACGATCTACCCATATTAGTGCCATGTGATAATTGTATGAAGGTGTGTATAAGGATGAGGGTGCACATTATAGACATACATATACATGATCTTGGGTTTTGGAATTAATTTGTATCAAACAAGACGTAAAACAATGATAATTTTATAGTAACTTACTACTACTTTTTCAGTATTATATATATATATATTATTAAAACACAACTTTCTTAACAGATCCTATGCTTTAAGAGTTGTATGTTGTGTTGCTTTTGTTGTTCAGGCTGCTTTAGTGTTTGTACTATTTGCTGTGAACATGTTCTTCATCTCATGTGCAAGCACATCTTCAACCTCTGCAAGCACATCTTCAACCACCAAAGTCGTCAAGGCCACCGTGTTCAAGATCCTATCTACCGTTGTCGGGTTCTATTTGGAAACCCTAGGTAGCGTGGTGGTCCGATGGTCTTTTAGTAAGGTCTTCTTGGTCTTCACCGGCGGCAAAACCATCTGCCACCATCGTCATCACCGGAGCCAAGCCGCCGACGTCACCGCTATGGTGTTCACCACCGTCATCAGGACCATCTGAATCCCTACATGGTGTGTTGAAGACGGGGTTCGGTGTCGTGGCGTTGTTAGGAAACGACCGGAAAAGGGTGAGCGAGGTTGTTGCCCAACTGTTGCCGGGTTTCTGTTTGGAAACCCTAGGTGACGGTGGTTGGTAGCGGCGGTGTTCTGGTGGCCGTGAAAACCCCAAATTGCAATCAGTGTGTTGTTCCATTTGATTCTAAATGGCGGCGGTGTTTTCATGAACTTACATTATGCTGACAACGCATTCTTCTAGCACATGGAATAATTTCAAATAACTTGCGGTGCCTTGCGTATGTGATTTGTAATGTTATATATGGTGCACATGAGGTGCTCGATGAAATGCGCCTATGTTCGTTTGGGTTTTAGAAAGGCTGTGATGATTTTCTGAGCCTAGGTATGGTGCACATAAGGTGTTTGACATAATGCTTTAATGAATGTGCCACACCTTTTGGGTTTTTGGGCGATGATGATGACTAACTCTTGGCACGGCGACCGTGGTTCTTGGAAAGAAGCAACTACAATTCAGCCATGAATATGATCTGTTAGCTAAAATTAGATTGTTGACTTTTGTGAATTTTATGTGTTCGCACTATGATTGTGAAAATGGGTTTTTAGTTTATCTAATTGTGGTGTTCAAGATCATAACGATTACCTTTGATTACCTGTTTCGGTTTGTGGCAGAAAATTGTTGTGCTCTTTTTTGTACATTCTAAGCGCTTAGTTTTTATTTGTGACATCAGATTCGTTTACGGCTGTGATGATAATTCACACTTTGGCGTGGCAACGTACATTTGTTGTTGCCTGAATCTGTTTTGTGAACCATAGGCAATACCGATGCATTGATTGTTGTCGGGTTCCATTTTGGAACCCTAGGCGAGATGTGGCGGAGGCCGATGACTTATGGTTGTGGCAAACTTAAGGGATTATAATTGTTCACGGCGATGGTCACTTTTGGTTGTCTCTGGCTGTGCAGAAGTAAGGCGGTGGCAGTAAGACGGTAATGATGAGTATTTGACTATTGTCTGGTTCAGTTTTGGAACCCTAGTATGATGCGTATTGGGATTCCCGGTATTAACAAGGTGTTTATTAAATCAGGCAAAGTTAAGATTTACACTGTTGCGTCTCCGATCATCTGGAGTGATTTCTATTGCTGCCTAAGAGCCCTAACCCTACTTAAGATATTGCTTAAAAGGCATTGGTTGAGAAGCGAATTCCCCTTACAAATAGAGGCGCCTATCAAAAAGATACTCGACGGCGGCCCAGATTCGTTTGTTGTTGGGTTCAATTTTGGAAACACTAGGTGACACCGATATTGTGACAGCTGCCGGGTTCCGTTTTGGAACCCTTGGCGACGACGATGATGGATACCGGTGGTTGTCGACCACCGTCGGCAGTGGATTGAGGTGTGTGCCCTTTTTGTTTATTGTTCGTATTTGGAATTTACAATTTGCCTTAAATGTGTTGTTCAATGTAATGTCTTTGTTTTACTGTGGATTATTTTTGACCAGGACCTTTTTTTAGTAATGTCAGGTTGGTAGTCTCTGCTTCATAAAGATCACCATCAAGATTGACGTTCACACTCAGTTAAGTTAATGAAAAAGGACATGGGTCATGTACTCTACAAGTCATGAGGGAGTACATCCCCCCTTTTGGTATTCGATCAAAAGCTATTGTGTTTGAAAAATATCTGAATTTGATCCTTATGTGACTGCATAGAAAAGTTCAAAAAAAAGGTTGACAATAACAACTTTAATCCTGTTTGGAATCATGAACTTGAGTTGATTGCACAAGATAAGGATACACAGTTTGCTATATTTGAAGTACAATAAATTATTAGTTAAATATATTATGATTATATGTGTTGGGATCCAAACAGGTTTTAGATCAAGACAAGCGTTTGGGGATAGCAAGTTGCCTCTTATTGATCTTGAACCGGAAGTTGAAAAAGAAGTTCAATTGAGATTACAATCGTAATTGATATTCTCAAGATAAAGGATAAGAAAGATAGAGGAACTCTTACATTTAAGGCATGTGGTTAGTAACAGTTCTATATAGTTGATTATTATAGATTACGAGCGTGCATGAGTCGGTTTCAGACTCAAACTGAACTTAAAACTGAAACACTGGTTTTGGATTTTTAAAAACCGTTTAGTTTTGGTTTGGGTTTGGTTCAGTTTCATGTGTATTGGTTTTCCTATTTAATTTGGATTGAAATTTTTGGGTTGAAAATATAAACTAACCCAAAATAATAGGTTCGGGCCTAAATTATTTTATTAGTTAAATGATTAATTATTATCATATTTTTGGGCTAAAAGTTTTGGTTATGCTACTTATTAAGTTTTAATAAATTACTTAAGATTCAAAGTTAAAAATAAAAATCCATAAATTTGGTTCGGTTTTTTTGGTTGAAACTTTGGTTTTTACAGAAACTATGTCTAATTTAGAAACATTGAACAACATACATAGCCCCCTTTTCGGTTTGACTTCAAATTCCACACAACTGAGTTCTGAAGGGAAAAGATTTACAACTGGAGTGGAACTAGGGGTAAGATTCTTGGGTGTTTGAATAACAATAAATTAAATATGGATTGCGCTGGATGTTTCGACATAGGGAATGGGAATGAGGTATCAAGATTTTGAAAGGAAGGGGTAAAAATGGTTTATTGATTGATGATGTTTTGAGTTTAGAAATTGGTGGTGTTAATCAACGTTTGGTTCCACAAAAGTAACATTTTTAATTATATTTGATGAAGTTACTAATGTATAATATTCCATTGTAGTTTTACTATAAAGGAAATGATGTGGCATGGCAAGGTTCGGACAGTTTTTTTTGTGTCTCTTAGCCGACGATGATGGTGGTCAACTACTTGGCATGGCAACTTTTGTTGCAGCCGTAGTGCCACCGAGCTGTGCTTTTTGAAAGGAAGGGGTAAAAATGGTTTATTGATTGATGATGTTTTGAGTTTAGAAATTGGTGGTGTTAATCAACTTTTGGTTCCACAAAAGTAACATTTTTAATTATATTTGATGAAGTTACTAATGTATAATATTCCATTGTAGTTTTACTATAAAGGAAATGATGTGGCATGGCAAGGTTCGGACAGTTTTTTTTGTGTCTCTTAGCCGACGATGATGGTGGTCAACTACTTGGCATGGCAACTTTTGTTGCAGCCGTAGTGCCACCGAGCTGTGCTTTTTGAAAGGAAGGGGTAAAAATGGTTTATTGATTGATGATGTTTTGAGTTTAGAAATTGGTGGTGTTAATCAACGTTTGGTTCCACAAAAGTAACATTTTTAATTATATTTGATGAAGTTACTAATGTATAATATTCCATTGTAGTTTTACTATAAAGGAAATGATGTGGCATGGCAAGGTTCGGACAGTTTTTTTTGTCTCTCTGCCGACGATGATGGTGGTCAACTACTTGGCATGGCAACTTTTGTTGCAGCTGTAGTGCCACCGAGCTGTGCTTTGTTGGCGATGGCACTGATGAAGTGTTTATCTGAGCCTCTTTGTTCTCGCTGGTTGCAATGGAGCTTTTCTGGTTTCTTTCTTTTTTATTGGAAGGTTTTAGCCGGTGGGTTGTGGTTTGTTGGCAATGGCCACGAGGAATTGTGTGTTTTGAGCATCTTTGTTGTGTAATGAATATGTTGATATGTAGATTTTAGTAAATTGGTTTTATGTTTCTTTGTTGACTCTTTTTTTTGTCAATATGGTTCTTTTCACAGTTTCGCAACCCGTGAGGTCGAAATTTCTAGACACAAACCTGCTCAACGCGCGGGTTATAAAACCTAGTTATTAAAATAAAATATAAAAAACCACACTTTACAATCTAGATCATTTATTTATACTAGAAAAAAAACTATATTAATCCTACTCAAATACTTTTGTTAGTTATAATTTAATACTAACATTATATCTAGTGTTTAAATTAGACTAGATAATTCTAAACATTATAATATTAACTAGCCAGTTGTCTGCGTGATGCAGCGGTGTACGCGCAAACACATCTGGCGTTAGTATGTTTGTAACCTCGCAACGGTACATGCGTAACCCGACGGTGGTATGCATTTAACGTGACATCGCGCGTGTAACCGGTGCCAGTAAGCGTGACATCGGGCTAGCAACTTGCATTGCACGTAGCTGATCCTTGAACGCGCATAACATGTGGTGACAAGCAATAAGCAAAGATGAAATGTACAATAATTTTAAATAAACTACTTTTAACCCAATCTTTTTTACGGACCTGTTCCGACCCGGAAGCGTATTAACCTAAAGCCCGTTTTGACATGAACCCTTTCGATCTAAACCCATCCCGACATGAACTAAATTAACCCTTTTTGTATTAACTTGTTTCAACCCTAACCCGTTCTAACACCATTAGCTAAACATGCGTGACCCATTGCCGGTAATAACTGGTAATCACGTAACATGTTAGTTTTTAAAAAATTAATAAACTATAGCAATATTATACTCAAATTAAAGATAATAAAATGCTCGTTTTTATGGTGTACTTTATTAGAAAAAATATTAACGTGTGAAAAAGTTACGGCCGTTAAAAAGTTGTGGGGTAGTTGGTTAATAATTAGGGGGGAAATATGTAACTATTTAATACATTAACAAAACTTGAATGAAGTTGAAGGACCATTATTGTATATTGTTTTTTAATAAGCGAAGACTATTATACCCTTACATTTTTAAATTTCTATGCATTATTATTTGTATAATATGCAACAAGAGTGGTACCTCTTAAAATTTAAGAGGTTACTCACTCATATCTATACATACTATTAAAGCAAGGAACAATTTCCACTTGTCAAGATTCTAGGCCCTCCACATCAATGTCACCTCAATGCCAACTCACCAATTTCCTTTAATAATCATGCCAACTCATCCACTAACCTATATTTAAACCTTAACAATTAACAATTTTTTACCCTAAACATATTTTCTCTCTTTCTCTACTAGCCGGATTATGTCAATAACTTCTCATATATTCCTTTCACCTAGATCAAGATTTCTATTAATTTTTTTCCGGTAAGGTTATATTTTATAATAAACTTCCGATTATTAATATATGTTTTTCCGGCAACATTATATTTCTTTCCGGTTATTGTTTCCTCTAACGTTTGATCTTGATTTTCATTCTTATTTCATTTGATTAAAATCAGTTTAGGTTGTAAATCAAAAACGGTGATGAAGCTGATATGTGGACGTTATTACGTTTTTCCGGTAAGTTTTTCCGGTTATGTGTTATATCTATAATTATGGTTGTTTTATATTTATTTGAAGTTTTATATTTTTCCTGTTTTTTTTGTTTTACATGTTGTTCTTCTAGGCTCTAAATAAAAATCCTCTTCATCCATGGACAATATGATTATTTCGTTTTTCCGGTAAGGCAAATTTAAATTTTCCGGTTATAAATTATAATTATAATCTTCCATAATATCAATGTTATACAAAACTTTATTATTTCAGGTTATTGACTCGATTGATTTACGAAATATTTCATTTTACCTTCTAAATTCATCGGAGATACCATGGTTCATCGCCATTATTTATTTTTTCCGGTAAGACATTCAAATTTTCCGGTTATAAATTAAATATCAAATGTTCCATAATATCAACATTAATATTCTACTTTATAATTTCAGGTTAATGTCCCGAATGATACAAGCAAACTTCACTTTCAATTCTAAAAAAAAATCCGAGATACGATGGTGATTCTCACTCTTTCGTTTTTCCGATAACACCTTAAAAATTTTCCGGTTATTATTTACCATACAAATATTCCATAATTACTATAATTGTAACATCACGTAATTTTCGGGCCAAAAATGTCAATTTTTAAAGTAAAAGGATCAATTCGGCCAATTTCTAAACTCCAGGGACTAAAATGAAAATCTGTTTTCTTGACCCATCGTGCTACGCGACAGGTCAAGAGAGACACCCATCGCGTATCGCGATGGGGTGTCTGACAGATATTGACACGTGTGCCACGTGGCACACGGTGGCAACGTCTGCCGCCACGTGGCAACACGTCCGCCACGTGTCGCCACGTGGCTCGGCGCCTGCCACGTGTCACCACGTGGCAGGTCTACGATGTGACTCAGCAAGCCTACATCGCGCTACGCGATGGGCTTGCCAAGGAACCCATCGCGTAGCGCGAAGGGGTCCAATTTCGAGTCTATAAATAGCAGCCTTCGGCTTTCCCATTTGCACACCGAAAACACATACTTTACTCTCTCACTAGTTTCTCTCTACCTCGTAAAGCGTGCCCACGATCCACCTCGAAATCCGTGCCCCGAACCCCCCTTTTTCCGTACCTAGTACCTCGATATTCGTGCCACTCCCCGACATCCCGAACAAGAAGGAAGTGCTGTCCGACGACCCGACAATTTCCTCGAAGTGCGTGCCAAGAGTATTGGTGTCTCGAAAAAGCGTGCCAAGAGAAGAGGAAGAATTTGCAAAGAAAAGAGTATTGATTGAGCGGCGTCGAAGTGCTGCCCAAGTGTCTAGGGTGTTGCCAAGCCAAGCAAGGTAGGCATAATGCCCGACCAAAATAATAATAAAATATTACAAGGGCTTAATACCCTAGTCGGAATTATTCTCGATAAACAAAGAAAGATATTACAAAGAAAATAAAGAAAAGAAAGATAAAATATATATAGATGTATATATATATGATTATTCTTTGTTATGAAATATATTATTTAAGTATAATGAGATTACTTAAATAATAAAGAAATACGTTTCTTAATAAAGAAGAAACGTCGGGTTTTATAAACTAAAAGTTTATCAATATTACTTTTCAACTAAAGGTTTTAAATTAAAATAATGAATTAAAGGTTCATCGAGATGAATGAGACTAAAGGTCTTAAGCCAGATCGTGTATCCGACTAATGAATGTTATACTCGTACTATAGGTGCGAGATAGCGAAGGAAAGACTAACGGACGGTGTTGGAAGCCGATCCCATTGAAAAGGTGAATACGCGCCACTTTTACAAACTTGTTTTCAAACAAATAAACATGTTATGTGTAAAACTTTACATGAGGCCACGTGTCTCTAAAAACATTATAAATAAGAGTATAAGCCAGTCCTCAGGCTATGGTATACGTTTGTCTGGATCCTTACATATGTGGGATGCAATGGGCACATCGCACCACGCTTGGTCACGACCTCCAGCCACGATGGGCCGGACCTAAGTTACGTCCGAGTGGGGAATGGCCATGTGTATATTTATGGTACCTAAGTTATGTCATAAACGCTACGGTGTTTCGCTGAGGTGACCTAGTGCAGAGACTCGAGTTTATGATGATTGTTTTAACTTGATTATTCCTAAGCCAAGATGGGCCGAGACTTACGTGGTCTCGAGGGGTAGTTAAGTAAAGAAAATATTTTTTTAGCGTCAGCATATTCACCAGCATTCGTTGCCGACGTATTTTATTAACATTTTGCAGGTAACCAAGGTTAGAGCTTGCAAGACGAAGAAGCTCAAGAATCCGATGGCTTGGATAATTTTGTGTAAATATTAAAATATGATGGTTTTGTAAAACATATAAACAAGTAAATACTAAATGAGACTTTTGTCTCGTCTTTTGTAATGTAAATATTTATAATATCGATCCTTATGTTTTTATAAAGACTTCCGCTGTAACCCGCTACTCTGATTTATTTACAAACATGGTACCAACTATGGTTCACACTCCTAGGCCTAGAATGGGGGTGTGACAATAATAACATTCGACTTTATTATTTCAGGTTATTGTCCGACTCATATAATCTAAGCATGACTTTCTAAGATGTATTTTTTTATATATTGATGTATATTTCTTTTTTGAATATTCATGTATATTATTATTCACTATTTTTAGATAAAAGGAAATATTCATGTATATCGGAAATACCTTGATGTATATTTTTTCCAGCATGTGTTTGTATACATAAATTACACATTTAATTAACCCATTAATATAATTTATTGAGTTTGACTTTCCTGATTTGTTTAAATAATGGATATTGTAATTTATATAGTTTAATTATACCATTATTACATTTGATAAACTTTGACTTTCCTTATTTTATAAAGAATATGATTTAATTATCCCATTAATACAATTTATTAAGTTTGACTTTACTATTAATTTGACTATTTATATTAAATCGTGTTTAAACATTTATTAAGGTAAATCGTCAGAATAAAAAGTGTGTTCATGGCTAAAATGTTATGATTAAAAATGAATGTTTGATCAAAATTTATATTGTAAAATCAAAAGAATGATATGATTGCATTAGTTATTACGTATCAAAGAAAATGATGGAAGGGATTTTGTATACATTTAAATTCGTAATAAGAGCAATTATATGCATAAATAAATAGAGTAATATAAATCAATTTCTGATTTCTATCACTCTTAAATTCAACATTTCTTAAAACACTATTGTTATAAGCTGGTAATTGATTTTGTGTACTTTTAATCACGAGAAATTTGGAACAGAATAAGTGAATAACCTTATAGTATTATGTATTTAAATATTAAATAACATTAAGGTAAATCATTTTAAAAATTAAATAACATTTATATTTGTTAATATGGATCATACTTATAGTACTTTGATGCTACTATTTTTAATTATTGTAATTTCTTTTATATTTGTATTTAAATCTTAACAAATTATAAATAATTTCAAATAATTTCCCCCCACTCAAATAATAAGTTGAATAAAATTTTCAATCTTTATATACACTTTGAAAAATAAGTATTATACATTTAAACTTTGACTGTATTATTAACAACTGTATTTCCATGTATTTTGGCTATATTGTTACATTAAAGCATGCCTTATTACATTTTAATATAATCTGATGTGTATTTATATTATAATTTACAATTTTTTTATCATTTATATTTATATTATATTTTACATAAATAAGTAAATAATTTATACTACATAATCGATACATTGTTAAGGTCAATGGAGGTCCAAATTTGACTATGATAATTGTATATATTTTTTTGTATATGATTTAACCTTTAATTTATAATTAATGATCCATAATAATGATTTGACTAACATTAAAATGTAATATATATTCTCTTTACAATAATAACTTATATATATTTATTTTGTTAAGGTCAATGGAAGTCCAGAATTGTTACATTTAAACATTGTAATCTAATTGTGTTTTTGGTATATGATTTAACATTTAATTTGTAAGTAATGATCCATAATAATGATTTGACTAACATTTAAATGGAATATATATTCTCTTTACAATAACAACTTATATATATATTTAAATTTTGATTATAGTGTTAAGTACGTATTTTTCATAAATTACAAAAATATCTCATTCACATTATGTTTAATTTAGACATTATTAAAATTATACTTTACAAGTTCGTTATTATTTATATTTATCTTATAGAATTATATTCTAATATATATTCTAATATTATATACTAACAAGTTCGTTATTATTTACAATAAAATTTACAATAGTTGCCAAATGTTAGAGATGGATTTATAATTTACAATAAGTAATTTCAATTTATTCCCCCCAATTCAAATTCAAATTAACTTTCCGGTAATTGTATACATCTTTGGTATATGATTTAGACTTTATTTTATAATAATGGTAATGAATAATGATTTGACTATAATTTTCAACCTTTATATGAATTTTACAAAAATAAGTTATAGACTTTAATATTAACAAATCGAAATTCAAAATTATCTTCCAATCTATTTCAATTTTAAATCCAATATTATAATCTCTACAACTACTACGAATTATTTCGTACTTTCGTTTTAAATATTACCCGGGTTTGAAATATATTGTTAGTTTAAATACCATCATTTGGAACCATATTGAACTATGACCCGTGTTTGAAAAAAATTAAGTATATATTTTACAAGTTCTTATGTTATTGTTTTTATATTTTCAACCGTGTGTAACACATGCTCTAATCTACATATCAATAATAACGATTATTTATTCCTATAAGGAAAAATTAAGTATATATTTTACAAGTTCTTATGTTATTGTTTTTATACATTTTTTTTCGTAAAATAACTATTAGTGAACATGGGATGCCTTCTTAATTTATTCATATTATTCCCCTAAGGAAAAAGAGTTTTCTAAATAAGTCGGTCAGAAATTCACAACTTCTCAAAATGTGGCATTTTAATGACAAAATATCACCAAATGTAATGAGGATTGACATTAACTTTTGTAATTATCTCTATATTATTTAGTAAAAGAAATTATCTCTATTTTAACGTTTTTCAAATTAACCAATTTGATTTTAATTTTTGTAACTATTGCTAAATTAGTTAGTCAAATTAGTAGTATTAATTAGTAAAATTAGAACTGATTTGATTTTAATTTTTGTGATATGTCATTAACCTTTGTAATTATCTGTATATTATTTAGTAAAAATAATATAACACAAGTATAGATATTTTTTTATTATTCATAAAATTGAGCCATAACCTTCAATTTAATATATGTAACTTCAAAGTTTAATTAGAAAAATATTAATAAGAAAATGTACATTTATATATTTTCGTTTTTAGATAATAACCTTAATTTATGCTTAATATATATAACATATTTAAACCTATTTTAAATTCAGAATTTGACCAATATTTTAACAAAATTTTAAAGATTTTAATACTTTCCATAAGTTTAAACCAATTTCAAAATCTTTCCATAATTTTTTGAAGTTTTCAAATTAAAATATTTGATTTTTATTTTTGTAATTTCTTAAATAAACATATTAGTAGAATTAATTAGTATATTTATTCAAATTCGGTTTTTAAACAAATGCTGAAAGTCAAACTATATAACATATTTTTGTAAATTTCATATAAATGGTGAGAATCGGAATTTGATATTCAGTTATATATATATATATATATATATATATATATATATATATATATATATATATTTGACATTTAAAATAAATATATTAATAGATTTAGTTGAAGGTGACATTAAAATCATAATAACTTTAAATATTTAGTAATGCTTATTGAAAATATAAAATTTTTATTTAAGGAATGAATCATCATTATCATCATACTCAGTATATCCCACCAATAGAAATGCTATGGTAGGGTCTGAGGAGGGTAAGATGTAGACAGACTTACCTCAATTCCATAGGGATAGAGAGGCTGCTTCCGGTGAGACCCCCGGCTCGATAGTAGTTTTGCATCAAACCTTGGACATAAGGCACATAACACTCAATCATCGGGACACCGGCAGATTGGTGCATGTGCCATTGTCTTTCGGCTATCAACGCCACCACATGATGCCTGATTAACCTTCCGCTACTTTTAACGTTATTTTCACGAGATTAGTAAAATAACGTCAAAATTAGTGCAGATTTACTTTTGCCCACACAAGGGTTCACACATATATACATTATATGCGCGCACCGCAAGCAAGGAGTTATTTAAAGAATATTGAAAAATTATGATATCTTATAATTCATGTAAAATTATCATTTATTTATAAGTATAATATTTGCACTTCATTAAATTTATATGATGTTACCAATATATTATGTTTTTAAATATGTTCCACCGCGTGTAACACGGTTACTATCCTAACTTATGTTTAATATGATATTGAAAAAATGTTATGATTTTGATGATCAGTTTGTTGCACTTTTTTTAAAAAAAAAAAGCATATGAATTTTTAAAATTGTGGTTATAAAGTTATGTTAAATTTTATGATTTTCTAAAATGTTTTCTTATGAAATTTTATGATTGTCTATATTTATATGGTAATTATTACATTCACACATTTTGTTTTTAGTTTTACATAAACCTCTAGATATTAAGGTTAACATATACTCATTATGACATACATTAACATTTTCATTTCATACTTAATCAGGTTGCATGGTTTGCTTTGTTTTTCAGGTTCTAAAGCAAAATGCTTGGTTTTTGGACGAAAATTTTTGAAGTTCATGCTGGGATAATACGATTTAAACATTTTCATGACTTTGTTAATATAGATAACTTTGTGTAACTATTAACTTTTTGTGTAGACAGTCTTACTCTTTAATATTTTAGTTAGGCCAACCTGATGTTAAATATTTATTTTCTCAAATATGTTATTTATTATTATGTGTATTCAATAATTATTTAACATAATTTATCCACAAAAGAGATAAAAAATGAATGAGAAACCTTTGGCTAATTCCTGAATGATAAATATTAGGAATCAACTATATGTCAAACACACTTGAATGAAAATTAACATGTTATTGAATATTGATTCATCATCATCATCATCATCATCATCATCATCATCATCATCATCATCGTACTCAGTATATCCCACCAATAGCAAAGCTATGGTAGGATCTGAGGAGGGTAAGATGTAGGTGAGACCCCCGGGTCGATAGTAGTTTTGCATCAAGCCTTTGACATAAGGCACATGGCACTCAATCATCGGAACACCGGCTGATTGGTGCATGTATCCTTGTCTTTCGGCTATCAACGCTACTACATGATGCTGCCACTTTAAGCGTTATTTTCACGATATTAGTAAAATAACGTCAAAATTAATGCATTCTTACTTTTTCCCACCCGAGGTGTGACATCTGCCCCGATCCGACCCGACCCAGGTACCCGTTTCCCTTATCCGATCTCTTTCTTTTATGATTTAGTATTTATTTATACTTATATTTTACTTTTAATAATAATATATAATTTCCTTCCCGCCTCTCCCTCTCCTTCTCTCTTTCCGCCTTCTTTTCCCTCTTGTCGCCGTCCCGCCCTTACGCCTTGTTTCCCTCTTTTTCTTCTAACTCTTTGCTTGTCCTTTGTTCCTTCCCGCCTAAGGTTGTCTGCGCAGCTCCACGCGCCAGACCCCTTACAAGGAAGCCTGCGTGAAGACCACCTGTTACAGCGATACGCGAGACGAACTCTTCTCGCAGCGCGCTAAGAATTGTAATTCTTCTCACAGCGCGCTAAGAACGGTAGTTCTTCCCGCGACGCGCTAAGGATTTGTAGTTCTTCTCGCAGCGCGCTAAGAATCGTAGTTCATCCCTCGACGCGCGAAGAATTATAGTTCTTCCCGCGGCGCGCTAGGAATTTTAGTTCCTCCCGCGGCGCGCTAAGAAATGTGATTCTTCCCGCGGCGCGCTTAGAAATGTAGTTCTTTCCGCGACGCGTTAAGGTTGGTTCTGTCTGCCTTCGCGCTCGCGCTCTCTTGACCTTCTGTGTCTGCCTTCGCGCTCGAGCTTTCTCGCGCTAAACCCTTTGAGTTTTCTTCTGTTTAAATCTAGCCGTTTGCTTTTGTGTTGTCTTATCTTTTGTGCTGTTGACCTAATCTGCTTTATGTCTGAAAAGTTACTTTCGGCGCAGCATGCGCACCAACCCCATTGGTTGGCAGAAAAAGTGACTGACATTATCTTTTGAGATCTGCTTTTTCCATGCCTGACCTGTACCTTTATCTGAACCGCCCATGCCTTTTTACTGTTCCCTGTCAGCCTTTTTCTCTTTTTCCCTGCTGCCATATCTTTTGATATCTTTTACTTGCTTTTGGATATCTTTTGTTATCTTTTGTTTTGTCTTGTTCTGTTTGTCTTGGAATCTTTTCCCCTTTTTCTGGATTCATGTCTCCTAGGGTTTTCCTATAAATAATAATCTTATTTTTCTTAACACTACACACACAAACACTTATTATCTCTCTTCCTTTGCTCTCTGCCGATTGTCCTTCTGCCGCCTCCTCTCTTGCCTCCGTTTTCTCCTCTCCTCTGCCCTGATTTTCGGTAATATATATATTATATATAATGATTTACTTATGCAAACTTATAATCAAGACTTAAAACAGATCATTAAAACAATAATCTTATTTATAGGTTAACTTGTACTTGTTTAAAGTTGGTTCTTGCTTTATCTTACACCGCATCGTTTATCAAGTGAGTAATCTCGTACCTAATCCCTTTTTGCTTTTAATGTTTTGGGATGTTCATGTGTTCATACAAACTTAGAGTCTTAAACTGTTTATGAACTTTAGTCGCGCAGTATCCCATGTGTTGAGGACGTAGACTTGGCTGTTTATTTGTATGTGTGGATCATTAACCGTCTTGTCGGTCTATTCCGCAGTTCTCATGGTACCATTAGATGAACACGGGAGAACTATCGTTTATGATTTTCTCTTCTGTTTGCACATGCACAGTTTGTCTTGTTTGTGAGCTCAATTGTGAGCACTGGCAGTCTATGAATCTTAGAGTTGGTCCCGATCAGATTACACCCTTGTTGAAAACCAGACATACACATGTTGCGCGCAGATTTATTGTTATCTATGTATTGTATTAAACTTGATTTCTCACCAACACGCAAGTGTTTGACGTTTATTTTAACACATGTTCAGGTTTGCAGTAGCTGTTTTGGAGCTTGTGGACACGTAGGAAGTTTTCTTTATTTTGGACCTAGATTAAAATGTATCAAGACAAGTTATTGTTGTTCGAATATTTTGCCTTATAATATATTGATTTATGTTGATTTATGTTATTTGTGTTTACTTTGTGCGTGCGCGAATGAATGTATTTATTAAATATTGACACCCAATAGTGTCACGAGTAATGAAACAATATGTGGCGCCCCGATGTATAATCCGCCTTTGGTCGGGGTGTTACAGATTGGTATCAGAGCTCGTTGACTTTAGGATAGGTGGTTAGACGTAACGGCCTAGAATACCTAAGAGTCCCTTCTCGCGCATGAGAGAAATCTCCTGTTTGCGCGCTTATTGTTAATTACTCGTTATTTATGAATATGCTCGCGCTTGCGCAGTGTATGATTTTATGTTCTATTTCGCGATATTTCGATTATTGTTGAATATCGATTTTTATTGATTTTACTTACATATTCTTTGTTGGATTTGAAAATCCGAAAAGTCATGGTGATACATGAATAGTTGATTTTCAATTTCCATTTACGATTATGTTCTGAGGTTGGAGACTTGAAAAGTCATGGTGATACATGAATTGTCAACCTCCAATACTCATTTTCTTGTATATTTTATATTGAAGATTGAAAAGTCATGGTGATACATGAATCGTCAATCTCCAATACTCGTTTGCTCGTATATTTTAAATTGGGAATTCGGAAAGTCATGGTGATACATGAATTGTCGATTCTTGATTCAAATTTGTTACCTTTATTAAGTCTGCATTTAGGGTCATTTATTTTACTTTAACTTTTGACAGTAACTGACTTCGCGAAACCAAGCTTTTCGAGGTTATACTTTGCGCTAAAACCAAGATATTAACTAAAATTAAAACTTTTATAGAATGCCTCCGCTATCAGCTCGCCATCTCAAGAAAGCCGCGCGCAGACGTTCGCTGCAACGTTCCCAGGAAATGGCCGCCGCAATAGCCCAAGCTTTGAGCCAAAACAATACCAACACCTCTGGTTACAACATTAAGTCCTTTAACGCGGGTAACCCTCCAAAGTTCACAGGTCTTGAAGGAGCCACCGTGATGCTCCAGTGGCTTGAGAAAATAGAAAACACTTTCCTCCACACCCAATGCCCCTCAGACAGACGAACCCTGTATGCTTCCAGTGTCCTGGAATCTAGAGCGCTTACATGGTGGAATGGAGTAGCTCATGCGCGTGGCGCAGAAGCTGCTTCTAGCATGCTCTGGGAAGAATTTAAGGAAATTCTGACGCGAGAATTCTGCCCTCCCAACGAAGTTAAGCGCCTGGAGGAAGAATTTTGGAATCTTAAGCAATACAGTGGCGAAGCGCGCGAGTACGCGACGCGCTTCCATGAACTAAGCCTGCTTGTCCCTCACCTTGTTACCCCTTCCCGCCGAGCCATAGAGAAATTCCTTGGGGGTCTCCCCATGGAAATTCAAGATTCTGTATGGGCCAGAAACCCAGTAACCCTCTCTGACGCCATCGAGTTGGCCGCTGTGCTTAGCGACAACCATGTCAGAGCAGGAACCCTGTTCCTGCGGGGAACAGAAAAGACCAAACTCACCAAGACTGTTCCTGAACCAACAGAAACCAAACCAGAACCCTCAAACCGTAACAACCTCAAGCGCAGGCGCAAAGCCTATGCGCTTACCAACCCGCCCATTGTCCAGCAACCCATCTACCAACCTCCAGTTTACGCGCCTAACCCTCTGTCAGCCTACCCAACACCTCCTGTAGTCCACAACTATGCCTTAACCAATCCAGCACTCCCTGCCCCGCCAACTAAGAAACCTTACACAGGAAACCACCCCTTTTGCCCAACCTGTAGACTCCACCACCCACCTCAAGTCCCATGTCGACTTTGTAACCGATGTGGCCGCGCTGGTCACCTTACAGAAAACTGTAGAGTCCTTCCCGCCAATCCAATTGCGCCAACACCACCAGTCTACCCGCAGAACCCACAACTAACCTACCAAAACCCACGACCCAGATCGTGCTTTAACTGCGGCGATCCCAGTCATTTCCGGAACGCGTGCCCAAGACTACAAGTTCAGATTACGCAAGCGAATCCGGTGAACCAGATTTCGAACCAAGTAACGCGCGGACGAGCTTTTAACATAACCGCGCACCAAGCGCAAGCGATTAATGACGTAGTTAATGGTACATTTTTGCTTAACGAGAATTATGCTTCTGTACTTTTTGATACTGGCGCCGATCGAAGTTTTATTTCTCGCGCGTTTGAGCAGAAGCTTGCGCGACCGCGCGATAACTTAAAAGAAAATTTTTCAGTTGAATTGGCTAATGGCGAAACTGTTTTAATTAACTCAGTGATTAAAGATTGTATGCTTAACCTTAACGAAAACGATTTTCTAATCGATCTCATCCCCATGCCTCTTGGAAGCTTTGATGTTATCATTGGTATGGACTGGCTTTCGCATAATCACGCCGAAGTTATTTGCGCCAAGAAGATGATTCGCATACCTCGAGAAAATGGTGATCTTCATATCTACGGCGAGAAACCCTCCCGCGGTCTTAAACTTATGTCTTGCGCCGAAGCCCAAAGACTCATGCGGAAGAAGTGTATTGCATTTCTAGCCCATGTGGTTAAACCTGCTGAAGAAAAGAAGCTTCGCGATATCCCTGTTGTGCGCGATTTTCCTGAAGTTTTTCCTGATGATCTTCCTGGTATCCCTCCCGCTCGTGAAGTCGAGTTCCGTATTGATCTTGTCCCTGGTGCTTCCCCCGTAGCTAAATCTCCTTACCGTCTTGCGCCCGCTGAGATGCAAGAATTGGCAAGCCAACTTCAAGAGTTGACTGCTAAAGGATTCATTCGCCCTAGCTCTTCGCCCTGGGGTGCTCCGGTGTTGTTCGTTAAAAAGAAAGATGGATCGTTTCGCATGTGTATTGATTACCGCGAGTTGAACAAACTCACCATTAAGAACCGGTATCCCTTACCGCGTATTGACGACCTCTTTGATCAACTCCAAGGTGCCTCTTGTTTCTCCAAGATTGATCTCCGCTCTGGCTATCACCAGTTGCGCATCCGCGATGAAGATGTTCCGAAGACTGCTTTTCGAACTCGTTATGGCCATTTTGAATTCTTGGTCATGTCCTTCGGTTTAACCAACGCACCCGCCGTTTTCATGGATCTAATGAATCGGGTGTGTAGGCCTTTCTTGGATAAATTCGTGATTGTGTTTATCGATGACGTTCTGATTTATTCTAAGACCAAGGCCGAGCATGAGCAACATCTTCGGTTGGTGTTGCAAAAGCTTAGAACCGAGCAGCTCTTTGCCAAGCTCTCCAAGTGTGAATTCTGGTCTGATGAAGTACAGTTTCTTGGCCATGTTGTAAACAAGATGGGTATTCATGTCGACCCATCCAAAATTGAAGCAATCAAGAACTGGATTACGCCATCTACTCCTACCGAGATCCGTTCCTTTCTGGGCTTAGCTGGTTATTACCGGCGCTTCATTTCGAATTTCTCGAAGATCGCTTTGCCTTTAACAGCTCTAACGCACAAAGGTAAACCGTACATTTGGGGCTCGAAGCAAGAAGAAGCCTTTCTAACGCTCAAGCGTTTGTTGTGTGAAGCTCCTGTTCTTGCGCTACCTGAGGGTAATGATGATTTTGTCGTGTATTGCGATGCATCCAACCAAGGTCTCGGTTGTGTTCTTATGCAACGAGGCAAGGTTATCGCTTACGCATCAAGGCAACTCAAGGTTCATGAAAAGAATTATACAACTCACGACCTCGAACTTGGTGCAGTTGTTTTTGCCTTGAAGATCTGGAGACACTACCTTTATGGTACTAAGTGTATCCTCTACACTGACCATAAAAGCCTTCAGCATATTTTCGATCAGAAGGAACTTAACATGAGGCAACGCCGATGGAACGAACTCATCAGCGATTACGATTGTGAGATCCGGTATCATCCTGGTAAGGCTAATGTGGTAGCCGATGCGCTCAGCCGAAAACCCTGCCAGCTTAACTGTATTTTGCCGCGCACCCAGCTTCACTTCGCGCTGATTCAAAGCAACCTTGAATCGCGTATTCGTGACGCGCAGCGCGCATCCATCAGTAATGGTAACCTTCGCGCCGAGTTAGCGTGTGGCGCGGAAGCGCATTTTGTGCCCAATCTGAGTGGAATTCTCTGCTACCTTAATCACATCTGGATTCCCTGTGATGAGAATCTTCGCGCTGATATCCTGAGTGAAGCGCACAAATCTCGATATTCTATTCATCCCGGCGCTGATAAGATGTACAAGGATTTGCGCATAACTTATTGGTGGCCCGGTATGAAGAAGGATATTGCTATGTTCGTAGCTAAATGCCTGACTTGTTCTAAAGTAAAAGCTGAACACCAACGCCCATCTGGTTTGCTCGAACAACCAGAAATTCCTACGTGGAAATGGGAATGTATAGCGATGGACTTTATTACCAAGTTACCTTTGACAGCAAGCAAACATGATAGCATTTGGGTAATAGTGGATCGTTTGACTAAGTCTGCTCACTTTCTGCCCATTCGTGAAAACTACCGTGTTGAGCATCTCGCGCAGCTTTATGTCAAGGAAATTGTCTGCCGCCATGGTACTCCTTTGAGCATCATATCCGATCGCGATGGCCGTTTTATATCTCGCTTTTGGAAATCTCTCCAATCTGCGCTAGGAACTCGCTTGGACATGAGTACGGCATATCATCCTCAGACTGACGGTCAGTCTGAGCGAACTATTCAAACTCTTGAGGATATGCTCCGATCTTGTGTTCTTGATTTTGGAGGTAATTGGGATTCACACCTGCCTTTGATTGAGTTCTCTTATAATAACAGCTATCATTCCAGTATTGGTATGGCCCCATTTGAAGCACTTTACGGTCGTAAGTGCCGCTCCCCGATTTGTTGGAGCGAAGTGGGAGAAGCTCAAATCACAGGACCCGAACTTGTTCAAGAGACAACCGATAAAATCGCCAAGATCCGTGATCATCTGCTGACTGCCAGAAGCCGACAGAAGAGTTACGCAGATCGTAGGCGGAAGCCTCTCGAATTTCAAGTTGGTGATCTTGTTCTCCTCAAAGTGTCGCCCTGGAAGGGTGTTGTCCGCTTTGGGAAGAAAGGAAAGCTTGCTCCTCGATATGTTGGACCATTTAAGATTCTCGCGCGTGTAGGAAAAGTTGCCTACAGACTTGACCTGCCGCCCGCGCTCAGTAATGTGCATCCAACGTTCCATGTATCCAATCTCAAGAAGTGTTTAGCTGACGAGAACCTTCACATTCCACTTGATGAAGTTCAAGTTGATGAATCTATGCATTTCGTTGAGAAGCCTGTTGAGATTATGGATCGCGAGGTTAAGCAAACCAAGCGCAGTCGTATCCCTATTGTTAAAGTTCGCTGGGAGTCCAGGCGCGGAGCCGAGTTTACATGGGAAAGGGAAGATCAAATGAAGATCAAGTACCCGCACCTGTTCTCTGCGCAACCTACTTCGAGATAAATTTCGGGACGAAATTTCTTAAAGTAGGGGAGACTGTGACATCTGCCCCGATCCGACCCGACCCAGGTACCCGTTTCCCTTATCCGATCTCTTTCTTTTATGATTTAGTATTTATTTATACTTATATTTTACTTTTAATAATAATATATAATTTCCTTCCCGCCTCTCCCTCTCCTTCTCTCTTTCCGCCTTCTTTTCCCTCTTGTCGCCGTCCCGCCCTTACGCCTTGTTTCCCTCTTTTTCTTCTAACTCTTTGCTTGTCCTTTGTTCCTTCCCGCCTAAGGTTGTCTGCGCAGCTCCACGCGCCAGACCCCTTACAAGGAAGCCTGCGTGAAGACCACCTGTTACAGCGATACGCGAGACGAACTCTTCTCGCAGCGCGCTAAGAATTGTAATTCTTCTCACAGCGCGCTAAGAACGGTAGTTCTTCCCGCGACGCGCTAAGGATTTGTAGTTCTTCTCGCAGCGCGCTAAGAATCGTAGTTCATCCCTCGACGCGCGAAGAATTATAGTTCTTCCCGCGGCGCGCTAGGAATTTTAGTTCCTCCCGCGGCGCGCTAAGAAATGTGATTCTTCCCGCGGCGCGCTTAGAAATGTAGTTCTTTCCGCGACGCGTTAAGGTTGGTTCTGTCTGCCTTCGCGCTCGCGCTCTCTTGACCTTCTGTGTCTGCCTTCGCGCTCGAGCTTTCTCGCGCTAAACCCTTTGAGTTTTCTTCTGTTTAAATCTAGCCGTTTGCTTTTGTGTTGTCTTATCTTTTGTGCTGTTGACCTAATCTGCTTTATGTCTGAAAAGTTACTTTCGGCGCAGCATGCGCACCAACCCCATTGGTTGGCAGAAAAAGTGACTGACATTATCTTTTGAGATCTGCTTTTTCCATGCCTGACCTGTACCTTTATCTGAACCGCCCATGCCTTTTTACTGTTCCCTGTCAGCCTTTTTCTCTTTTTCCCTGCTGCCATATCTTTTGATATCTTTTACTTGCTTTTGGATATCTTTTGTTATCTTTTGTTTTGTCTTGTTCTGTTTGTCTTGGAATCTTTTCCCCTTTTTCTGGATTCATGTCTCCTAGGGTTTTCCTATAAATAATAATCTTATTTTTCTTAACACTACACACACAAACACTTATTATCTCTCTTCCTTTGCTCTCTGCCGATTGTCCTTCTGCCGCCTCCTCTCTTGCCTCCGTTTTCTCCTCTCCTCTGCCCTGATTTTCGGTAATATATATATTATATATAATGATTTACTTATGCAAACTTATAATCAAGACTTAAAACAGATCATTAAAACAATAATCTTATTTATAGGTTAACTTGTATTTGTTTAAAGTTGGTTCTTGCTTTATCTTACACCGCATCGTTTATCAAGTGAGTAATCTCGTACCTAATCCCTTTTTGCTTTTAATGTTTTGGGATGTTCATGTGTTCATACAAACTTAGAGTCTTAAACTGTTTATGAACTTTAGTCGCGCAGTATCCCATGTGTTGAGGACGTAGACTTGGCTGTTTATTTGTATGTGTGGATCATTAACCGTCTTGTCGGTCTATTCCGCAGTTCTCATGGTACCATTAGATGAACACGGGAGAACTATCGTTTATGATTTTCTCTTTTGTTTGCACATGCACAGTTTGTCTTGTTTGTGAGCTCAATTGTGAGCACTGGCAGTCTATGAATCTTAGAGTTGGTCCCGATCAGATTACACCCTTGTTGAAAACCAGACATACACATGTTGCGCGCAGATTTATTGTTATCTATGTATTGTATTAAACTTGATTTCTCACAAACACGCAAGTGTTTGACGTTTATTTTAACACATGTTCAGGTTTGCAGTAGCTGTTTTGGAGCTTGTGGACACGTAGGAAGTTTTCTTTATTTTGGACCTAGATTAAAATGTATCAAGACAAGTTATTGTTGTTCGAATATTTTGCCTTATAATATATTGATTTATGTTGATTTATGTTATTTGTGTTTACTTTGCGCGTGCGCGAATGAATGTATTTATTAAATATTGACACCCAATAGTGTCACGAGTAATGAAACAATATGTGGCGCCCCGATGTATAATCCGCCTTTGGTCGGGGTGTTACACGAGGGTTCACACATATATACTTTATTTTAAATATCAAATAATTATAGTATTATGAAAGACTAAATTTAGGTTTTTTATTGTCATAACAGTTTGTTTTGTAACATAATTTTATAATATGTTTATAAAAAGAAATGTCTTATATATTGTTTATCTTTTAACATCTTTTAACATTGATGTGTAATAAATGTCAAAATTGATGTGTAAATAAACACGGGTATTATCTTAGAGTAATAAACATTACAGTTATTGATGTGTAATAAATGTCTTAGATAGAGTTTATCTTTTGAATCAACATTGAGATAGAAGTTTTGTTGAATCAACATTGTAGAATTGTTTTATTGATTTTGAGTTGTACTGATGGTATAAGTTATAAAATATTTTAACTTTTTATTTATCTTTGTTAGTCTTTGTATGTTTTTGTATTTGATTCAAATAAGTTATGATGTCTTATAATTCATGTAAAAATATTATTTATTTATAAGTACAACATTGCATTTCATTATATTTATATGATGTTACATATATATTATGTTTTAAATATGTTCCACCGTGTGTAACACGGGTACTATCCAAAATCAATATTAGAATCTATGCTATGTTTCTTTTAAGAGACTTGAATCACTTAAAAGCTTGCTAATGTTAGAAAAGAAATGACACATTTGGATTTGGAAAACGAAGTTAGTGAGAAGGTAAAATGGTTGTTAGAGTGTTGGAATCTGAAGATTAAATTTAAGGTAACACATTCGATAACTTAGTTATGTAGTTGATTACTCTAAATTTTTTTACTTTCATGTTTACTTTGTGTTTTCTGTTTAAGTTATTAGTTTAGTTCATAACTAGAAACTTCCAAAAACGTACAAAACTTCCATAATCGTTTATTTTGTTTGTCAGGTTGTGAAGGTAATTTGCTTTTTTGGTGGAAATGTTGAAGAAGTTGATGGTTGGTAAATTTGACTCCGACATGTTTAGATCTTCTTTTGGTCTCTCCATTTTATGTGTATATTTAGTTTGTTTTAGTATTAAGCTTGTATTAAGTCAATCTGAATAATCAATAGTTTGGTTACTAAGTTATGTTTATTATGTGTGTTTGTTTAATATAATAGTGAAAAAATATTATGATTTTGATGACCAGTTTGTTGCATTTTATTTAAAAAGCATCTGAATTTCTAAGTTTATGGTTATAAGGTTATGTTAAATTTTATTATTTTCTAAATGTTTTCTTGTGAAATTTTATGATTGTCCATATTTTATGATAATAATTACATTCAGATATTTTGTTTTTAGTTTTACATAATCTTCTAGATATTAATGTTAACGTAAACTCATTATGACATACATTAACATTTTATTTTAATACTTAATCGGGTTGGTATGTTAAACACTGGTTGAAATTAGATAATACAGTTTAATACAGTTTAAAAACTAATCGGGGGACTCGATTGGATAGAAAATTTTGAAGTTCATACTAGGATAATACGGTTTAAATATTTTCATGACTTTGCTAATATAAACAAGTTTGTATAACTATTAACTTTTTATGTAAACAATGTTACTCTCTAATATTTTGTTTAGCTCATCTTAATGTTAATATATGGTTATCTATTTATGAAAATTTATGGTTGTTTATATTGATTTTGTTATTTATTTATTTTCAACCCATATGTAACACGGGTACTATCCTAGTATTATATATAGTATAGATTAATTAAATTAAACTTGCATTTATATTTATGCCCTTCAACTTTCTTTTTAACTTATTTCAATATTAACTTTCAACATTGATTCATCTTTGTTGACTGATTATTGGAGGTGGTTACGGAGGCTATAACATATTAAAAAGTAATTTAATTTTTCAATAAAATTAGTATTTATGTAAAATAAGTTTTAAGTTATATCGTGATAGTTTAGCAGAGTAAAAAAGCTATTTCATATATTTCTGTTTACTTGTAAAATAAGAAACAAGTGTTTTATTTATTTAAATAGGTCTATGCAAAGAAAAAACAAAGGTCTATGAAAAGAAAAAAAAGGTCTAATTAGTAGATGTTCTAAGAATCCAAAACATGACCTTATTAGATATTTTAGAAAGTAAAAGGTTCACAGAAAGGTAAAAATACTAACGAAAGGATAAGAAACATGTTTTGAGTTATGTCCAAAATAGGATAAAAAAGTAACAGGTGGGATAGCAAATCATGTCATACAACCAACGGATGGCAACAAGAATCCACGTATTTAACACGTCTCGTCACTAACTGCACCAAGAACCCACGTGTCTCGCACACATGACGGCAAGCCATACGCATTCAAAAAGAAAAAAATAATCACTCAATAATCTTTTAACCAATTTTAGTACCAGTACGACAATGTTTTTACATAGAGTAGTATAACCATGATAAAATTTACGCGTTAATTATGTAAATAATTATTTCTAAGTATGGTAAAATCGGCATGTCGAGTCTATTAGAATATCAAAATATTTTAGAAGATATTATAGAATTGTTTAAATATATGTTTGATTTATATCCATATCTTTTACCCTTTTAGAATATGTATAGGATTATGTTTCTTCCCCTATTTAAAGGGTTTTTTGGTTTAATGCAAAGGCGATGATTACGATCATATTTACTTTCAGAGTCGGGTCAAGGTTATGTAATGGGTCAGTCTGGGTTCAGATCAAAACAGTTCAAGTCAAAACAAAATGTGACCTGAAGAGGTATGCACCCGCATTAACATCGAGCGGGGCGGGTCAACACACAAGATATAGACAAGAGGCTTGAAATCAAGATGTCATGAAGGCACAAAGCCAAAACCTATGCGCATGGCGCATATCACATATGCTCACGCATCACATATGCTCACGCATATCACATCTGCGCGTGGCGCATCTGCGCGTGGCGCATATCACATATGCTCACGCATATCACATCTGCGCGTGGCGCATCTGCGCGTGGCGCATATCACATATGCTCACGCATATTACATATGCTTGCGCATATCACATCTGCGCATGAAACATCTGCGCGTGAGAATAAAGAGAAGACCTCGCGCATCCTCAGGATAGGCGCATATCACACATGCACATAATCAACCTCGTCCTTATCCAAATCAGGATAAGGACAACCCTGATTATGCTCATCAGACAACCTTCCAGAAGGTATCCTTTAAGGAATAAAGAATATGCTGATGTTGACAGCTGCCAATGAAAGGTGGACAACTCAGCAAAACCCATGTGCTACCACGTGATTGCACATGGGTCAGGTGAAATACCTTGGTCAGAGAATAATCAATGAAAGAGCACCAGGTGTCCTAAGGACACGTGGCGCGAAGCAATAGGAGGAGGCCAAAAAGGCCCTAATGGGATCTGAGCCCAATCATTGGAAACCCTAACACTATAAATACCACACCACCTCCACAAGGGGAGGTAAGCAAGAAAATACATTCTAAATCCTTACTCAATCCCAGATTATTATTATCTTCTCCTACAATCTCTTATTCTCACACCGGAGGATTACCTCAAAGAGGACCCCTCTGTCCCTTTCTGAGGGGTAAGTTCACGGTGCTGCTCGTTTTGTAGGTGGAAGAATTCATACTCCGGAGAACCATCGGTGATATAGCATACTCATACCCGAGGAAAGTTGATCGTCCACTGAAGAAACACTAAGTTACCCCGGGCAGATTACGGATAATCTGGGGGTTAAATAGATGTTTCCCACGAGGGGTTAGATCCGGCAAAGATGGTTCTTCTGATAACCTGCAAAACAGACACCGTGAGCTCGTCACTGAGAATGGGGGGGGGTACCTCCTTGTGACCACCCTCCGGCGTGAGAATCAGACTAGATTGCTCTTGAATATAAATGTATATTAAGAGATTGCTAGAGCAGATATCAGGTATATGATGTAAGATACAAGATAAGATGAGATGATCATACCATTTGGGGTATTTATAGCCGAAGGTAGGTTTCCAAGAGGGTATAGCCGGCTGAATAGTATTCCTGTTCTACCAACTGTGGCCTACGCACGTGCCATGCTGGCAGTTGGTGGGTAGGCAGCGGCTGACAGTGACCAGGCCTGCTGTGTACTATTCCTTTTCCACCAACTGCAGGCTATGCACGTGGTATGACAGGAGTTGGTGAGTAGGTAGCGGCTAATAGTGACATACAGTACAAGAGCATGCTGCTCGCCATACTGTTGTCAATGGGCTGTCGTATCTCTGGTCAGATCTTTTGCCCATACCTCGTCAGGTACAGTACAAAAGATCTTCCAGTATCGTACGGACTGGCTCATTTGGGCGGGAGTATTCCCCCTCCCGCCTTTGTGCGGGATTGTTCTCGGCTTTGCTCATTCTTTCAGGTGACTACTGAATTATTGAGAGCTAAGTGCCTTGTGCGTGTAGCCTTGCTGCGCGGGTGGCCTTCCCTGATGGCTTGTATCCGCAGCTGCGGGAACAGGCGGAGTACTTCACCATTGGGAGGCATTTCCTGCGGGAACAGCTTGCGTACTGCGCGTAAGGACGTCACGTCTCTGAGCATAGTGGGTCCTGCGGATCCAGTTGGTTTCTGCGCAGACGTCTCTCTTTAAGGTGAGTCATGTGGGTCCAACTGGGCTCTGCTGGGACCTACCTCTTCAAGTCCCCCCAGTCCAATGTTCTTCTCATGAGTGTTTAATAAGTGAGGTGAACTTTTGGACTTGAGCTAAAGGTTTTTGAAAAGGGTTTAGTTTTAAGGTTTTCCATGGGGATTCTTCCCGCGGAAGTCCTTATGTCACTTGCAGAAATTCCCGACTTTCCTGCTTGATCTCTGGGTATGATGCGGGTAGGTCTGTAACCTCCTCGCAAGTCAGGAGCGTTGAGTCACACTTGTGTGGATTCTCCATGAGGTTTTGGTAGTTTTGAACATAGTGATCAATTATGTTAAAACCACCAATTCCATCTTGAAGCTTCAAACAATGTAGTTCTCGACGTTCCCGCTATGCGGGGATGTTATTCCCGTTTCCGCAAGCATTGCCCAGAAGATCCTTCTTGGTTTCAATTCCTTGCGGAGTGCTAGGTATGTGAAGGGTTTTGCCTTGACACTGTACCCGCACTCGTCTTACGGTTACTTTACTTCCAAGGTATTCCTGGCGTCAATTCCCTGCGGGTGCTAAGTATGTGAAGGGTTTTTGCCTTAACACTGTACTCGCACCTGTCTTACAGTTACTTGGTTGCCAAGGTAAGGGGTATTTTCCCGCTTACTTTTGAATCTTTTTGAAATTTTGAAATTCGAAGAGTTGGTGAGAGGATAAGAACAGTCCAAACTATTGAAACGTCGTCCGACGGTTTCTTCTGACTGTGTCAGGACGTGCAGGAAGTTATGGTGACGTGACAGTACATGGTCATTCCAGACGCTTTTTCAGGCGCGTGGGCGCGATTTTTCGGGTGCGTGGCCGCGAAATTAATGGCACGCGTCCTTTCAACAGCTGTTGCCAGCTTGCTCTTTGCCACGTGTCATAGTTTCATTGCACCTGCGATTTCTCTCTCTTCCGCATTAAATTCATCGCATTAATTGCGATTAGTATATAAAGGGGGAGAGGGTCCTTTGTAATCCACACTTTCACTTTTCTCTTCATCTTCAAAACGATTTCCGGCGAATACTCACCTTTTCAGTCGAGCATTCTTTTGAAATTGTTCTCTTTTTCATACCTGCAATATGTCTTCTGCTTACGATCTTGAGGCTACAGCCCAGGAGGCTGTGGTGTACACCGAGAACCCGTCATCCACATCCGACAAGGATGACAAGAGTACTGTTGGCGAGTGCCAGTGTGCTCTGCCTGTCGATCTATATCAGTACATCGTCAGGAAGTTCATGCTCGAGTCTCTCGAGCCTGAGTTTCCTGAACCTCATCAGACGGTGTATGATGCCCCCAGAGGCAAGATCGGGGTATATGCCGCATTCTTTGTCTATGGGAATCTTAGGTTCCCCCTGACGAAGTTTGTGTACCGTGTTCTGGAGAGGCACGGTGTACACCTGACCGAGGTACACCCGATGGCGATCGCAAAGATTCGCCACTTCGAGTGGGTGTGCCGGATTCTGGGCGTTGAGCCCTTCGTCGACCGCCTGATGACCTTCTACTCTTGGAGGTGCATCCAGGGGTGGTATACTCTGATAACCCGGATCAAGGGTTTGAAGATTTGCGCAACCGAGCGCAGTCTTCGTTCATGGAAGCGGGAGTTCTTTTATATCTCCGCTCGCGCCGTCCCCCTTGCCATGAAGTTCAAGAATGGGCAAACACTTCCCAGCCTTCACGCCTCCAACTACCAGGAGGCGGAATGGTTCTCAAAGATATCCCGAGTCCAATCTCCGGTTTACCGCTTTGCGGAGTCCGGGATGGTGATGCTCGGGATGAGCCGGGTGTGGAAGGATGCGGAGGCGCAAAAGATCCCGATCGTCCTTGAATACGGTTTGAACTCTGTCCCTTACGGTATGCTCTGTCTTTTTTGTTTATATAGGTTTGTCTTCTAACTGTTTTTCTTTTATTTCAGAGGGGAACGACTTGCAGTCGCTCCTGTATCCGCGGGAGGCTGATAGTCCCGCTCGGATGGGTACTCGTGCTCTAGATGAGAACGAGTTGCCCATCCTTGAACAGACGGCGGATCGGTTCGTGGAGGTCTACCCGCCAAGCCACGAGATCCTGAGCGCCAGGCGGCCAGGTAAGGCGTTATTCAACTCTCGACCCCTCAATGCTGAAACCTCTGCTGGAATTCCTCTAATCTTGTGTTCTGATGAGGAATCCGCAGATGGTCCTCCGTTGGTGCGGAAGAAGAAGGCTGCCGGCGGGAAGGGGAAGGCGAAGGTGGCCTCCACTGCCGATCCGTTGCCTCGGTCTGATTCAGAGACCGAGAGCGAGGAGGTGGCGGGGAACCCTGGTGGTGATAAGACCACTGCTCCGGAGGCTGCGACGACTGTCACCTCCGGAGAGCCCAGGATGACGACGGTGAGCGGCGTAAAGAGGCCGGCTCCATCGGGTTCGTCCCCGCCTGTCCGCACTTTTAGGCTCAAGAAAACCCGTAAGTACAAACTTCCTTTATTTTTAACTTCATAGCTTTCCATCATTAATACTTTTCTTTGTGCAGGCGTGGATGCTACCGCATTCCAGGGTGGAGTGGGGAGGAGTACCTCCGGACCCATGACGGTAGGCTTGGTCAGCCTACCTGAGGCGACGACCCAGGCGGCTGCGCCTGCTTCCGTTGGTTCAGTTGCTCACCCCGTTGAGCCAACTGTTCCAACTGTGATGACATCACCGCCGGCTGTCAGTGCCATATTTACTGAATCTTTCACTGAGCCGGCGGTGACTTTTTCTGCGGACTCCGCAGCGGCGACCACGGTTGTGAGTTCACCTACGGTGAGTTCACCTCCGCTGGTTTCTACTACCGCGGCGGCCTTCACCATGCCTCCTCCGTCATCGGCAACGACGACCGATCCTTCAGGTATGCTTGGGGCTTCTCGCCAACCTCTGCCTCCTTCCCATCTGCCTGACCTCTTGGACGGATTTCCCTTGGGTTCAGGTGATGGGTTTGGCGGCTATCGGCCTGTTGTCGACCCTACAGGTGCGTAGGGATCTTTTGGCCTTTTTTTTTTTTTTACATATCATCTTTTCCTAACTGCTTTTTGTTTTTTGCAGTGTCGGATTCCAATGAAGTGTATGTTCCACGATGGAACATCCGCCGAGGAACAACCCTTCGCACGCCTGTGGAGTGCGTGGAGTGGGCTCGTCACGCAGCTCCCAGTGGTGCGTTGGGGGAAGCCATGGCTAGCTACCAGGAGGGTAGGCTAACCAATGAGCTTCGGGTTCTCCTGGCCCGGATGCAGCCGCGCGTCGAGCTGCTTTGTCGTGAAAACGACAAGTTAAAAGCAGCTCGCATCCAAGAAGTAGCTCAGGCGCGGGCTGTCCGGGAGGAGAATAGGAGGCTTACCGCAGTGGCTGCGGAAAAGAAGAAGGCCTTCAAGGCCCTCGAGGTTGAAGTTCAGGCCCGGCTAGAGGCCCGTTCCAAGGCTGCCCAAGCTGTTAACGAACAGCTTCGGCTGGCTAAGGAAACTGCACGGAACGCAACCGAGAGGGCCACCAAGGCTGAAGCTGTTGCTGAGCCTCTACGCCTCGAGAATGAGGAACTTAAAGCCAAACTAGAGGCGCTCCAACAGGCTCATGATGCCTTGGCGATGGAAGACGCCAAGAAGCTCCAAGAGATCTTGGACCAGAGGGGCGTGCTTGACCACACTGAGCGGAAGCTAAAGGGCGTTGAAGAGGCTGCTGCAAAGGAAGTGTTGCTTGCCAACCTTAATAAAAGTGAAGCCGAACGCGCCCGTAACCAAGCTCAAGCCGCCCTCCAAGAAGCTCTGGTTGCCAAGGAATGGCTTCTTCGAGAAGCGTTGTCTCAGGTAAGCTTAACTTCATAATGTCTTTACGCTTTTCTTTGTAAATAGAAAATGTTTTGATACTTGTATTTTTTCTTTTCGTAGGTTGTGCATCGGGTCTTCACGGATGCGTCTTATGACGATGCTATGAGCGCAGCCCTCAACGCTTCTCATGAGGATGGGGAAAAGGCCGGCTTCCTGCTTGGTCTAGGGTTCGTTGAGAAAGGCATCCCGCCTTCCAACTTCCCTTTATTTGATGTGGATACTGAAGCTGTATACGACCAAGCAGTGAATCAGTATGCCGCCTTCCCGCATCCGGTGGTGGAGAAGGTAAACGAAGTTGCCGCTGCTGATGATGGGCTAGCTATCCTTAAGGCTTTCCTTGAACCGCCACACTCTACTGATGGTGCGGGTCCAAGTGGAAGTGGTCCTGAAGCTTGATCCTGAAGATCCCTTTCCACCATTAGAGTAGATTTTTATTTTTGTATAGCTTCTTTTGTATGCGGGTATGTACCCAGCAATCTTTGTAATATTTGAATTTCGATGGAATAAAGATTATTTGCCAATCCCTTGCCTTGCTTATTTCACGCATATTCTGATTTAACTTAGCAATTTCTTTAGTACTTAGATAATTTAACTTTTCAACGTGGTAGATAATAAGTTAAAGTTTTACGTCCTCTTTCATGATTGTGCGGATAAGACCATCACTTGCACTTAGTAGGATGGCTAAACTTTACCTATGTCTGACCTGCGTGGAAGTTTTCCTCATCTTTTCATTTGAAATTTTCTAAGTGTTTAGAATAAGTTAACCTTTGAACGTGGTAGATAATAGGTTGAAGTTTTGCTTTCTCGTTCGTGATTGTGCGGGTAAGACCGTCACTTGCACTTAGTAGGATGGCTAAACTTTACCTATATCTGACCTGCGTGGAGGTTTTCCTCTTCCTTTTGTTAGAAATTTTCTAAAGTATTTTGAATAAGTTAACCGCTCGACGCGCGGTTGTCAATAGGTTCTGTTTCCTCTCATGATTTGTGCGGTTAGGACCGGCACTTTCATTTATTGGGATGACCAAAGTTTACCTATGACTGACCTGCGTGAAGGTTTACCGTTTTTTGGGTTTATGCGGGTTTTGCCGCCTTCCCCACGCAACGACTTTCCACGTAATTATGCGGTGAGTACCGGCATCAGTGTTGAATAAATTAACCGTTCGACGCGCGGTTGTTAATAGGTTAGTGTTCAGTTTCCTCTATCATGATTCGTGCGGATAGACCGGCACTTTCATTTAGTGGGATGACTGAACTTTACCTTTAACTGACCTGCGTGAAGGTTTGCCGTTTTTTGGGTTTATGCGGGTTTTACCGCCTTCCCCACGCAACGACTTTCCACGTAATTATGCGGTGAAAACCGGCATATTCGTGTGGAAAGTTCATAAGTATAAATGTAAAATCATCAGCATCGATGTTCTAAGGAGAATCATTTCCATTAGAAGTGGCTCTGGGCCTTTACAAATTTGGAATTGATCTACATGCAAACTGTGTAATTGAGCTCCCTTCCATGTTGTTGGGATGGGAGTGCCATCGAGCCGATATGCACCTGGTTCGGGATCTCGTTGTTTACGCAGTATGTAGTCTCCGGCATTGAAGCTGCAATTTTATTCGTGTTTTCCCCAGCTGGGGTTCTACACGCATCAGCCTGCTCAGCGTTCGTTACGCCACGAGGTGTGCGAGCGTCCCATCTCTGACAAATGCTTCGACGATGTCCTTTACGTCTGTGCATTCTTCAGTGTTGTGGCCTTTTGTCCTGTGAAAGTCACAGTATTTGCTCCGATCAGCATTGTGACGATGTCGGATTATTGGAGCCTTTGGCCATGGGAGCTCCTCAGTGGCGAATATCTCGGTGACGCTTTTGGTGAGTGGCGTCCATCTGGAGTTCTGGTTCGACTGTACGTTATCCCTTCCGCCTAACCGATGTTGCAAGCCGGATGTGTCAAAGTTTACCCTTGACTGCCAGATACCTAGCTTCCGCTTTTTGTTTAGTCGGGCGGTAAGGACGTTGTCTTCTCTTGTTTTCTGGGTGTAGAGGTTTGTGCTCTGGGGGAGATCTCTACCCAGTTGCTTCTCCGTTTCCGCAAAGCGTTTAGCTGCTGTCATGATGGCATCCCATGTGGATGGCATGCCATCTTTACCCGTTAAGATGCGGATGAGCTCTGGGTCGTTAGCGCCCTGGATGAAAGCAGCGCGAACAATATCTTCGCTAATATTACCCAGACTTAGCTTCTTTGAGTTGAAGCGAGTGATGAAGTCTGGCAAAGATTCATCTTCCTCTCGAATGCATTTGAGGATTGTCCATTGCTCTTCGGTATACTTTCTTTGTTGGCTGAAGTGTTGGCTAAATTTTTGTTGGAAGTCTTCCCAATCGTAGATGTGGTGGACCGGTAGACGATCGAACCACGCTCTAGCTGCCCCAACAAGCGTCATTTGGAACATGTAACACCACGTAGGTTCCGTCCAACTACTGACGGTTGCCCCCGCTATGATCCTGTTCAAATGATCGTCTGGATCAGATATACCATCGTAAGTGCCGATGTTGGACATCTGTTTGGCACTTTTCGGGACGATTGCTTCCGCAATGTCCCTTGCAAATTTGGACGTTCCCGCTTTTGCAGCAGTTGATGTAAATGTTTTGGAGAAGTCACGTGGGTTTCCACCTGCGTTTTTTGGTTTGAAGGTTTCTCCAAAACGCCTTCTCGGTTGGGAGTCCGTTTCCTTACGCTTCCCTTTCGCCCTATGACGAGGGTTTGCGTCACTATCGGATTCCTCCGAATCATTGTCCCAGTACTCTCCGAATTCCTCAGGCTGTTGGAGTGAACGTAAGCGTTCATCCAACTCGGCTTGGAATTTTTTTTGACGTGCTTCCGCCCACG
Organism: Bidens hawaiensis; assembly: GCF_021521415.1. Taxonomy (NCBI): domain Eukaryota; kingdom Viridiplantae; phylum Streptophyta; class Magnoliopsida; order Asterales; family Asteraceae; genus Bidens; species Bidens hawaiensis. Next base: position 856,697 of record NW_027491589.1, read on the forward strand.
CTTTAACTTCATCGAGTGTTTGGCGGGGGAGCCTCGTTCATTGTCTCTCTAACTGGGTATCAGTGAATCCCAGTGAGCGATTATTTACTGCACTTGCCCCAGCTTGGGTAACTGGGGTAGTGTTCGTAATAACTGTGTAGTCGCCGGTATCCCCCTGAGTAGCTGGGGTTGTGGTTACCGGAGTTTCTTTAACCATCTTTCCAGAAGTTTGAAAAAACTGAAAAGAAATGTTCTAGCTTTTATGCACGGATGGCGCCAATGAAGAAACACTAAGTTACCCCGGGCAGATTACGGATAATCTGGGGGTTAAATAGATGTTTCCCACGAGGGGTTAGATCCGGCAAAGATGGTTCTTCTGATAACCTGCAAAACAGACACCGTGAGCTCGTCACTGAGAATGGGGGGGGGGTACCTCCTTGTGACCACCCTCCGGCGTGAGAATCAGACTAGATTGCTCTTGAATATAAATGTATATTAAGAGATTGCTAGAGCAGATATCAGGTATATGATGTAAGATACAAGATAAGATGAGATGATCATACCATTTGGGGTATTTATAGCCGAATGTAGGTTTCCAAGAGGGTATAGCCGGCTGAATAGTATTCCTGTTCTACCAACTGTGGCCTACGCACGTGCCATGCTGGCAGTTGGTGGGTAGGCAGCGGCTGACAGTGACCAGGCCTGCTGTGTACTATTCCTTTTCCACCAACTGCAGGCTATGCACGTGGTATGACAGGAGTTGGTGAGTAGGTAGCGGCTAATAGTGACATACAGTACAAGAGCATGCTGCTCGCCATACTGTTGTCAATGGGCTGTCGTATCTCTGGTCAGATCTTTTGCCCATACCTCGTCAGGTACAGTACAAAAGATCTTCCAGTATCGTACGGACTGGCTCATTTGGGCGGGAGTATTCCCCCTCCCGCCTTTGTGCGGGATTGTTCTCGGCTTTGCTCATTCTTTCAGGTGACTACTGAATTATTGAGAGCTAAGTGCCTTGTGCGTGTAGCCTTGCTGCGCGGGTGGCCTTCCCTGATGGCTTGTATCCGCAGCTGCGGGAACAGGCGGAGTACTTCACCATTGGGAGGCATTTCCTGCGGGAACAGCTTGCGTACTGCGCGTAAGGACGTCACGTCTCTGAGCATAGTGGGTCCTGCGGATCCAGTTGGTTTTTGCGCAGACGTCTCTCTTTAAGGTGAGTCCTGAGGAAAGTTGATCGTCCACCAGTGAGCCGATCCACGTTTCTTCATGACCAAAATTAGACATTCTTGAAACATAATGTTTTGGCAATAGAAAAAAGTATCAAAATGAATTCACCCTGTTAAATTTGTATTTATAGCAACTAGCGGAGGTGTCAGTGGTGACGGAGGTGTTGATAATGACAGTGAACAACAAACACAACAGTGATGACCGAGGAGGTGGTGATCACCATGGTAGCGACGGAGACATAATAGGGACAAACACGTTTTTATACAGATTTCTTCTATGTTTAGAGTGAATTTCAATCAATATATCGTCGTTACTAAATCATTCACATGTTTTTTATTTTTTTATTCCTCTTCCATAAAAACTAAGTTGCATCCAAGAGATTCCAAAAAACAAAATCTATAATTTTTTTTTATTTATTTTTTTAATTTTGGGCCATTAAACTATATAGTTAATTACTTGGATGATCTATGTGGTCTACATTGATTTTGGTTACGGTCTCCTACTTTGAACATTGTATCTTTACACTTTGTTCCCGAGTTTCATTTAAAAAGAGAAAAAAAAGGAAAAAAAAATGAAAGGAAAAGAAAAGAAAAAGAATAATATTATTTGGTGTTCCCTAGTTGAATGGAAAGGAAAGAAAAATAAATATATTATGTGTTCCCTAGTTGAGAGGAAAAGAAAAGAAATTTAAGTTTTTACCATTAAAAAACGAATTACTTCCCATTCTCCATTAATCGTTTCTCTACCTATGGTTAGGGGTGCTAACAGTTCGATTTGAAATCGGGAAACCGTCCAAACCGTAACTTTAAATACATTTTATATTTAAAATATTTTATGTTATTCATACTTAATTATTATAAATGTTGCAGTAGATTCATGCTCCTTTCAGTTGATCACATTAAATCTTACTGTGCATTTTCTCTTCTCTAGCATATGATACATTCATCCTAGTTATAAATTATAGAAACATATTAAGTGTTTTCTAATTCATGATTTAAGCAAAATGTGTTTATCTAAACATTTTAAGTTGGTTGTCACAGCTTCAAGTAATCAGACAACCGATTCCAACTCGTATATTTTAAGAAATGGCAAAACGGGCCAAAAAAGACAAAACGTGTTCTTGTCAAAAACGAGTCTCAACAGGTCCATTCAGGTTGATCCGCAAACTAGGGGTGTTCATGGTCCAGTTTTGACGGTTGTTAGGTCAACCCGTGAGCCAAACCGTTAGTTAAGGTTTTTGATCATCGAGCCAAAACCGAACCGTTGAAAGGTAAAGCCGAACCAAAGCGAATCGTTACTAACGGTTTGGTTTCACGATTTGAACTTATTAAGCCTTACTAAAAATTGCAAAGTTTATAAAATGAAAAGGTTAGTACCTGATAAACTGAATTTGGTAATAACAAAATGTGTGTGCATATGTAAATAAAAAACAAAAGTATATCAAATCTTACATATAGTTAAATATTCAACAATAAAAAATGTAAATAAGAAACAAAATTATCAAATCTTATGATTCGGTCCGGTTTCATACGGCCGGTTTATGATATAAACTTGATATACATCGTAAACAACCGTTCGCTACGGTTTAGATATTTTGAAACCGATGGCCCGCAAAGTTAAAGAAAAAACCGACCGTGAAACCAACCCGACAACCGGTTTGGAAGGTTTCACGGTTTGAAACCAAACCACGAACACCCCTACTGCAACACACGTTTTGTCCACCGTTTTTTAAATTTTAATAATTAATACATAATTATTAGTTTATTACTACTAAAACAATACGGACTTTATGAGTTTCAAGTTTAGTTTGACCCAAGTCAACCTATGGGCGAAAATTACCTGCACTGGTATCACAAGAAACAGAAATTACAGCATGTGCTTGACTCCTTGTTAAAAGTAGTTACATTTGACTTCAAAGTTAAAGAAGTTACCATTCGAGTTACTCTTTTAAAGCTCGCGTTTGGCTCGTTTTGACTTATACGAGGTAGAACTTGAGCTCGGCCGATTCGAGTTACTCTTTTAAAGCTCGAGTTCGGTTCGTGAGTTGTTTTTTCGAGCTCGGGCTCGGCTCGTTTATTCATAATTAATCAATTTATATAAGTTTTTAATTACTTTTATACTTTCAAAAAAATTCTGTAACAGATTTGATCAATAGAAAGTAAGTATATGCAACAAATAAAGATTTAAAACTGTTTTGGTGCATAACATTATTATCAGTTGCCTCAACATTCTTTTAGCAAGCTTAATTAACTAAAACTCAACACAAGAGAAACCATTACTAACTAGACTACTATAATCGAATAACATGTAAAAATCATAACAAATTGTTATAAAGCAAATAATAATACCTAAATGAGTCAGGGCCTTAGTTCACTAGTTTAAAGCTTTGTAACATAGATAAACAACCTATGATTTTGAGTCAGGGCCTTAGTTTAAAGCTTTGTAACATAGATAAACAACCTATGATTTTGATAGTCGTCAGTTGTCAGTTGCCAGGCGCTGAGGGCATATTAGTCATTTACAACCCCTATTTCACCTATCATCCTTGATTGTCAGTTTGTCGATTCTAGCAATTTCCCTCCACAACCATCTTTTTCATCCTTGCTTGCTAACCATCAATCTTTAATAGTTGGTCTCTCCTAAAGCTCATTTGGTGAACAAAACCAAGCACGCCTCAATTGAAAATGGACGTTGTGGACCATCAGATCTCCTAACGCTAACATTGATATCGAATCCAACAAGTTTGTGAATTTTAAGTGTTTTGTTCTTGACAGAGGGTTACCCTGGCGAATTTTGCTCTTGATGATGTTTAATTGATAACATGTTACCATACCAAGATTGCTCTGTAGATTCATCGCACATGTGCATTTAGGAGCTTCTTTGGTTGCCCATACACATATGGATTGTTGATCTTTGTGATATTAAAAAGTTTTGAGTTCATGAAATTTGACTATATGATGCATGTGTTACATGTGACTTAATTAAACAAAAAGTGTAGGAATATTCCTATCCGATCCGAATCTATCCGAATTCAATTCGGATCGGATTCGGATATATCCGAATAATCCGAAATAAACCTAAAAAATTTTCCTATTTTTTTGTTCATAACATTTAATAGTTTAGAATCACAATAAACATATAAATCGGAAAATACGAATTACTCTTGACACAAATTTTAAGTTTAAACTTCAAATAATAGTCTAATAAATATATCAAACCGGAAAATAACACTAAAATCATGTTTTTTATTCGGATTAAACGGATATCCGAATAACCCAAACAATCCGAATTTTTTAAATTTCCATATCCGAATCCGAATTAGTCATTCGGATATTCGAATTAATCCGATCCAAATAAGAATTTGGATCAGTTTATTTGGGTTTCGATTTCGATTCAGATTTCGGTTTTTTTCGGATTTCGAATTTCTTGAACACCCCTATTTGAGCCAATAAGGAAACCATTTGTGTTTCTTCATTGGCGTCATCCGTGCATTTTGCTACAACTAACTATCTTAAAAAACTTCGTTCATTTTTCCGGTTAGAATAAGCAGAAAAAACAACTGCTAACCCGGTCGGTCAGGCGTCAACCTCCCAACAAAAAAGGAATCATGGTCCAAACGCTGTTATAGTGAACGCGGAGGACATCGTTAACACGTCTAACCCTCCCCCACCCTTCACGGTAACAACTAGCACCAGATTTCGACCGTGTACAATTAACAAAGACTGAAAAGTTATACATTCAATTCGAAAATAGTTATTGCCTTTCAGATATGTTTTAGTAACCAAAAACAAATCCGTGTACTATTCGGGGGGCAAAACGGACAATACTGATGGTACAAGAAGTAGGATGTCACACACAGTGGCAAAGCTTTAACAAGTTTGCCAGGGCCGGACTCAAATTGTATTAAGGGAATCATAAACCCCGCCAGGGGGAGGGGTAACAGGAATACCTCCGGCCACGAGTAAGTGCATTAGGAGCATTGTCCACCTCTATCGGTTTACCGGCTGTCACCGGTGGCTCAACCATATTTTTTTAACAAAACATCCAATGATAGTTCACCATGTTTTCAAAACAATGTAGCTTTGATGATCGCTTCACATCTAATTAGCATGCCCATACGGTCTCATTCTCCCCGTCGAAATCTCTACGCAATTAAGATCCCGATTGTTTTACATCTTGTATACGTAAAACAATCCTGACTGTTTTAACCCACCGATATTAAAAACATGGTAGCAGTGGTGTTGGTGCTGTTAATGAAGAAAGATTATCTGCTTGTGGTAGTGGTGGTGGTTGTGTTAATGAAGAAAGATTATCCGCTTGTGGTAGCGGTGGTGGTTGTGTTACTGACGAAAGATTATCTACTTGTGGTAGCAGTGGTGGTTGTGGTAGTGAAGAGAGATTATTTGCTTGTCGTAGCGGTGGTGGTGGTTGTGTTAATAAAGAGAGAGTATATGTATTTGGTTGTAATAGTGGTGGTGGTGTTAATGAAGAAAGATTATCCGCTTGTGGTAGCGGAAGGTAGTTCCTTTTGGGTTTAAACAAGCACCAAGCATATTCTAAAGACATATGCAAATGCTTTAAGAGGTTTAGAAAATTATTGTACCGTATATGTTGACGATATCATAGTTTTCTCAAACTCCAAAGATAAGCACTATTTTCATGTTTTATCAGTCTTAAAGACAATAGAAAAATATGGAATTGTCTTGTCAAAAAAGAAAGCTAATCTTTATGGAACTGTCGAAAAATATTAGCTTTCTTTTTCGAATGACGGTGAGCTATCATTGGATGTATTCTTGAACAATCTCTTCATTTAGAAAAGTTTGTACTGAAGTCCATGTGTTAACATTGAAATGTGTTGAAATGTGTTGTCCACTTCAGAGATATTTTTGTTAATGACATCATCTATAATTGGTTTAACGAATTGGCCGATTGATGATTCTATTGTTTATATTAAAAGTAGGAGGTTAGGTCTGCAGTTCATAAATAACCAATTTGGTTGTTTAACCAAACCAGTACCCTAGCCCAGTTGGTTAGGAGGTGAATGTTGAGAGTCAAAATCTCATTTGTTATCGAAATCTGTCGGCACGATTACAAATGTATCGACAGAGATGATCTTTGATAGACTAAAATGAGAATTTACAAAACTTTTGGACTGTTTTTCCCATAATTGAGTTTAACACATCACTTATTAATAGAAAACAACTAGTTGGTAGACCCCCCCCCCCCCCTACCCAGGTTGGCCGGGGGGAGCCATGGCTTTGAGCCAAGAAGGAAACCACAAACTGCTTACAATAAGGTGTTTTCAGGATGACATAAACAAGAAACTGTTAGACTAAGTGAATTTGAATGTGTTCAACAAACGGAGGATGATGCACTTGGACAAAATGATGAAATGGTTGACGAACAAGTTAAAATATAAGGAATTGGTTGGTATTGAAGCAATTGCTTTAGATGATCCAGAAAAGGGTGGCAATGATGAAGCGTATGATGAATAAGTTGCAAATATAAGGACTTGGCTAGTGTTGAAGCAATTGTTTTGAATTTTCAAGAAAAAAGGTAGTAATGACCCGTTCTGTCATTTGAGCGCCCCGAGTGGACCAATAACCATTTTCCCGTGTTATTGTTGAATGTATTATAACAGCCATGTGTCGTTTTGGCAAACCCAACTATTTATGATATAATTTTTAAAGTTACGAATGTGTTGAGATCTTTGATTTGTATTTGTAACACTTTTGTCCGTAACATTAAATTCAGCTAAATGACTTGTTAACTTTAAACAAATGACTATTTTACAAACCTAAAAAGCATTTATGTAATTACTACGAGTAAAAAACAATAAATCGCTTGGTCCTTAATGTTGTAACCGACAAAATATTCGTGTTTGAGGGTATTTATGTAATTATTATGAGTAAAAAACAATAAATCGCTTGGTCCTTAATGTTGTAACCGACAAAATATTCGTGTTTTGAGGGTATTGAAAGTCTTAAAGCAGTGAAGGGAATCACTCAAGACTCGTTGCCAAAGAATTTTACTTTAGAAGTCATAAAGAGAGGTTAAGAAAAGTGTCAATGTTTATTAATGGTGTATTTTTTTTTGTCCCAACACAAACATAACATTAAGTTCATGTGTTTGCATTTGGTATAAATGGGTTAAGGTTACTACATGGTTGAACCATCGACCCCGTTTAGCCAAATAGACAGGTCATGTTGTGGTCAATTTGACAAGTTCGTTGTTTGGACCGTTTAACCCATTTATTTATTTATTTTTATACATTATATATCTGTGTTATATAACAAATTGAATTGGTTGGATATTGTATGCCAAAGTTTGAAACTAAAAAATAAATTGATGTAAGATTACAATAAAAATGCAATTGTTTTATATAATTTTGTATTTTTTTGTTGTAAAATTTCAGGGTCAAATTTGGTCAACCCGTAAATGTGTTGTCATTTCGGGTTCACATGTTTGCAAGGTTTTCAGTTTTTGGGTCATCTTGTGTTAGACCCCACTAATCCACGAACACAACTCGTTTATCACCCCAAAATTTATGTCATTGACGGAGATGAGGACGACTAGGGCTTTGAGATCAATGAGCTCAACGTCATAATTTATGTCATTTGTTAAAATAATACAAATAATTATTTTGCATAAAATTAACAATACTTTAAACAAAAGTTAGTGCATAAATCAAATCATGTTGTATATATAAAATCACATATTACAAATAATTATTTTGCATAAAATTAACAATACTTTAAACAAAAGTTAGTGCATAAATCAAATCATGTTGTATATATAAAATCACATATATTAAACATGCAAACTTTTAAAGTAAATTATAAGAGTGTTACTTTTGTTAAACTAGTAGGGATTATCTGAGTTAATTATGGGCTTCGTACGGTTAGGTTGGGCCAGCTAGCAGTGGTCTTTTGTCATTAAGTCAGCCTATACGGAGTACTTCAACAATTCTCTGTGTTAGCCATTTAACAAAAAATCTGAGTTAATTAACTCTTATATATAGCCGAGCAGATAAGATGTAATCATGTAATGAAGACTATAAAAAAAGGACATTTTTATATCCCATTTATGTCTATTTAAAGTAACAAATAGTTGTGTTTATATGATTCTCATAACTATCCACTTTAATAACAAACATTAAAAGAATTTATTTAATACTAATATCCGATATCATTTTTAAATATGCTTAATAAAGTTATTGGAAAAAGACGGCGTAATAAAACACGCAAATCCCGTGTCGCTCCTGCAACAAAACTCGATCAAAGGAATCCTCATATTCCTCCGATTGTTGCCCCTGAACGGGAAAGAACACAACTCACACGTTATATTCCGATTACTAACTTGTAACTCCCCCGACTGTACGTACGCGGTGTTGTAGGTTCGTTTTCAACACCCTTGTTCTTCTCAATTGACTTTAGATTTTGAGAATCGACCCTTAATAATCGAAACACTAGTTACTTTGTTCAATTAAATAACTCCCAGTTGCAATCAAACTATCAGACTGCTTGTTCGAGAATGGAATTCTTGGTCGGACTACTTGAACCTAACCCTCAACACTTGAATTGTTCCTTGGTCAGCACCTTCTGATCTCGAATCTTGATTGCAATTATTGAACAAACTCGACGAGCTCTTTAAGCCGCTCCATGGCATCTTGATATAAACGTATTCGAGTAAATCGATTAATTTTGGAATAAACTCTTCAATTCCATTAACCAAAAAAAATAACTAAAAAACTTGATTACAGTACTTACCAAAAACTCGATATTTCAGCTAAACATAACTCAATACATCATAACTATGATTCCTATTACATTTCTATTACATGTACTTTAAATAATACCAATAATAATTAATAATTAACTTAAACAAATAATAATACCAAAATTAATAACTAACCTACAACCCTTTAATTGGTATTTATTTGATCTCACAATACAATAAAAAACCCATTTAGTTAAAATCTTTAATTCCATTTATAACATGTTTTAACTTTGTAGTTTATACTCCCTTTTTAACCACTTTGAGGAAACACTTGTACCAGAAGAATGAGATTCATTCAGTACACCTGACGCACTCTGATTGGCCAACGCATCCGACGTGGCACCAAAATATCGTCACTCACGATACTTATCATCTATAGTCATTCAGTCAGAATCAGTTAGCGCAAACGTTATGGCATTTTGGATAATTTACCCAAAATAGAGGGGCAACTTTATTACTTTCAATTTTCACATCCACTATATTATTAGACATACACACAACTAACCCATATATTGTATCTATCGTCTCACAATATTAATATTATTAAATCCTCCGGCTGAATCACCATCGTTTCCGATCAAATCCGGTGCTGGGTATTGATTATTATGCTTGGGTTTTGATCGTAACCCATTTTCAGCTGATTGATTTGAGTGTGTTCGTGGTTTGATTGATTGATTGATTCAGAAGCAGGTACTGTTTGGATCTGTTGATTGATTTATGCATGTGGGTTCTGTTGTAATGTGAATTTTGAATGTGGGTTTTGTAGATCGGACTGATTGGATTCGTTTTGGTTCATTTATTGATTGAATTTGTGATTGATTGTATATATGTTGTGTTCTGTATGTAGATCTGAAGATTGGTTACTGTAGGTTGTTTAATTGGGAATTAAATTGATGAGTTTATTAGCTGTTTATTGTTGTTTAATTGGGAGTTAAATTGATATAAATTGAAGGTTTAAATTGTTCAATTGGATTTATTTTGATGTGTTTATTGCTGTTTAATTAGGATTTGACTTTTTTTTATCAAGTGTTTGAATTGGAAATTTATGGTTTTTGTGTATCTATGCAGTGATTCGCGATCGGTATAGGTGATAATTAGCAAATTATGTGTTCTATGTGTTTCTATGATGTTAAAGTTTGTTTTTTTTAATTGGGAGCTTGGGTACCTTGTGATGTAGTTTTAATGTTTTTTGTGTTTTTATTTTGTAGATTGTTAGTAATGGCGCAACCAGCTGGAAATTCGGGATGGTTGAGAGGAAAGGTGAAAGCCGTTTCGTCTGGTGACACCTTGGTGATCATGGGATTCACCAAAGCAGAAATCCCCCCTGAGAAGACTGTCGTTTTGGCGCATCTTTCGGCTCCGAGATTAGTATGTCTACTTGAACATTTAATTCGTTAAATAATATTTAACAATTTGAATTGTACTTGGAATCAATCTTGATTGTTGTTAATGTAATTTACTAAATGATGGTTTTTTTTATTCTTGTCATGTAGGCGCGCCGAGGTGGCCAGGATGAACCATTTGCATGGGAAAGCAGAGAATATCTCCGGAAGTTGTGCATCGGAAAGGTTGCGATTCGTTATACATATATCTTTCTGTGTTTCATTAATGTAGCATTGTATCATTAAATGATGATAGTATAAAGATTTAATCTTTGTTATCTTTTTGTGTAATAGGATGTTGTTTTTAGAACGGAATACACCATCCCAAATTTCTCCCGTGAGTTCTGCAGCGTTTTCATTGGTAGCACAAATGTCGGAAACGAGGTTGTCACTCATGGATGGGCAAAGGTAGTTTAAATTCTTTTACCAGCATTTATAGTTAAAGATTAAATCTTTGCATCTTACATAAGTTCACTTGCTGATTACAGGTTAAGGAGGCCAAAGGAGAGGTGACCCCTGAGCATTCCGAGCTGCTACGCCTTGAAGAACAAGCCAGACAACAGGGCGTGGGTTTATGGGACAGGGTCAGTTACTGTTTCTTAAGCCAACTGATTACTAGTTTTCTGTCCTCATTACAATATGCCGAGTATTTGGGGTTAATTTTATATTTATGGAATATATATCGCGCTTTCTATAGAAATGGTCATTGAATTGATTATATGTCATTCAACTATTAATTGGTTTTATTCTCATCATACTGATTATATGCTGTCATTTAACTAATTATATGATTATTTGGCGCGCGATTGCACCAACTATTAATATGTTTTGTCGTCTAACTAATTATATGTTGTCATTTAACTGATTATATGGTTATTCAGTGCGCAATTGCATCAACTATTAATATGTTTTGTCGTCGTCTAACTAATCATATGTTGTCATTTAACTGATTATATGGTTATTTAGTGCGCGATTGCATCAACTATTAATATGTATTGTCGTCGTCTAACTAATTATATGATTATTTGGTGCGCGATTGCACCAACTATTAATATGTTTTGTCGTCTAACTAATTATATGTTGTCATTTAACTGATTATATGGTTATTCAGTGCGCGATTGCATCAACTATTAATATGTTTTGTCGTCGTCTAACTAATTATATGTTGTCATTTAACTGATTATATGGTTATTTAGTGCGCGATTGCATCAACTATTAATATGTTTTGTCGTTGTCTAACTAATTATATGTTGTCATTTAACTGATTATATGGTTATTTAGTGCGCGATTGCACCAGCTATTAATATGTTTTGTCGTTGTCCAACTAATTATATGTTGTCTTTTAACTGATTATATGGTTATTTAGTGTGCGATCACATCAGCTGGTATTATGTTTTGTCGCGTCGAACTGATTATATTTTGTCATTTAATTGATTATATGGTTATTTGGTGTACGATTGCACCATCTATGAACATGTTTTTTTGTCACCTAACTGATTATATTTTGTCATTTAATTGATTATATTCGGTGGTTTTTGTTTTAGTCACCGGGTGCTGTTGAGGCTGCTATCAGGAACCTTCCACCATCTGCTGTTGGTGATCCCAGCAATCTTAATGCAATGGGCCTTTTAGCTGCTAACAAAGGCAAATCCATGGAAGCAATTGTTGAGCAAGTTCGTGACGGGAGCTCGCTTCGTGTTTATCTGCTTCCAGAATTTCAATTTGTTCAAGTTTTTGTTGCCGGAATCCAGGTAGGAGTTTATTAGCATTAATATTTATATAGTCTGTTGTGGAGCTTCTATGGTAATACTTTGCGTTTCATGCAATCTTATTATTTTTTGTTTATTAATAATTAGGCTCCGTCAATGGGAAGAAGGACCCAAGAACCTACCATAGTAACTGATATACCATCTGATGAACCAAATGGAGAAACTAATGGCGAGTCGCGTGAGCCCTTAACATCAGCTCAAAGAATTGCATCCTCACCAGCCTTTACTGAAGTTTCCCCTGATGCATTTGGGAGGGAAGCTAAACACTTTACCGAGATTCGTGTGCTAAACAGAGATGTAAGTAATGTCTTAGTTATTTATTCTTAGTTAAACTCTTTTGATGGAGTGAATCGAACATTTATATACTTTGCATGCTCTCTACAGGTTCGCGTTGTTCTTGAAGGTGTTGACAAGTTTAGCAATTTGATCGGTTCTGTGTATTACCCTGATGGTGACTCAGCAAAGGACTTGGCAATGGAGCTTATTGAAAATGTATGTTATATAATCTCAAGTCAACAATATCTAATGGCTATTTTAATTGCAGATTGTTGCTAAACAATATATATATTTTTCTTTATTTTTTTCTATCTGATTGATTATCTTTTTTCGTGTAGGGATATGCAAAGTATGTTGAGTGGAGTGCAAGTATGATGGAGGAAGAAGCCAGGAGGAAATTGAAGGCGGCTGAACTTCAAGCAAAGAAGAGTAAGTTGAGGCTTTGGACAAACTATGTGCCTCCAGCTACTAATTCAAAGGCTATATCAGACAATTTCACTGGAAAGGTTGGTCTAAATCTTAGCTTCATGAAAAGTTTCTTGTATTCCATTTATCTAAATATCTTAACATATTTTATTTCAAATTCGTTACAGGTAGTTGAAGTTGTTAGTGGAGACTGCATCGTTGTTGCCGATGATTCTCTTCCATTTGGAAGTCCCGCAGCTGAGAGACGAGTTAATCTCTCAAGTATCAGATGTCCCAAACTGGGAAATCCAAGAAGAGACGAAAAACCTGCTCCTTATGCTCGTGAAGCAAGAGAATTTCTAAGAACTCGATTAATTGGCCGTCAGGTAATATACTTTTTAATTCTCTAAAAATTGGATTCGGGTTGAAAATGCTATTTTCATACAGGCCAAAACAGGCTGGGTAATGATGAGATGACCTTCAGACGTTTTTTATTCGTTTCTTGAAAACTTTATATGAAGTTATGTTTTCAAAAACAATATTTTTACCATAATAATCTCTTTTTGAATAAAACAACTTAGGAGGTTAGTACATTGAATATGTTTATTATTATTATAATTATAATTATTATTATTATTATTATTATTATTATTATTATTATTATTATCTCTTCCTCTTTTGCTAAATTTTATTATTTGCCCTATTTGACTCTTTCCGAAAATGTCCTCTCCCTAGAGAGAGATTCCATTTTTGTCCCCTCTAAGTTCAAATTCCGCCTTTGTCCAACACAAACCCGTCGACACTGCTGTGTTTGAAATTCGAGCCGATACGTTTGTGATCCAATCATATCACGCCACGTGGCCGGGAACATATCATCCCTGGCATGTTTTGAAGTGAAACACGTCGTCTGCGGCATGTTTTAAAACAAATCTGGGAATGACGAGATTTGTTTCGAACATGTCGGGGGGCGACGTGCTTCGTTTCGAAACATGCCACGGACGACCTTTTTTTGGCCACGTGGCATGATATGATTGGATCACAAACGCGTCGGCTTGAATTTTAAACACGGCAGCGTCGACGGTATAGCACATGTACAAAGATGGAAATTCGAATTTGGGGGAACAAAATTGGAATCTCTTTCTATATAGAGGACATTTTGGGAATTTTCCCTAAAAATAATCCAATTTGACCTTTTTAAAGTAAATGGGTCGAAGTTACCACTTGTATGTTTATCTATAATTTGGAATAGAAAGCTTGTGGGTGAAATTTTATTCTTTAATATATATTTTAAACTTAGGTTCAAGTTTCAATGGAATACTCTAGAAAGGTCCTGCTTGCCGATGGATCAGCTCCTGCGGGCCCTGCAGATTCACGTGTTATGGGTTTTGGGTCAGTCTTCTTGTTATCTCAAGGGAAGGAAACTGAAGATGTCCCCTCAACAACTCCCCCTACATCAGCGACTCAGCAGCCAGGTGTAAATGTTGCTGAGCTCATCATTGCTCGTGGGTTTGGCACTGTCATTAGACATAGAGACTTTGAAGAAAGATCAAATTACTATGAGAATCTTCTTGCAGCTGAATCTCGTGCTACAACTGGAAGAAAAGGGATTCATTCTGCTAAAGATCCTCCAAGCATGCATGTTACAGATCTCTTGACGGTTAGAAACTTATAACCACTCTTTTATTATGATCATTGACCGGTATGTGTGTGTGTGATGCTGACATTTTTTTTCCCGTTTATTAGACCTCGGCCAAAAAAGCCAAAGATTTCCTCCCGTTTTTGCAACGCAACAGGAGGATGACAGCTGTCGTCGAATATGTTCTTAGCGGTCATAGGTTTAAATTATATGTCCCAAAAGAAACATGCAGCATTGCTTTCTCACTATCTGGTGTCAGATGCCCTGGTCGTGACGAGCCCTACTCCAATGATGCAATTTCACTCATGAGGCGGAAGATTATGCAGAGGGATGTAGAGGTAATATTCCTCTTACACCATTTATGCGTATCAGTATTTTATTCATTATTTAAAGTGTTTCTGTTTTAACGTGTGCAGATTGAAGTGGAAACGGTTGATAGAACAGGAACCTTTTTGGGATCATTGTGGGAATCGAGAAGCAATGTTGGGATCACCCTTCTCGAAGCTGGTCTTGCCAGACTTCAGACAGGGTTTGGTGCTGATAGGATTCCAGATGCTCACCTTCTTGCTCAGGCTGAGCTGCTTGCCAAGAAGCAGAAGTTAAAGGCAAGTAATTTGGTTATAAAAGCATATAATAAATAACTTAAACTGGATTGTGGAATCATCTCTGATTGGTAGTTTCTTTGCAGATATGGGAAAACTATGTTGAAGGAGAGGAAGTTTCTAATGGCGCAACTAATGATAAAAAACAGAAAGAAGAGTTTAAGGTCCCTTAATGATTATTTTCATTATTATTGGTTTTTTCAATACCAATATGTTATATGTGCTAATTGCATTCAATGTGCTGTTACAGGCGGTGGTGACTGAAGTTCTTGGTGGAGGCAAGTTCTATGTCCAGGCAGTAGCAGACCAGAAAGTTGCTTCCATCCAACAGCAACTTGCTTCTTTAAATCTCAAAGAAGCACCTGTGCTTGGTGCGTTTAATCCAAAGAAGGGCGATCTTGTCCTTGCACAGTTTAGCGCAGATAACTCATGGAACCGTGCCATGGTGAGGCTTATGTTATATTTAAAATCAGTTTACTTGTGAATGGGTTGATTTGGATTATATTCTATCCCAAACGGGTCAGACAGTAATAATAATAAAATTAATGTTGTTTCTTTCAATGACATGTAGGTTGTGAATGGACCGCGCGGCGTTGTTCAAACAACCAAAGACAAATTTGAAGTGTTCTACATTGATTATGGGAATCAAGAAGTCGTTACATACAGCCAGATCCGTCCTCTGGATCCATCCGTATCCTCTGCACCCGGACTGGCCCAACTTTGCCAGCTGGCATACCTAAAGGTACCGGCTTTGGAGGAAGATTATGGCCAGGAAGCAGCTATGTATCTAAGTGAACACACACTTAGTGAGCCAAAGGAGTTCAAAGCAGTGATTGAGGATAAAGATACTTCTGGAGGAAAAGTTAACGGTCAAGGCACCAGAAACCTTCTCTTGGTAACTTTGGTCGACATGGAATCTGACACCAGTATTAACGCCATCATGCTCAAGGTTTGTATGCTTGTAACCCTCGTTATAATATTCTTCGTCAACAATAATAATTTAACTTGAAAATTGTTCAGGGAGGAGTGGCGAGGTTGGAGAAGAGGAGGAGATGGGAGCCTAAAGACATACAACAAATGCTGGATGAATTAGAAAAGTTTCAAGCGGAAGCGCGCACCAAAAGGCTCGGGATGTGGGAGTATGGTGATGTTGAGTCTGACGACGAGGAAAACCCGCTGCCTGGTGCTAAGAAGGCCGGTGCTGGAAAACGTTAAAGAAATAGAAAGTTGATGTGTTTTTTTCTTTTTCTTTCGTTCTGGGAGATTTTATCGGGCGTTGTTTTATTTAATTTTACTCAGTAGAGGACAGTTTTGTTTTGTTTTGTTGTTATTGTAGTTTAAGTTATAGACTCTTAATAAGGTGAGCAGTGATGGTTATAAGGATTACAGAGACCATAAGCGGATGTTTGTTTGTGTGATATATGTTTACCTTTTTAAGTTTCTTAACTTTCATTTCATCAGCTATTCCTTTGTAGAAGTGCACAAACCAGGTCAGTTCCGGGTAGGGTATTTGACCGGGTTTTCCGGGTTGTTTTTTCGGGTCGGGTCGGGTTTTGACCGGTAAAAGTGAAACTGGTTCTGGTGGGTCCGGGTCGGTCCTTTTTCGGGTACAGGTACTGGGAGAAGCTCAATGCGGGTCGTACTCGTAGGTTGGGTATGAGTAGGAACCGGTTTCGGGTCTGGTTCAAAACCAGGTATTTTGTGCACCTCTACTCCTTTGCAGGTTACCTTTTGATATCAGGCAATTACATATAACTGGGTTTTGGATTTGCATCTTAAGGCGAATTCATTTATGATTTTATTTTACCGGGTTGGCTAAATGTATCCGGTTGGTTTAATTTAGAATAAAAGGCTTATACGACCCGATAAGATGTAGCTTACGCACTATACGGCTGGTATAAGATGTAGCATTAGATTATTGTCCTTTTATACGGCTTGTATAAGAGCCTATAGGAGCAAAGTTACATGACCGGTATAAATAACTGATTTGGAGAAAAGGTGCATTCGGTAAAAAAAAATGCAGGTACATTTACAGACCGAATCCATCAAATTTTAAAGTTCGAGATCATATCCGTAGTCCGTCATAAACCATATGGACTATTAGTGTAATTTAGTAATTTACTCGAAGTATTAGAGCAGCTCGTATGTGCTTAGGGGGACGTTGACGTGGCATGGAGCAGATAAGATACATTTTCTTAGGGTTGGTGAATAGTAATAAGCTAAGGAGCAGGTTTAATGGTCTTTCGATAAATGGTCACTGGGTGTCTAAACTGAATTATGTTAAGAAGGAAATTGTCAACCTTTCGTTTTTAAATTTAGCGAGTCGATAAGGGTTCGGCCTAGGGGTGTCCAAAATACTCGAACGCGATTAACCCGACCCGACCCGACCCGGACCCGAATAAGCTAATTAGGGTTGGGTTAAATAGGGTCAAAAAGTAGTAATCGGGTTATTCGGGTTGACCCAAATTGTTAATAGGGTCGGGTTTCGGGTTTAGTTTTGAAAAATAATTGGGTTTCGGGTTAACCCGATTAGTGATGAAACTTTACTTCAAATACAATAACGAAAATGTGAAATAAGCACTAAAAACTTTTTAGTAAAAAGTCAATACTGAAAGTTTTATAGAGGAGTTAATTATTTTTCTTCTGCTTGTTCATGAACCGTTATACTGGAAGTTTTTTAAAATAAACGAACGAACATGAACAAATGTTTCAATCGTTCATCTATGTTCGTGAACACTCGTTTATGATCATTCATTTAAGTTTGTTTACGTTCTTTCATGTTCGTTCACACATTAATAGAAAATTATTAAATATTATTTGCATTTAGAAATTATATCACTATAATATGCTTATATTTGTGTTCATTTAAATGCGTTCATTTATGTTTTTTCATGTTCCTTCAAGTTCTTTTATCTTTGTTTAATTGTGTTCATTTATGTTCGTGAACTGTTCGTTTAAATTTTAATGAACGGTCATAAAAAAACAACACGAACATGTTCATTTTTTAACGAACGAAACAAATATTTGTTGGATGAAGTGTTCGTGATCGTATTTGTTTAACGTTAAATGAACCAACACGAGCATGCCTTTGTTCATGTCCGTTTGGTTCGTTTACAAGCCAATATGTAATTATAAGATAATTATTTCAAATTATTGGAATGAGAAATTTTGCAACCCATAAGTTACAAACATAAAAATCAACTTCAAATTATAAAGTAACATGGTCAACCCGATTAACCCGACTAATCCGACCCGACTAACCCGTAACCCAAATAACCCGAACCTTAATAGGGCCGGGTTTCGGGTTAGATATTTTTTAAGAAAAAACCCGACAAACCCGACTCGATTAACCAGAAACCCGATCGGGTTGACCCGATGAACACCCCTAGTTCGGCCAATCGTCTTTCATTCAAGGAAGAAGCACCCTTGACGGCCTCTCATTGTCAACAAGCTAGTGTCTTGGACTAAGAAATATAAAGAGCAAAGTACTTATCAATGTCGATTTTGATAAAGCTTTTGACTCTCTTTGTTGGGAGTACCTATTTGGAGGAATTGGGTTAAAGTTTGCATTTCTTGGTCTATAGCATTGGTTTTGGTTAATGGTTCGCTTACCATCGAGTTTGATCTTAGACGGGGGATTTGACTATGGGATTCTTAATAAGTTTCACCTACTTCATTTCAATGTTCAAATATGAAAATAAATAATTGTAAAACATTTATAAAATTCGAGTTTCATAAAAACTTAACCAAGGTTTAATAAAATATTTTTGGAAATAATAATTGTTTTATAAAAATCCGTCTATGTTTTTCTTTTATAAATCTTGTTATATTATTAATAGGGAAAAGTGAATATGTTGCTGTTAAGTACCCAAGCTTACATGTGAAACTATTAAAACTACGTAGTTTTGATTAACATTTCTTAAAAAAAACTGATTTTATTCTTTTGTGTGTGAACCACCATTGATATTTACTAGTTCAAACTTTTTCTTATGTCTTACTTTGTTTTGATCTTTGAAAATGAATAATTTTTGTTTCAATAATAAAAAAGAAAAATATCAATTGTTTAAGAACTTGTGATTATGTTCATTGCGAAAGGTCCAGAACATGGGCTCACGAAAGATTAATATTCTTTTTTGAAAGTTTTTAATATGAGAATTGTGAATGAAGATGATTTGCTTGTAGAATAAAAATTGATCCGATAATAAATTATTAACTAGGATTAACCAAAATTTTCTAAATTAGCAGGGATGAAATAGATACAAGAAAAAAACAAATCATTTTTTTAGGGATTATTGGTCAAAGCTACGTGGTTGAAGATTTAAAAAAAGGAAAAAAAATCAAACTTAATTGTTTGATGCATATTGGATTGAAACAGAGAGTATTCTTATATGTATTGAGTTTAGGAGATTTTTAATCGTAGAATTGTGGCTGAAGATTTAAGAGGATGGTTTGAATGCCACCTATAAATTCATAATCAACTTTGATGAAATAGGAATTACGGATTTAAATGAAATTGGCTAAATCAACGGAGAAGAAACAAAAATTAAAAGAAAATAAAATCAGTTTTTTTTTTAGCAAATGTTGATCAAAACTACGTAGTTTTGATGGTTTCACATATAAGCTTAGGTGCTTAACAGCCTCATATTCACTTTCCCTTATTAATATTGGTTTGAGATCTCTCTAATTTAACAACATATTCGTGTTGCAGGTGTAAGCCTTGATTCACATTTGTTGATGTAGATTTTCAGTTCTTGATCCTCTTAGACTTTAATATTCATTATGGTTGTCACACTTAAAATTTGTTTATTATCTAGGCTTAAGATGATTCATTAAGTGTATATGAACATGAATATGGAATATGATCAACTTAATAAACAAGTAATAACACAAGTTACATAATTTTTTAATCATTATCAAAACTAGGGATCATCAATTCAAAACTAAAGTATAAACATTTTTATTCCAACCGTTTTATTATAGATAATATTTGATATATAATATTTCAGTATAACTTAGTATTGAATTTCACTATTTTTAGTTAATACTTTATGTAATATCTAACATTTACTATCTAATCTTTAAGTTTTACCCTTTCATATCTAATACTTATAGCATCTAATTATTTATTCATTGCATTTGTAGCTAAGTTTTTTTAAATCTATTTTGGTATTTTAATAGGGGCTGTTGCATTACTGACCAAAGCCTTGCCTAACACTTAATCCATTTAAAGCCCAATAAACTAATTTGATTAATAATAATAACATTTGATGATTTGAAGATAGGAAATAGTAAATATTGAGAACAGTCACAAGTTTGAGTATGAGGAGACAGCACTCGGCAATGGTTCTATCACTAGATACATCATGGACCACACCCAAGGGAACCAATAATTCATTCTCATCAACTCTTTCATTATCTTCAACGTACGCTACAAATAGAGTGGGTTTGGAAGATACAAGAACAAATTTGTAACAATAATAATAATAATAATAACAAGGAAAATTGGATTTTTATTATCCCAACTTAATGCAGTTGGCTGATAATAATTCCAAGTATGAAAATAGTTGTCACTGGTCCCAACTTTCACACTATTTGTTTTCATTGAACCTCCGATAAAAAAAAGTTAACGACGTTAAGTTTTTTCTAAATTTCAAACTGATATTTTAGGCTTTTGATCGGAATGAGGATACAAGTCGATTTATGTAAAATGTACCTCCAAATGGTGGTCCAAACGACTAAAGGATGTTTCAATTCCGATGTTTAAACTTTTAATTAACAAAAATCAAGTTATTTGAAAGACCTTTTCAAGTTAAGTTTTACATCAGTCGAATCGTATTCTCATTCGGATTAAAAGCCCTAGAACATCATTTTGAAATTTGGAAAAAACTTAACGTCGTTAACTTTTTTTAACATGGGTCATATGAAAACAAACGGTGTGAAAGTTGGGACAAGTGACAGTTATTTTCAAAGTTGAGATTATTATCGGTCAACCGCATTAAGTTGGGATTATTAAAATCCAATTTTCCTAACAACAACAACAATAATAAAACCGGAGGAACGACTTGGGCGAAGCAATACGTAGGTAAACAAGAACAACTGTTATACATATACGAGGAATGAAAAACATTGGAAAACGCCTAGAGGAAAGGGAAATCAGAAACAAGTTGAGAAAGGGGGAAATCGAAGATTGTGGTAAATATAAAGAAGCGAGAGCAAAAAAAGATTGATCTAGGCTCAAGCGTTAGCTGTGTGACAGAGTAGAGTGTTTTTTCCTCGAATGTCCGACACGAAAAGGGCAATGAGAAGAAAGTAACCTTGCTCAAGAAACCGAATCATTACTACAAATGATTACCAAGAAGGATGTATAATTAATAAAGGAAAATTGGATTTTAATAATCCCAACTTAATGCAGTTGGCCAATAATAATCCCAACTTTGAAAATAGCTGTCACTGGTCCCAACTTTGAAAATAGCTTTCACTGGTCCCAACTTTCACACTATTTGTTTTCATTGAACCTTCGTTAAAAAAAACTTAACGGCGTTAAGTTTTTTTCAAATTTCAAACTGATATTTTAGGGCTTTTGATCGGAATGAGGATACGAGTCGATTGATGTAAAACTTAACCTGAAACGACGCTTCAAACAGCTTGATTTTTGTTAATTAATAGTTTAAACACCAGAATTGAAGCATCATTTAGTTGTTTGGACCACTGTTTGGAGGTAAGTTTTACATCAGTCGACTCGTATCCTCATTCCGATCAAAGCCTTAAAATATCAGTTTGAAATTTGAAAAAAACTTAACGCCGTTAAGTTTTTTTTAACGAAGGTTCAATGAAACAAATAGTGGGAAAGTTGGGACCAGTGACAACTATTTTCAAAGTTGGGATTATTATTGGCCAACTGTATTAAGTTGGGATTATTAAAATCCAATTTTCCATTAATAAAGGAAGATAAAGTTGATCCACCAACTCCATGCGACAAGAATACACCGATCCTTGATTATGAGGCTGAGCGACCAAACAGAATGTATTGTGACGGAAAGTAGTGACCATACATATCAGTCAGCAACTGGAATCAACGACACAACGGTCTTTTAGCTACCAGTTTGTGACATATCATCAGCTTAGCATTATTACGGTTTCCAACTTTCCATAGCCACAAATGTATGCTTGATCTTTAATAAAAAAACGAACCAACGTAATACGACGTATGTGGCTTTACCATCCGTCGTCGTAACATGACATCCTTGACTGATTGACAGGTGAAAATAAAAATAAAAAATTGTAGGTGATAAATTTTTCTAAAAGATTTTTTCTAAATAAGAATGATTAGTGATTTATAAATTTAGTTAAATCATAAGCAACACATTAAAAATTCTAAAATTGAGAACCTGAATTTTGATGCGAATATTAGGATAAGATCCTTTGTTTTTGCCATTGCTTTGAACCCTTTTCATCATGTGGTAGGTTTACTATACACGTGACGTATCCGTCGACATCACGAGAAAACTGTTTCCCTTATTTCTTAAAACATTTTATTGAATTTTCGTCAAATAATAATAAAAAGTCAAAAAATAATATAAATAGTTTTTTTTTATTTCCGTTTCCAAACAAAGATAACTTGTTTTTAACTTTGACAAATTGAAATTCAATAATTAAAATATGACGTTTTTGTGATCTTAGGACGGTCATTGATTCGTAATTTGTCATTGTAACTTATTCTCTACCTATTATAAGAAAAAAAATATTTTGTTATATCATTCTTTGTTGTCTTCTCACCCTTATTGGTAATAAACTGAATGTTTAGTCTTGTGGTTAATTTTTCCTATTTAAGGTTAAAATTAAAATTATGATTAGTTATTGTAATAATTTGAAATAGTTTGATTGAAGTTTACCAACATAATACCCATAAAAAACTTACATGGATGAGTTTGATAATAGTGGATTCTTCTATAAATAGTTAGGGGAAGAAAATCATATGTTTTAATCATACATTACATAAAATTTATTTGAATGTTTAAAAAATGTCTCAATTACTAACTATTTACTTTAAATCTATTGGAATATTGGATTAATGCCTCATATCTCCTTTATACTACACAAGAATTGTAATCTCTGGTTGGTTACATTTTTACCAAAATGGAGATGGAGGAAATTTTATTTACTTAAATAGATGAGTTTAAAAGTATTTACCAAACTAGGTTATTTTTTCTCTCTTTGATTTAAATAACATTCTATATTTAATTTATTTTCAATTTCTTATTCAAATTATTATCTCTTCACTATCTTTCACATTTTCATTTTATGAAACAATACACAAAACGTATTTATAAAGCACTTTTCAAATATCTAATAATTTTTTAATATTTTTAAATCAAACCATTTATCGGTTTGGTTGCTCACTGATCTGTGTTCTATAATATTTAGTGATTCTATTCCTTTTTTTTAATCAAACTTTTTCTTGTTTGAGTCGCTACGTGCTATAATCAACCTATATTTTTTAACGACCAATCAAATCGTTCATTCATATTCACACAATACTAGCAAGAACTTAGTAGCATAATGTACAACCTTAAATGGAATTAAAACTATCCCCCGATTAACACCCAATTACACCCTTACAAAGAGTTAAAACTAAATGCATTTCACTTTCCCACGTTCACTCCGACCATTTTGCCCGATTTTTAACCCATAAGAAGCTCATTGATTTAATCTCACAAATTACACCACTTATTAACCCATAAGAAACTCATTGGTTTAATCTCACCAATTACTCCACTTATAATCAAATCATATTGAACACAACTAAATAAAACCATCTAAATAAAACTCTAAAAAATAAAATAAACTATTTTTTTTAGGAAAATTGGATTTTAATAATCCCAACTTAATGCATTTGGCCGATAATAATCCTAACTTTGAAAATAGTTGTAACTGATCCCAACTTTCACCCTATTTGTTTTCATTGGACCACTGTTAAAAAAAACTTAACGGCGTTAAGTTTTTTTGAAATTTCAAATTTATATTTTAAGGGTTTTGATCGAAATGAGGATACGAGTCGATTAATGCAAAACTTACCTCCAAATGGTGGTCCAAACGACTAAAGGATGCTTCAATTCCGGTGTTTAAACTTTTAATTAACAAAAATCAAGAAGTTTGAAGGGTCATTTCAAGTTAAGTCTTACATCAATCGATTCACATTCTCATTCCGATCAAAAGCCCTAAAAAATCAATTTGAAATTTGGAAAAAAACTTAACGTCGTTAAGTTTTTTTTAACGGAGGTTCAATGAAAACAGATAGTGTGAAAGTTGGGATCAGTGACAGCTATTTTCAAAGTTGGGATTATTATCGGCCAACTGCATTAAGTTGGAATTATTACAATCCAATTTTCCTTTTTTTTTACTTATTTGAAAACTCAATAAAATCCTTTTTGACAGAAACCATACTTAATCAAATAAAAATCCTTGCTACAAAATATTAAGTGATGTTTTTTTTTTCACGTAATAACTTTAATATATTACACTTATGAATTCTGAAAACTCAATCTAAGTTGCAATTGAAAGTGAATAAATGATCAGAAGCTACTATTGGATTTTGAAAATCCATTGAAACAGTGATTTGGAAAAGAAAGTTAAACATCGATTGGTTTCTTGAAGGAGAGGGCCATAAATTTAATTGTTTAAAATTAAAAACAAAGAAAGAGAAAAAAAACCTAATTTAATAAATACTTTTAAAATTACCTATTTTGATAAATAAAATTTACTCAATCCTCATTTTAATAAAAAACTCGATTAGGGTATGAAAAACAAACATGTATTAGGAACCATTCAACTGGTTCTAGACGTGTACTGTTATGATACTATGCCGTATCCATATTCACGCAGATCGTTCTAGCTCTCCTACATTTATGTCAAAATTGTAAATCTCATCCGAAAACATACACAAAATATTAATTTTATCCATAAATAAAATCGAACTGAAAAGCAAAAAAAAGTGAAATATTTTAGACCAATTAAAGCCACATAGTTACACATTTCCGATATTGCTACACGCGTCTGGCTGCCGCTTCTATAGAAAGTTTAGTACTTCATACACCCCCTTTTATTTTTTCCTTTGGCTAATGTAACCCTTGTGGAATGACTTTTTGATACATCTAAACATGATTGTGTGAATTGTGAAATTATCAATTAAAAGTATAAATATACTATTTTATGAACGAATGTTGTGACTTGTGAAGAAGAGTAGTACTTGTTTTTATTTACTTTGATGCTAGATTACTTTAAAGCTAAAATAATTATTATCACTCAAAATCAATAATCAAATTTTTATGACAAATACATAAAAACGTTAAAATCTCAAGTTTAGTATAGTTACGTATAAAGAATTTGATGTGTAAGAATTATAGATTTTAAAATGACTTATATATCTTTTTGAATCGCATAGGGTTCGCTTTTATATTAAAGTAAAGTGTGTAACGAACTCAATAATTTGATACCACAAAAAGTTTCTTTCTATGAACGAGAGGTTATGATATTTGAAATTTGAATAGACATTCAATAATGAAATTAATCCAAGTGATGTCCTTATATGTTGAAATAACACAAAGATTAAGGGGAAACATCTTAATGCTTTAGAGACAATTATGCTAGTTAGGTAGTTGCATTAAGTATCAGAAAACTGTACTTCGGAAAAGATCGAGTAGCTACTGAAGTTCAAAGTCACAACTAGACTTTAAAGTCAACATTGATCTATAGTATACTACCGAACTGCAATAACGTCACATTCAAATATATCAATAACTTAAGTTTTGTCATCCATGCCAATTTGTTAACTAGCTTTCAAATATTAGTGTAAAATAATTATAGCTTACTATCCCAAGGGCACTGCTCCTTACTCGCCAAGAGACACCACCCCTTAGGAACCCTTTATAATAAGCAGTCACGACGGTTTGTTAGTACCAATGACACCTCTTTAGCTCTTATAGATCCTATGAGTTACGGTGGTTCCTTAGTACCAGGAATCACGTTAGTCATGGACATGCGTCTCTACTCCACACCTCCTAGATTGCACCAATATCTATTGTAAGCCCTCATCTATTCAAGAAGTAAAAGCCAATTTGATGCAGGTGCATTATAGGGGATTGAAATCTTTTAAATTATTAGTTTATCTTTTATTACTTTTACGTTTATCTCGTTTCCATGTTTATCTATATTCCTTTGTTTAGTATAAATAGGGTGTTAGGGTTTATTTGTTAGTTAGTTTTTGATTGAGTTTTAATAGAAAGAACATTGTTCTTGGAACCTTTGGTTCTGTTTATCGTCTTTTGATTAATCATGAGTCTCTCGAGCCATTGATTGCTTCCGAAACTGCATCACAATTACCCAAAAAGTCTAATAACATTGTATGCTATGTACACATAATTCAAAACACATGGTCCATTGGGAAAAACCTTGGATGTTAAAGGACTCAATGTATAAATAAAAAGAATTTCCGATATCCGAAGCATTAATCTGACTAGGACTGAAGCGATAAGCCATGTCCACCACAAAACACTAATTGACACGTCATCCATCCGTAACAGATAAGGACCGGCCTTTACTCACTTTCTCTCTCACACACAACACCTTTACACACACTATCTTCGCCTATATTATCCATCCAAATAATCCCAATCCATTATTCAATTCATTCATAAATAATTCTTCAAATTAATAATATCTTTTGCAACAATCAATCAATACCTTTATTAATAATATTCAAATTAGAAGAAACCCAGATCAAATCATGGCGAGTGCGGCTGGAATGATCAACGGATGCGTGTCATCGTCCACGTCATCATCGAATTCGTGGGGTAAATTGAAGAATTCGCACAAGAAGAAGGCGGATCGGAGGTTTAGGGTTGGGGTTACGTGTGTATCCACCAGTCCGGTTACGTCGGATCCTTATAAGACGTTGAGTATTCGACCCGGTGCTTCTGAATCGGAGGTTAAGAAGGCCTTTAGACAGTTAGCGTTGAAGGTAATTAATTGATTAATAAATATTGATTGATTGGTCAATTTGTTATGGTTCTTTATTAATATTGGGTTTTTGATTTATTTGCAGTATCATCCGGATGTGTGCAGAGGAAGTAATTGTGTTGTTCAGTTTCATGAAATCAATGAAGCTTATGATGTAAGCAATCTTTAAATCTTAGATTTTAATTTATATAAATTTGATATTTAAATTGTGATTTTATGAATATCTGCTTTGTAGATCTAGGAATTTTAACTAAAATAGTAAATTTAATATTAAAAATCCAAGTTATGATTTATTGAATAATTATAAATTTATAATTCATGGTTTTTGCTTGTATATATACTCATTTAGCTTATAATCGAGCCAAAATCTAAGGTTAATCGATTACGATTGTGTTACCGGGATTGCTTTTGCCAGTAAAAGTGAAATTTAGGAATAGTCAATTTAATAGATATTATTATTCCGAAAACGAGTAAAAATTTACTATGTTACTTGTGCTATTGGGATCACTTTTGCCAGCTAAAGTGAAAGTTAGGAATATTAAATTAATAGTTCAGATTATTAAAAATCCGATGTTATAGATTATCGGTGAATGTGTCTAAGGTTCAGATTATTAAAATCCGATTTTTAGGGTAAAATTGTAGAGATTGATTGATTGAAGATTTAACAAATAGTGAACTGACATGGGTTTGTGGATGATTTGCAGACGGTGATGAGTAATTTGAGAGACGAAACAAGTGTAAACGAGATGGACATGTATGGACCGTCGGATGCAGGGATAGACGAGCCGATGAGGGGGATGGACGATCCGGATTGGGACATGTGGGAAGAGTGGATGGGTTGGGAAGGTGCTGGAATTCGAGATTACACTTCACATATTAATCCGTACATTTGAAATATCAAGTGTTTTAAGATCGAAGGTTTTTGAGATCGAGTTATGTTGATCCAAATGCGTGTTCTGTATATAGGAAGTTGTTTTTTGAGATGATGGTATTAATGTTCATCTCTGAATTGTACATACGTTTCATTTTATGATTAGTATTGTGTAATTGTAGCCTAAGTGCTCTTTGAGAATAAAGATTTGTGTTAAGAGATTGATTTGTGTTTTGGGAAGTTAGGGGTGTTAGGTTATCACTTGATAAAATATGAATTCAATCTTGACTTCAAATCTTGAATTGGTTGGTCGAAAATTGAATTTTCAATATCACGTGTTTGGTTTGATTTTATTAAAATTTAAATTGCAACTTATCAACTTATCATATGTGTATGTGGTTGACAATTTTAAATTTTAATTTTAAACGAAAACAATTTCATTATTCTAATTAGGATATCATTTACAAAAAAATCTCTTTTAAAGAGTTGTCACGTTTTTAAAATTCTTCTCAAACAAGTATATCACATTCATGTGCCTTGGTCGTATCATAATTCAGTCCGATTCATGTTTTGTTTGTTTTGCATTTACTCTTACACGCTAATAACATGTGATTTGCTTCATGTTCGGTTCTAGATTCAGAGCTTCTCACACATCCTAGACATCAGTGATTCTTAAATGTCGCCCAATTGCCATCTAACCATAACGCTACCTTCACCACCTCTTGTTGCCACCATGCTCGTTGTAGACACAACCACCATCTTCCAACACCGTCACCTCCACTCTTCATCTTCACCGCATGGCGTTGTCCCCATGATGGTGCTATGGGGAATCCATATTGGCAAATGAAATTAACTCCAAAATAAGTTTTAATCAAAATTTGAACTTCTTTCGGTTACAAATGCTTTTGGTTTTTACGTTTAACCGTTTTCTATGAGTATAAGAAGCATTCTTATGTTAGAAATTCATTGTTCTAACTTTTAACCATGTTAGCCTAAAATGCTTTCCTTTTGTGCTTTGGTTCGGATGATATATGTGGGCATGCGACCTTTCTATAAATTCTACAAAACATGTATAGAACTCTAAGTTGGACATCTTATAAGTTATAATACATATTAAAAGTGGTGCAACAGTCCCCAAAGCAAAGCAAGGTGTAGTGGGCGGCAATTCAGCAAATATGAGGCAACGAGGGGTGAGAACACTATAAGGTTCCATCAATTACACAATTAACCCCACAAATTTTTAATATGGTAACCCTTAAGTTCCAATAAGTTACGCAAACAACCCCACAAGCTTTTAATGTGATTACCCAAAATTGTAATATAGTACTAAAGCCATACCGACCAAGGTCCCGCTGCATCTTCACTGTCAAGCACGGCTTTTCTCTCACTCTATATATACATGTTCGTTGCAATGCGAGAGAGAAGCAACTAGTTAAATATATTGTAAACGATTTCCCCAAGTTCAATTGCCCAAATTAAGTTACCAAACACTTCTAGAAACATTCTATACAACTTTCAACTTGGGTAATATCGACAAGACATTTTATTGCTCACCAACTCAGTTTAGGTTGAAGTTGAACAAAAATCCAATTTCTTTTCACATGCCCTTCCAAAATCAGAATTTGATGCTTAAGGAAACTACAAATGCATCATATAACTTGCGTTAAACAAATTAATACCAACTTATAGCATGTTTTCAACAAATGTATAAGTGTCACGTGCTACATTTAAGCCAGTAATTCATTTTCATAGGCTCTTCAAGTATCCATTTCTTCAAACCAATAAACGTAACACGTCAGCTACAATGTTAAATTTTTACTTATATTTTATACACATCGAGTTTTCCAATGAGCTGGTGGCGGATTGGTAAGGTAGAGGTGTTTTATATGATCCAGTTCCAATTCCTGCTCCGAACATTTAAATTTATAGGCACCAGGGTGATGATGAGAGACTAGGCGAATATGTGGCTTTCACTAGTTGGATCTTTAAACTGAATGAATTTTATCTCACCGCACTGTCATGCCTTCGGGTGAGTGTTCACGGGCGTTGGCCTTAGGTGAGGCTTTTCCCCGGTTCAAAAGACGAGTGTATCCTGATATGATGAATTTAACCAACAGCCCATTTGAAATATTTATTTGCCATTAAAAAAAATAAACACACAATATTGCTTGTGTATGAAAGGCCCCCACAATCATTCATTCGTTTTGAGTTTGAAATTCCAAACCGCCTCACAACGTCAACTTCCGAACCAATCCTCCTCCAATGATGAATTGATGATAGTCATCCACATAACTTCTAGATTGCACCATTGGATGTGTTTTAAGGCTATATTTTGTGGTTTAACTAGCAATGGTTACTTAAAGGGTCACGTCACGTCACGTCACTATAACGTAGACAATAGAACTTTAACTAGCTCACACGTTAACTACACTTAACTAACTAATTATGATGATGGTAGAAATAAAGAAACCAAAAAATTTTTTTGATTGGTTGTTAGTGGGTGAATCCACCATGTATCCTACATTCCTACTCGTTACCATGTTGCTGCCTCCTCCATAACGCCACCCCCTTAACATCGCATCACGGTGTAGGCATCGTTATGGGTTGACCACATCACCCTTAACGAATAGCCTAATGGTGTTTGAAGCGTGACCACCATACCACACAGCTTAGACATCAGTAACTAAGTATGTAATAACATGTCGCATGATTTAAAAAGAAACTCACCACTCCAAACAAAAAATATTATATAATTTTATCTACATTTTATTAAATCAAACGAAAATAAAAAAAAATGATGCATTAAGGGCATGTTTGGCTAAGCTTTTTGTTTTTGTTTTTTTTTTGCTTTTTGGAGGGGTAAAATGTTCAAAATGCCCTCCAAAAGCTCCAAATTGAAGCTTTTATGTTTTTTGAAGGGGTATTTTGGACATTTTACCCCTCAAAAAAAACAAAAAAAGCTTAGCCAAACATGCCTTAAATCGGAATTTCATTTTTATAGCATAAAATTAAAATTTTAACATATAGTTAATTAATTATAGCCTTTTTCCTTAGAAACTCCTATAGCCCAAAGAACCCACCCTTGATTGGTTATCTTCATATACCAGCACTCTTTGATGTTTTCAGCTTATCTTGCTCGCATAATCATCAACCAACGCACACATTCTCATCTCCGTTCACCTTTTATTCTAACATCACAAGCCACCCAACATGGTCTTTCAACACCCTCCAACACGCATTCACAAAAACTTAACATTTCTTTCTTTCAGGCATTTCGTCGAACACTTGGCACATGTCCACCAAAACTTGATCACATCAATTTTTCCACATTCCAATGTCCAGAAGCTATACGAAACCATTAACTTCACTCAGTTAGCAGCGTCTGCTAACGAAATTTCAAACCCAGGTGTGATTAAATTAGTCGAATTGTTACGCAATGAGTTTGATCAAGAAACGGGTGAGTCAACCGAGTTTATCGATGGGTTCGGAATCAAGCCGAGTGAAGATTTGGTTAATTCGGCGATTTGGGTTTTAAGGGATGATTGGAAGTTGGCATTTTTTGTGTTTAAATGGGCTCTGAAATGGAAGTGTTGTGATGAAAAAGGTTGGAGCTTGATGGTATGGGTGTTGGGTAACCATAACAAGTTTAATAATGCTTGGTGTTTGATTAGAGATTTGTATCAGTCTTCTATGGATACTCAGAGACCAATGCTCATCATGATTGATAGGTAAAACCCGAATTACATCCTTTGTGTTTGATATTAATATCTTATATAGTTTTTTGAGTGTTTTAACTTTTAAGTGTTAAGCAAGTAAGTAGATATGCAGTTGCAGTAGCATTCTGTTTCTTTTAGGGTGATGCTATAGGAACACGATCTTAAACCTTTATGCCACCGTGCCTGTCTCATATGAGCCGTATGGCGTCAAATCAAGCTTGCACGCCAGACAGTGTAACATCAGTAGGCTAGGGTTGTACGCTTTTGTAAAAAACGAACTTTTGGATATTTTGCATGTAATTAATACGGAAGAAACAGAGCCGAACCAAATTTATGGATTTTCACTTTTTGTTTTGAATTTTAAGTAATTTGTAAGAACTTAATATTAATGTAACCATATTTTAGGCCTAAATGTATTATAATCAATTAATCTTTAATTAACAAAAAGATATATGCTCAAGTTCATTTTTGATCTATTTTTTTTTGCTAAAGAATTTCAAGTCCAAATGGTAAAATAAATATTTAAACCAAAACTGAGCCTAAACCAGAAAATTGAAAAAACCGAATGGTTTTAACTGACCCATGCACACCCTAATATTGGCCGTATGACTAGCCTTCCATGAGTCCATGTGACCCATATTATGACCATTTTTTGCGTGTCATACGAAACTGTAGGACCATTTTCCCCTGTCACACGGCCTGTGTGACATGTTAGTGATGTGAGTTTAGTGTGTCAGTGATGTTTGTATAGCTCTTGCCTTCTTTAATCCATGACTGTTTATTGCATCCTGTTATGGTTTTATATTTTTCTACAGCTTTAATCTTTGGACTGCTATAAGATTTTAATTCATATGTGTGGTCCTTTATAAAAAGTTTCTGTATTTCAATAGATATGCAGCTGCAAACGAACCAACTGAAGCTATTCGCGCATTCCAGATAATGGAAAAGTTCAAATTAACTCCCGATCAAAAGGCATTCTATACACTTCTAGACACCCTCTGCAAACATGGAAACGTTGAAGAAGCTGAAGAATTCATGTTTTCAAACGAAAAACTCTTTCCACTCGAAACCGAGGGCTTCAACATTATTCTTAACGGTTGGTGTAGCATATACGTTGACATAATTGAAGCCAAGAGAATTTGGAAAGAAATGGACAAAAACCAAGTCATCCCAGACGGAAACTCATACACCCACATGATTTCTTGCTTCTCAAAAGTCAACAACCTGTTTGACTCGCTTAGATTGTTTGATGAAATGAAGAAAAAAGGGTGGAGTCCAAACCGAACGGTTTATAATTCGTTGGTTTATGTTCTTTCACACGAGAATTGCCATGAAGAAGCTCTTAAAATATTGGATAAAATGAAGGGCGTGAATATTATTCCCGATTCTATTACTTTTAATTGTATTATACGCCCGTTATGTAAAGCAGGAAAACTTGTGGATGCAAGACGGGTATTGTCAAGAATGTTGGAAGAGAACATAAACCCTACTATCGACACGTATCATGCGTTTCTTGAAGGAAAAGACTTGACTTTTGAAGAAAGTTTTGAACTTTTGGATCGAATGATGAAATCTGGAAATGGGCCGAATAGGGAT
Organism: Bidens hawaiensis; assembly: GCF_021521415.1. Lineage (NCBI taxonomy): Eukaryota > Viridiplantae > Streptophyta > Magnoliopsida > Asterales > Asteraceae > Bidens > Bidens hawaiensis. The sequence goes on from NW_027491589.1 coordinate 889,950, forward strand.
ACTTTTGTACTGATTCTTTGCAAGTTTTTGGAACTTAATGAGGTTGAAAATGCATTGAAGATTTGGGTGAAAATGAAAGAATATGAAGTTTCACCTGATTCTGCGCATTTTGGGATGATGGTAGAAGGGTTAATGAAACATGGGTTGGTAACAAAGGCTAGGGAGTTATATGGTGAGATGATTTCAATTGGAATTACGATGGACCCGAAACTTGTGAAGTTGTTTAAAGATTTTTCACAAGATGATGAACGTAAGAAAATAAAGAAAACGGGAATGAGAAATGTGAAGAGACGGTTTCGTGGTAGACGATCAAAGTCATAGACATATAGACAACAATGGGATTGAAGGAGTATATGATTTGTTTGTTGTATAAGAATATGTTGAAGGCTTTTGTATTTGTTTTCTAACATGACAATATTAATAAGATCTTGTTTGACAACAATTTTGTTTTTTTAGCTTTTGGTTTTGTTTTATAAAGAAATTTGACAATGGATTGGAAAATCGTGTTTAGCAAACATTTTAAACGAGTTAGGAATAACAATTAACAAATCAAAATCTAAGTTTTACTAGTTTTCTGTCATTCAATCAATCGAAGATCATTTGTGCATCACAACCTACGTTTTAACTGATCCTATTGGTTGACAAGGTATTTGTGGGGAATGCCTGTTTTATAGTAATGGGTTCTCACATTTACGAAAAGTAGATAAAAAATAAGATAGAAGGGATCCACAACCCAACATTCAATTATATTTTCAATACCTATTTGATGCATGTAGATAGTTGATGAGTTTGGGCCTTTTGAGTTTTGACTACTACATATGACATTTCTAAAGTATACCTATTTACCAACACCAAGGCCCAAACAAGTTCTAAGGCCAACACCAAGGCCCAAACAAGTCTTCTAAGCCTAGTTGACTAGCAAAGACCTGGTCTATGACGTGTGGGTCCTAGCCGGCAATAGTTTATGCAAAAGTACAAAACCATGAGGTGAGTTTGAAGTTGAAGTTGAAATTAAAGATGACCAAACATAGATGTCAAAAGTCCAAGATGCCCAAATATAGACGCCTACACACAGGGCTTTATTTATGTAGGGTGGTCTCCCTACTGCCCGAAAGTCTACATTTATATGAAAGGTAAGTTTGAAAACAAGATGAATTTCACGTAGCTTTGGGGGCCAAACTAACACTATTGTCTTCTCAAAGACTTATTTCTTGTAATTGAGGAAACCTTTTAAAGCGATTATCGCAATTTCAATCTTGATTAGTCGGTTTTCATTTGAAAATGGTGAAATGGATTCTAAGAGCGCTCACGTTAGAGTCTCTATCACATATTAGGGAAAATTACCTAAACAAACATATTTGACTAATTTATTTATTTTTTCAAACAATCTTGGTTTTTAGCCACAAGTCCAAAGCATCCCCATTTTACGCCAATCAAAGCGTGACACATACACTAAGTTGATTAAGAAGGATAAGGCTTAGCCGACGCTTTTGGGCACTAAATCTCATAATTAGTATAGCAGGTTGCATGATCTAAACACCCAGAGAGTTAGACTTGTCCATTGATAGGTTACACTAGCCTACCAAAGTACCAATCAATCTCATTAGTTGACTTCGTCACGTAGATCCGTAGGCTAATTTAGCCGGATACATGGGTCGTAGGCTTTGAAATCATGTCATTCAACATTCGGCCAGCTCGTTAAATAAGTTAAATCAAGGTAAACACAATGGCACATTAAAATGTGAATAAAAATTAAGTGCCCCCAAAACTTTTTATAAAAAGAATGAAAACCTTAAGCTAATTAGTAAGAGCGTTGATAAAGTTCAAATCTTTATATAAAAAATGAAATACTTAAAAAAATTAACGTTGAAGCGTCGATAAAGTTCAATTCTTTATATAAAAAACAAAATACTTAAAAAGATTAACGTGGAAGTGTTGATAAACATAAGTACGTAGCAACCACAAATTCATAAAGAAGTTAAATGATAATATGAAAGCCCAATAAAAAAACACAACTTTGAAGCAGATTTTATGGCTTGCACACTTGTTTTTCATTATGTACATTATTACACGACTCCTTTTGAATGAAGTTGACATCGATGCGTGGATAAAAATAAACATGTTGCAACATTATATTCAGAACTTTATATAACAAAAACAATAAAATGTGAGCGTGTAGGTGGGGTTGGACAAATAACTTATTAATCATCTATCCATGATTTCCATCTCAATTGGTTAAGGTGATGCACCAAAATGCCAAAGACTTCAATTTAAAAAGAGGGTCTTGGGTTCAAAGTGACTCGTGACAAAAAAAAAAATAAAAAAAAATTCTAGGTTAAGCTATGGGGCTGTCTCACATATGGTGGGTGAGTGGCCTATTAGTGATCGTTAAAATCTTTTAAACTAATTAATTCATTTTTATTGGTTTATACATTAATTTATAATATGATATCCAGTATATATATACATGCGTATACATGGGATTGACATTGCATTAGTACGTATTTGGATTGACATTACATTAAATTTGACACTCTTAAAAGTTAACGTCATTATCAAAACTTAATATCACGACTCATTATTGGTTAAAGTGAAGTGATTATGCATTATGTGGTGTGCAGACAATCCAGCGTGTGAGTATATGAATTATTATTGTTAACAATAATAAATAAAGAGATCATATGGCAGTCGATCGATAAGAAAATAATAATATGATGATGTGTCTGTCAAGTGTGAATAAGCCAACTAGTGATGGGTCTTGTTGTAGGCGGACGAAATTAGACGGGTCTCCAGCAATAAAATCCAAGCCATGTGACCCTACCTGCTTGTCATTAGTCGTTACTTCTAGAACATGTCTCTCACATGACATTATTATTGTTATTATTATATTGTCACTTTGATCAAAACTTGTTTTTAAAGAAGAAATGCACCCACTTATTGTTTTACTTTTGTCAGTTTTTTCTTATTAAATTGGACCAGATGAAACATACGTGAGCTACCAGTTATATAAAGTAATTGACGTGTAGTTCAAGTTGGATAAACTCGACGACTTTAAAGTAGTTGACTTGACTTCATGGAATCATGTCTTAAGAATTTTAGTATTTTATATAGTATAAAGGGGTGTTTGGTAGAGGGAATTGAGGGGTGAGAAATGAAATTGGAAAGAATTTTCTTGTTTGTTTATGAAAGAAAGAGGTGAGAAATGGAAATAAACCATTTCCATTTCTCTGATTTTGTTTCTCTACAAAAAGCGGAGAATTGGATTTCTCTGATTTCATTTCTCAGCCTCACGTCCTCTTAAGCGCAAGTCACCAGGACACCACGAAGAACCCTGGAACCTAACCAAGTGCCAAAAACCCACTCACAAATTCATCGTCCGCCTCGAGATTTCCTCGCCGGACTCCTTCTCCGTCAAGCCATTGCCCGTCGACGGCTACTCGTTTCCCGGTTAAGCCGATTGCTTCCAGAAGTTAACCCACTGCCTCCCTATTGTATGTTTTATTATTTATTAATTAATCCTCCTTACATTCTATTCTATTGATTATTATTGCCCTAATTCACCAGGTGGTTCCATCGCATTACACACAAACACAGGTATCACTTTTTTATCTTAGATTTTAGGTTTTATAGGTATACATAGATTCGTAATTTGTCAAGTTATGACTCTGTGATTGCTTCTGTATGATCAATTTTATTCATGAGTTGCTATGCTTAAGATGGAACAAGAGTAAATTTTCATTGCCTTATTGCTGTAATTATGTGCATAATAATAAATTAATAATGTTATGATGAGCTCAAGACTACAAGTTAAATTTGGTGTGAAATTAGGATAAAATTTGAATTTAGGGCACGCAATAATAATAATGGTATGGTAATTTTAAGGCTACAAAATTTGTGTATTTATTTGGAATTTTGATGAAACTTGAATTTGGGGCAAGTAGAATTTGGTACATAATAATAGTGGTGTGGTAGTCTTAAGGCTATACGTTTTGTGTATTTGTTTGGAATTTGGATAAGTTTGAGTTTTGAGAAAGTAGAATAATGTACATAATAATAACACTGTGATAATATTAAGGCTACAAGTTTTGTGTATTAGTATGGAATTTTGAATGAATTTGAGTTTAAGGCAAGTAGAATTTTGTACATAATAATAAAATGGTATGAGAATCCTAACGCTACAAGTTTTGTGTATTTGTTTGGAATTTGGATAAAGTTTAGTTTAGGGCAAGTAAACTTTTGTACATAATAGTAAAATGGTATGATAATCTTAGGTTACAAGCTTTGTGTATTAGTATGGAATTTGGATTAACTTTCATACATAATAATAGTATGGTCTTAAGGTTACAAGTTTTGTATATTTATGGAACTTGGATAAAGTTGAATTTAAGGCAGGTAGAATTTTGTACATAATAATGGTATGATGAGCTCAACTCAAGGCTACAAGTTTTGTGTATTTGTTTGGATTTTGGGTGAATTTGAGTTTGGGGCAAGTAGAATTATGTACATGATAATGGTATGATAATCTTAAGGCTACAATTTTTGCATATTTGTTTGGAATTTAGATAAAGTTTAGTTTAGGGCAAATAGACTTTTGTACATAATAATAACAGCATGATAATCTTAAGGCTACAAGTTTTGTGTATTTGTTTGGATTTTTGGTGAATTTGAATTTGGGGAAAGTGGAATTTTGTTTGATTGGATAGGTGATTATGGTAGAATATTGTGTTTTATTGAGTAGCATCTGAAAGATGGTTAGTTGTGGATTTGATTAACTGATGTTAGTCAGATGCTGCATTTGCAGGTGCTATGTATGATGCTGCATAATAAATGGTAGGGTGCTTTACAAAGGGATGATGGCATTAGTAACCCACCAGGTTCAGGTAATTGCTTGCATTTATTACGCTCAGGAGTTAATGTATGAATGAATCCATGACTTTGATATTTTATTGGTTTTGAAGGGTTCATATGCTGCTGAAAATAAGAACATATCCATGACTTTGATATTTTATTGGTTTTGAAGGGTTCATATGCTGCTCCAAGACCTTTATCTTTGAAGAAGGGTATTGAATCAAAGAATTTTTTAGTAGCATTTCCAGTTGTTAAGAGAACAGATATTATTTTTTTGAAGCATAAATCTTGTTTGTGGTAAGTATTTGTGTAGCTGCAAGTGTTGATTTATTTTTTGTTTGTACTCTTCTTTATTTTGTATACTAGCATACTCATATTAAAACAGTGTAAAGGCACCTCTATCTAGGAGGAAACCATTAAAAACCATTAAAAATGGGATAGTTTTGTATGGTTGAAGTATGTTTTGTATGTGAATTGGTTTTAACTATGGTTGATGTTTTTTGCTTAAAAACTATGTTTTGTATGTGAATTGGTTTGATCAATGCATATTTTGGTTGGAATTTATGCATCTTTTTATATGTTTTTTATTTTTTAATAAATATTTGTTATGAAAAAAATACTTGTGCTAATGATAAAGTTGATATAATTCTCTGTTTATTTTCTATGTACCAAACAAGAGAAATGATTCTCAGCTATATTTCTCTACTGAAATCTCTGTACTACCAAACAGAACAGTCAATTCTCATTCTCCAGACCATTTCCCTTTCTCTGCAATTCCATTTCTCTATTCCATTTCTCTACAATTCCATTCTCTGTACCAAACACCCCCCTATATTAATATATCTTACATTGTTTTTCCAAAATTTTGAAGAGATTAAAACAATAAATGGTATGTGTACATGAAATCTTGAATGCTAGAACCAAAGGTTTTCAGTTTTACAAATTAGGTGCTATGATACATGATTATTTCTTTGTCTAGGATGGGGTGTGTGTTGAAGGTAAATAGGGTAAATAGCCCATAAGTTGATAAACCTTTTCAACATGTGTTTCTAGTGGTCATTTTTTTAATTTTATTTATATATATTTTTAAATACTTTTACTTATAATTTTAGTTTCTTTACAAGTAGAGCTGTAGAGGTGTATGTGTGCCGAGTTGTTTGTGAGCTAATTGAGCTCGATCTATTATAAGTATGCTTTAATCAAGACTAAGCAATTTCTAGTCCAGGTTGGTCCGTTTGTTTAATAAAGATTTCAAGCCCCAAGCCTCATATAATGAGCTCAATTAAGCGCACTGGGTTAAACACTAGATTAAATGAGCCGATCGACCCTTTAAAATTGTCATGAGTTGAGTTGGAGAACCTTAAAACTAATTGAACAGAAAACTTGTTTATGTTAAATGAATGGAGTTCTTGTTTAGACAAACTCAAGAATTCAGCTTAAATTGTTTACATCCGACTAATTGCGCTTCAATAAATGGATTTATGAATAATTAAATTTTAAATATTTTAATTTTTGGAAAGTGAGATCTCATTCTTAAGAAAAGAAGATGTTAGTGGTTTAGTGATTAATCAATTTAAAGTTCGAAGCACCTTCATCTAGCATCAAGTGAGCCCAAAAGTCTTGGGTTCATTCAATATTATTGAATTTGAACATATGGGTGGACCTTGATTAGTTATGCACATGGTTGAGCACTTAAGCGTCCATTTGACTCGCGGGTTCTATACGAATTAAGATTATTTATCAAAGTGTAAGAAAAGTGAATTTTAATGTTATATAGGATTTTTTAATGTATATATTTGAAATTATTCCATCAAATAAATAGCCAATCTTTATTAAAGAACAAACAATAATAATCGTGTTTATTTTAAAAAAGTTAGGCTTTATTTAAAACTTGTAAAGTATAGTTGAGCCGGTTTTTTTGTAATCAGCCGCACTCAATATCTCTCAAGCTTATTATAGAGCGTGATTTTGTTGTAGCAGTCCCATTCTATTACCAAATGCAAACCATCGTTTATCACTTTTCGGCAACCTCTTTATTGAAGATAACATTTTTTTCTTCTACTTTCTTCACCCACAAACATACAAACTTTATAGTTTTCTTCTTCTTCTTTGTATTTTATTTCTCTACTAACCCTTTTAAACATTCATTTAGGTTGATTGATAACTACATATATGATGACGGGGGTAGCCCAGAGAATCAATAAAATGGCTTTCATACATTAACGCTAAAAAGGTTAAAAGTTTCGTTTCCCGCCCAAACTTATGTAAACAAGTACCCACGTGCTACAGTACGATGTCAACTCACTATTCAGTATTCACATCACTGTTCCCTCTGAGCAAGGGACATGCTCAGATAAAGTATTATTATTTTAATCATGGACCAGCGGTCCAAAGTTTCCCGCCCATAAAGGTCAACTCTCTAAGCAAACTGGAGGTGATTTAGTTTGTACACTAGACAAAAGGCTTGGTCTCTCCTTCTATATAAAGAGGACTTAGCCATAAACATGAGGACCAACAGATCTGGAGTTAACACATACTCCTTGATCTTCTCTTCTCCCTTAAGGAATATACACTTTGCTTATTCCTTTCTTACTTCACAAACATCATAGCTTCACCAAGAACAACATCCAAGAACCGATTCCAAACATCACGGTTCTGGATCCTCGGTGAACTGTAACAATCAAACAACAAACTAGTGAACCTCCTTCTACGTTTTGCAAATGTAGAGGGACACCACGACCCACGTTAGGTTAACTTGAACCCTTGAAGCCTGTTAGCCTAACCAGTCCATTCACTATCATTGGTCTTATCTTTGTTGTAGCAACAAGTTGGCGCCCACCGTGGGGCTACGCCGCTTACTTTATCATAAAGACCAGTAGTGTAGCCCCATCACCATGTCAGAAGGTGGATCTCCCGGCGAAGTCAACCAAGTGTCAAGAACACCGACACCCAATGCCGGTCAAGAAACTCCGGCGACGACCTCACTTTTTTCCACCCCGGGAGGAACTTCGACGGAACCTTTGTTCCTCGAGTTTTCACCTTTTCGAACTCCAACCCCTTCATGATCCGGAGTTCCTTCTCCCCATGCAGGAGTCACGAACACCCCGGAGTGCGTCGACTTGACGCTGGAAGGGGTATCACGGAATTTTTTGCAACTAAGGCATCTTCTTAACCAACACGTGAGCCTAGAAAGAGAAAATGGGATAAGAATAAGGCTGGAGTATGACGAATCGGAGCCCTCGTTGTCGCTTGAGCGTCCACCTTCCCCTCTAACCAGCTCACGACCTGCTGTTTCTCATTTAGAAGCTGGTCCAAGTGTAACCTGCCAACCTTTTAACCCGTCTCCTTACACCTATGGGAGACCAAGCCCAACGGCTTTCCCTTTGTTCACTTCACAACCCCTTGGGCACGAGACCACTCTCGACCAAATATGGCAGTCACCGGCTTCAAGTGTTCCTCCTACAGCCACTACATGGGAGCAGGCCATGTCGGTCTTGCCCTTGGCTCGAAGTGCTGCGATGAGCACTCCCATGGGAGCGAATCAAACAGCAGCAACTCCTGAAAGCCTTCAAGGCTTTAACCTGATACCTCAGATGATGGCTCAAATGATGGCACATTTTCCTTGGACCCAGATCATCAACCAAGCGCTGGGTACCCACCAAGGAACGACAAGTCACAATCCCGTTAACAGGCTAGATGAAGACCTTGAAAAACCCTACAAGCCCGGTAACCTATCTTGTTTTTCTCAATAAATTGCCGATTATGATTTTCAAACAAAAATCAAGATGACACCTCATATAAAAACATACGATGGGACCGAGGATCCCGAAGACCACCTCCAGGTCTTCTCCGATGCAGCCAGGATCGAAAAGTGGTCACATGCTGAATGTTGTTTAATGTTCATGCAAACACTTGTCGGATCGGCCAGGATATGGTTCAACGACCTTCCTACTCAAAGCGTTCGAAGCTTCGATGATCTGAGCAAAGGATTCTTGGAAAACTTTTCACAACAAAGAAGGTACGTCAAGGATGCCACGGTCATTTTTCATTTAAAACAAAAAGGATGACGAAGGCCTTCGAGATTTCATCGAAAGGTACAAAAAAGGAGGGTTGACATATGTGGGGGCTGAAGCTCATATCCGAGGCGAAGAGGCCGTTGATTTCAAAGAACAAGAAAAAGAGCTCCTAGTTGGCAAGGCAACAGCCCCAACCGAAAGAAAGGGAACTACAATCCCTATGATAAATATCCAAGGAGCTCAGATCAACGAAGGCCTGAAGGTCGGAACCCTCCAAGCAGGGAAAAGACTGTGAACTTCACAGCCTTAACCAAAACCGCTCAGGAGATCCTTGCCACCGAAGAAGTGAAGCACAACTTTCGACCTCCTCGACCCCTGCCCAAAAGCAAGAAGAACGAAAACTCCACCCAGTTCTGTGAGTTCCACGAAGAAAAAGGTCACCACACAAACGATTGCTTTCAACTCAAAAGAAGAATTGAGGAAGCTGTCAAGTCTGGAGAATTGGCTCATTTGGTGAAAGGGGTCAAAGACAAGATGGCTGAAAGAAAAAGAAAAGAGGTGAATATGGTGAATATAGACCAAGGTGTTCCACACAAACGACAACGCTTGGAAGCTTGGGAGCTTCAATGCGTCTGCTTCCCACTACCTCAAGGTAACTTACTCTCAAACCCTTTTGTAGTAGCAGCGGTCGTGGGAACACTCAACACAAGCAAAGCCTACACCGACACAAGGGCGGCCACAGAGATCATGTATGAAGGGTTCTTCAACCGACTAAGTAAGGAAGAGCATTCAAGGCTTCAACACTCCGGACGTCTATAAAAGGTATCGCCGATATACCCTTGAAGCCTTTAGGCCAACTAACCCTTGATGTCTGTTTTAGTGAAGGCAGGATGAAGAATATCAAACCACTCACTTTTGTGGTTATCGACACACCTTCCAGCTATGATGTAATCATAGGAAGGCCAAGTCAATGTGTGTTCAACATGGCTGCTTTGGTTGGTCAAGGTGCTGTGAAGTTTCCCACCGACATGGGAATTGCAACCCTTCAACCCACACAAGAGGTGTACACGGTTGAAGGGGAAAGTTCAAAGAATAAAGACGAAGAGCAAGGCTTAATCATAAACCCCAAGTACCTTGAACAAAAGGTACGGGTAAACACAAGCCTTTCGGAAGAAACACTTTCACACCTTGAAAAGCTGTTGATAAACTATAGCGATGTCTTTGCTTGGTGCCCGGAAGACATGACAGGCATCCCTCGAAACATTGCAGAACATGAGCTGAAAATACCTCCCGATGTCAAGCCTGTTGTCCAAAAGAAACGGAGCCTAGCTCCTGAAAGAAGGCTGGCAACATGTCAAGAGGTTGAAAAGCTTGTACAAGCGGGGATCCTACGTGAGGTCAAGTACCAATCTTGGGTGGCTAATCCAGTCATGGTCCGAAAGCCTGACAAGTCTTGGAGGATGTGCATCGACTTCAAAGACTTAAACAAAGCATGTCCAAAGGATTACTTGTAACACCCCGCCCCTCGCACCACCAATATTGTCCGCTTTGCCCACGAAGAGCTCACGGATTTGTTTTTGGTTGCCCAAAACGCGTTGGTGATGTTAAGAGGCAGGACATTACTTATGAACCAATGATCTCTCTTGTCCACGGCCGATGTGGGATAGCCTAAGAGTGGGACGATGTTGTGTTTGCCAAGGGTGTTACAAACAACCCCCCTTTGGACTCATCGTCCTCGATGAGGCATGTCCCATCATTACGAACGGCACAAGAGTGGCTTTGATACCACCTGTAACACCCCGCCCCTCGCACCACCAATATTGTCCGCTTTGCCCACGAAGAGCTCACGGATTTGTTTTTGGTTGCCCAAAACGCGTTGGTGATGTTAAGAGCAGGACGTTACTTATGAACCAATGATCTCTCTTGTCCACGGCCGATGTGGGATAGCCTAAGAGTGGGACGATGTTGTGTTTGTCAAGGGTGTTACATTACTATCCCTCACCCGAGATGGACCTCAAGGTTGACTCTTTAACCGGCCATCCCTTTAAGTGTTTTCTCGACGCTTACAAGGGTTACCATCAAATTCTCATGAAAGTGGAAGATGAAGAAAAAACTGCTTTCCACACGGACAAGGGTATTTTCTGTTATCAAAAGATGCCTTTTGGCCTACGAAATGCCGGTGCAACCTACCAACGATTGATCGACAAAGCATTTGCTAGCTAAATTAGCATAAACTTGGAAGCTTATGTTGATGATCTGGTAATCAAAAGCAAAACTGAGCATCAAATGCTTGAAGACATACAAGAAACCTTCCAAAACTTAAGGAAGATCAACATGAATCTTAACCCCGGAAAATGCTCATTCGGGTTTGAAGCAGGAAAGTTTTTGGGACACATCGTGGGGAAGAAAAGCATAAAAGCTAATCCCAACAAAGTCAGGGCTGTTCTTGAAACTAAATCTCCACAAAACAAAAAAGAAGTGGAAAGTCTGAATGGAAGGCTTGCAGCCTTGAAGCGTTTTACCTCTAAGCTTGCTGAAAAGTCCCTACCCTTTTCAAAACACTGAAGGGTTGCACCAACAAGAAAGATTTAAGGTGGACGGAAGAAGCAGAAGAAGCCTTCAGCCAAATGTAGCAACACTTGGCTTCACTTCCAGCTATTGCAGCCCCTGAAACAGGAGAACTGATCTCTGTCTGTCTCTCAGTCGCTGAAGAAGCATTAAGCACGGTTCAAACCATCGAACGAGACAAAGTTCAGGTACCCGTTTATTTATTTAGTAAGACACTAAAACTGGCAGAGGTCAAATACCCTCCTTTGGAAAAACTTTCCCTGGCCTTAATTCAAATGGCCAGAAGGCTTCGAAGGTACTTTCAAGCACACCCTATACAAGTGGTCACTAACCAACCCATCAAAAGTGTGCTTGAAAAACCAGAAAATTCAGGCCGATTGGCCAAATGGGTTGTGGAACTAGGTGAACATAACATCACCTATGTCCCAAGAAAAGCTATCAAAGCCCAAGTCTTGGCGGACTTCATTGTAGAAATTCCAAAGCAAGTCATTCCTGAAATACATACAACTGCCACTGAACCTTCTGACCCTGAAGCCTGGAAGCTTTTTACCGATGGATCTTCCAGCATCGAAGGGTCAGGGGCTGGGCTTGTTTTAATCAACCCCGAAGGGTTAGAATTTACATATGCTCTTCGACTTGAATTTCAGACCACCAACCACGAAGTTGAATATGAAGCATTGATCGCTGGTCTGAAGATTGCCAAAGAAATGAAGATCCAAAAGCTACAAGTCTTCACAGACTCATTGCTTGTTTCAAGTCAAGTCAATGATAGCTATGTAGCCAAAGAGCTGATGACCGTCGTTTGAGTCAATCAAAAACCTAATTATTCTAAATAGTTAGAGCAAGTAGGGTATCATATCACAAAGAGTATGTGATCAATGTATTCGTGTAATAGATGTCTAATTATGAAGTGACTGGTTTTTAGTACTGATCACACAAGCAATTTTTAGTAAATGTAGAGAACTAAGCAATGAACAAGTAAACGAATTTCAAACAGTTAACAAATCAAATCACGCCCGGGAATTCAAGTAAGCAACCAACAGTATCTCATGCAACCTAACAGATTAATTATTAACGATTAACTGAAAACCGATCAATCAGACAAAACTTTAGACATCAACAATTACTTTACACACGACACTGGTTATCAAACAGTCCTTGCCAGTGTGACTCAGTTAAGGGTAATTGTATGTTTTATCGTATTCAATCTAACCAAACAGTTATATGACTAATTATCTAGTAACTGGTAACAGATCGTTCAGACCAACGTAAACCTAAACCGACCGAACACACAGAAATACCAAACATCAATAATCATATATCAATCATAAATAATAATACACAAGCGTTCTTAATCACATGAGAAAAATTGTAAAGGTTACAAACTATACATCCCGGGTGCGATTCTAGGAGATTAGCCGAGCCTTGACAACATTGGATCTTCAATGCGGATGATATGAATCATATGTAGGGACTTGGCACGATCTATGGTGGTGGAAATTGCCTCTAGGAGCTGCTGGAAATCGCCTCTAGCCGCCAAGAATGAGATGGAATGAAAGATAGGTCAAAATGCAGCCAAAAACCCTTTTAAATATGCTGTTACGAACTCCGGACCGTGGCCCACGGTCTCCACCGTGGGTCACGGTGGCTGCCTGGCCAGACTGGACCGTGGCCCACGGTCCAACCATGGGTTACGGTGGCTTCACCGTGGGTCAGAGGCCACGGTACGGTGGCTTCTGTCCGATTTTGGGCTGGGTTGACCGTGGGCCACGGTGGGACACTTACCCAAAATCTTGTTTTCTTCATATCTTTCTCGTTTCAACTCCGTTTTCTTCGCCGTTTTCGCCCACATTCTCGTAATTTCATCCTTTATCTCATCATACTCTGGGAGCTGACTTTAAACCAACTTCTTTAGCGGCTCCGATCTTCCCGAAATATCATTCCATACTCGTACAAGTCTCCAATTTAGCATCTTTAACAAACAATGACCTAAAATACAAAATCACGTATGAAGTACCAAAGTTCCTACAATAAACGATTAAAACTAATAAATAAACGAACTAAAACGCATACAAATTAACCAACCATCAAGAGCCCAACATGAAAAAGTACCGTGAAAAGGCAAAAGGGTTGATGACTACGTTTCAAGAATGCACCATCAAACAAGTCCCAAGATCACAAAACAAAAGAGCCGATGCCCTGAGCAAAATAGCATCCCTCACATTTGCACATCTCACCAAGAAAGTATTGGTGGAAGTGTTGAAAACTCATTCAATTCAAGAATTGGAGGTTCAAGATGTAATCACTGAAGAAGGTCCCAATTGGATGACTCCCATAGAAAAGTTCCTCAAAAATGGTGAGTTACCTTTGGACCAGACGGAGGCTGAAAGGGTTCGAATCAAATCCAGACAGTATGTGTTGCAAGGAGAAATCCTTTATAAAAAGGCCTACATTGCACCACTACTGACATGTGTGGGCCCCGAACAAAGTCAATATCTGATCAAAGAGGTTCACGAGGGGATATGTGGAGCTCATTTTGGGCCAAGAATGGTGGTTGCAAAATTGATGAACCTCGGATACTTCTGGCCCACAATGCACCGAGATGCAACAGAGCAACTCAAGAAATGTGAAGCTTGTCAAATTCATGCACCGGTTCCCAAAAGCCCTAAACACGATCTAGTCCCCATCTCCTAGGCTTGGCCCTTTCACAAGTGGGGAATGGATATTGTTGGTCCATTCCCACCAGCCAAGAGTGGGGTAAAATTTTTGTTAGTAGCCGTGGACTACTTCACCAAGTGGCCTGAAGTCAAACCACTTGCAAAAATAACGGGCAAACAAGTCATTGACTTCGTGTGGGAAAGCATCATTTGTCGCTATGGGTTGGCAGGAGTATTGGTCACGGATAATGGGAAACAGTTTGCTGAGAAGCCTTTTAGCACATGGTGCAAAGAATTCAGAATCACTCAAGTGTTCAGCTCAGTCGCATACCCACAATCCAACGGCCAAGTTGAAAGAACAAGCAGGCCATCGTGGAAGGAATCAAAACAAGGCTGGGAAGGCACAACAACAATTGGCTTGAAGAACTCCCAAACGTTCTATGGGCGATAAGAACAACCGAGAAGACAAGCCACAAACGAACGCCTTACAGCCTAGTGTTCGGATCGGAAGCCGTAATCCCAGCCGAAGTCGGAGTTGTGACTCAAAGAACACTCAACAAGGACCTCAAATCAAACAACAATGAGACCATGTTGAATTTGCAACTCCTTGAATAAATTCATGATCAAGCCGCAATACAAGAGGCTAAGTACAAGCAAAAAATGGAAGCTTATTACAATGCAAGAGTGAAACATGAACGTTTCCAAGCGTGGCGACCTTGTACTCCGAAACAACGAGGCCATTAAGAAAGAAAATCAAGGAAAACTCGGCCCAAAGTGGGAAGGACCATACACAATCCTTGAAGCTCACAAGGGTGGATCCTACAAGCTGGCCGACACTGAAGGCAAAAAGCTTCTAAGACACTGGAACCGCAAAACCCTTAAAAGGTTCCATGCCTAGTCAAAATGAAAAATGTATTTCAAGAGATGTATAATTCCCCTTTTTGTAAAAAACAACCTCTTGAATGAATGATGATTTTTTTGTCATATCTTGTCTTCACTATCCTATAATCAGGTTGAGAACCTAGCAAGAAATTCTATGGCAAGGGTCATGTAAGGGGATGAGCTCCCAGGCCACATCGCTCAATAGGTTCAAGGGTTAAATGGACCTATATAAGGGGTGAGTTCCTATATCAATCCAACTCCATGAGACTTAGAAAATTTTTCAACTAAAACTTGTCTCATAGAAAGGTCTGAACAGCCTACACCAATTCGTTCCTTAAACTTAGAAAAAGTTTACGAAACAAAAACATACACTAAGTAGTGATACAAAGGATAGACAACATGTGCTTTTTATCTAATGAAGCATTGAAGCTAAAGTGACTGCAACACTAAAACTTCTTAAGGAAAGTTAGCTAAAAACACATCAAACTAACAAGACAAGCAACCAAAACACAAATGCCTAAACATCACAGTTCATAAACAAGGCCACTCCAAGGCCATAACTAACAACATTTATAATAAGACAATTAAGGCTAAACAAGGAAATCACAAGGATTCCCAAGAAATTGTTCAAAGGGCCAAAAAGGCTAAACACAACCACAAAGCAGACACTTTAAGAGTTTCATGCCAAACCTACATTGTTTAAGATTACATAACATTGTTTAACGGTGCTAAGAAAGCTACGAATCAAGTGTTTAAACATCATAAACAGGCTTTGAAGTACTAGCCTTACCACCTTTAGCCTTCTTGGACTTCTTGACTTGCGGGCCAACATCAGCAACAGCCGAGCCTTCGAGGCTTGCCACATGAGATCCGTCGCTACCCCCAGATAAAGTTTCTTCACTATCACCAGAACGGGAGCGCTTCTTCGACAAGGACTCAAGCACCTCTTTAACAACTTTCTCATCGAGGCCGGCTGGTTTCAGACCCTGCAACACAGAAAGAGGCTTACCAAAGCATGATGAAACTTCACCCACATAAGGGAAAGTGAGCCTTTCCATTTGCACGAACTGAATCCATGAAGAGCTTGTAAGCTTCACGGTTGAACAGGGGTGACTTCTCCATAGGTTGGCCAGACTCCTGATAACCAAAGCCAGCAACGAAGCCCAAATGCTTACCATGGGCCAACAGCTTTGTATACACATCGCCCAACACCGAGTTGAATTCATTAGAATGAAGCAAGTAAGTCACAACCTGTTGAAACCCGTGCTCAATCAGCCACTTGTTCTCGTCAGAGGTCTGGGTGACTGAAGCCTTCAAGCCTTCTTTCTCCATCTCAGAGGCTTTCCTCTGCACCTCAAAGGGTTCCCGGTCAGCATCTAACTTAGCCCTGTCGGCCTCCATGGCTTTCTTCAACCCTGCCAACTCAATCTCATGGCCGCGAGACAATTCATCAATCTTCTTAACATAACCTTCCTCTTTCTTCGAAAAACCTTCAATCTCCTTCTTCATCTCCATCATGGAAGCTTTCATTCCCTCCTTCTTCTTGGAAAAATCCTCATACTCCTGCATCCCCTTTCTAAAACGAGTCACACCCTCTGCCAAAAGGGTAGAAAGGTTGCAAGAACTCAGGATCAGCTTCGACAGCATGGAATCACCTTCCATACCAGAAATAGTCTCACGAACTCCAGGAGGAGCAAAGTTGGCTAACACATCAGCACAAACTTCCGGATTCTTGAAGCTATCACCAACCTTCACGTTCCACTCCGGCACATAGATCGCATCCCCATCCAACCCTTGAACAATCGGCATCACAACCTTCTTGCCAGTCGACTTCTTCTTCTTGGAAACAACCAATCCCTGCTCTTTTTCCACTTCCACACTCGGACCTTGATGTTCGACAACCAAAGCATTGTCACTAACATCAACCGGCTCATGAGAAGACGACTGACCAGAAGACTTCAACAAACGCCGTGTAGAACGACGAGTGGAAGCCTTGGGACCAGCAACCTTGGTGAACCCTTTAACGTTCGGCACTCCCACATACTCAGTATCTTCAAAACGACCCTCTTTCCCTCGAACCACCGAATCCTCCCCAACAACAGCTGCATCATCAGTGAACCCAACATCCGAGGTATCATCACTTTTTAAGAAATCCAAAGCCGACATAACTGCAAAAATAAAAGGAAACCTATTAGCAAACATATCAACAAAATAAAGCAAATACGGGACAAACAAATGCATACCCTTATTATCCCTCATAAGCACGGGATCCCGATTAGGCTTATCCCACAATTTGGTTATTCCTAACAACACAAGAAGATGTTCGGGAAGATGGCGAAGACGTGATGGACACTTTCTAATTGATTTCAAAAAAGCCTCATTTAACTCCGATTCGGCTGGCTCCGGTTCATTTAGAACAGCCTCGGGTTGTCTCCAAACGGGTTTAAATGGAAGGATAGAATCGGAAACAAAGAAAAAACGGTCCTTCCAAGAACCGAGGGTTGTAACCGTCGAAGAAACCAAACATGTGTCAACCTGTGTGTGTTCAAACGTGTACCAATCGCCGTTTTTCGCTAAGCGAAAGAAACGGTGAAAACTCAACAATGAAGGGTCATAATCTAGGGCTTTACATAAAACTTCAAAGTGTGAAACTCTAGCAAGCCCTAAAGGATGAATCTGTCCGACTGACACACGATAATATTACAAAACATTCAAAACAAAGATTGAAAACGGATGCTGGAGATTCGAAAACTCAAAGTGACGGCAATAAAGGGCAATGAAGCCTGCCGAACAACGATCGATTAAAGAATCGACCGGCAGAGCAATCGGTTTATACTTTAACCCTATTCCCCATTCAATACAAAACGACTCAACCTCTTCTTGGGTCAATCGGGAAAAACTGACCGAAAGGTCTTTCTTAGCAACCATAATTTTGAAGGAAAGATGAAGGATCGAGACTAACCTGATAAAGGATTGAAAGAAACTTGAATATTGTGGAACTTTAAAACAAAAATGAAGGAGAAGGAACAATTATGCTCATTATTAAGGAGCAGTTATTGGGAACCGCAACCTGCAGTTACCATCACATCAACTGTTTTGTCAAAATTTCAAAAAATAACCAAAACTGAACAAAGCCTCGAAGCCTACAAGCCTCTAAGCTTTAAGCAATAAACAAAATGAGTGCAAAAGTCAGAAGCCCTTGAGCTTAACTCTCAAATCCCTCTGACTTGGGGGGCTGATGACGGGGGTAGCCCAGGGAATCAATAAAATAGCTTCCACACATTAACGCTAAAAAGGTTAAAAGGTTAAAAGCTTCGTTTCCCGCCCCAACTTATGTAAACAAGTACCCACGTGCTACAGTACGATGTCAACTCACTATTCAGTATTCACATCACTGTTACCTCTGAGCAAGGGACATGCTCAGATAAAGTATTATTTTTTTAATCATGGACTAGCGGTCCAAAGTTTCCCGTCCATAAAGGTCAACTCTCTAAGCAAACTGGAGGTGATTTAGTTTGTACACTAGACAAAAGGCTTGGTCTCTCCTTCTATATAAAGAGGACTTAGCCATAAACATGAGGACCAACAGATCTGGAGTTAACACATACTCCTTGATCTTCTCTTCTCCCTTAAGGAATATACACTTTGCTTATTCCTTTCTTACTTCACAAACATCATAGCTTCACCAAGAACATCCAAGAACCGATTCCAAACATCACGGTTCTGGATCCTCGGTGAACTGTAACAATCAAACAACAAACTAGTGAACCTCCTTCTACGTTTTGCAAATGTAGAGGGACACCACGACCCGCGTTAGGTTAACTTGAACCCTTGAAGCCTGTTAGCCTAACCAGTCCATTCACTATCATTGGTCTTATCTTTGTTGTAGCAACAATATACAAATATAGCATTAGCATAACATGTTATTTAGTTTATTTAGTCTCCACTTACTCATACAATTTCCATTTGCTAATTATACAAATACCAATACTTTTATATGTATTCGCAAATTTCATCGATGTTAGGACATGAAATATTCAAACTTAAGTAAACTATTGAAGAAAAAAGAATACTTCAGAAGTTTAGCTTTGCTTTTGATCAAGTAAAAACTTCTAAAAAAAATCTTTTAAAAGACACTTAACTAACTCAGAAGCTTTTGGTAAGTTTCTAAACTTTCAAGAATTTATTTTTCTCTTGTTGAAGTGCGAATTATCTAAATTTCATCGACTAAAATCCATCATCATCTGATGTCGCTTAACAAGACGTCCTACCTTTAGAAGTACGAATTATAAGGTGTTAAACCGTCAACGAGTGTCAAACTGATCGTGACACAACATCTATGCAACTTGGCTGTTTAGAGAAGAGAAGATGAAGTGTCAAATTGTCAATGAGTCACTAGTTTAGTTACTAGGCATGGTAGTGGGTTGATTACAACTTTTCAGAAATGATAAATAGGCCCTTAGACTTCAACACACTATTTTAACAACTTTGGCCCTTCCAACTTTCTTCAATTCTTCTGAGCATTTATAATTCTTTCTTATACGCCGACAACATCCTTTAATTATCACCTCAACACTTTTGTTTCACTCACGAAAAATGATGTGTTACAAGAATCTAGGGTAAAGTCACTCTAAAAAGACAGCATAAAATATTATATGAGCAAAAATATAATTATGGCCTAAGGATGACAATAGGTCGGGTTTAGGATCGGTTTAGATAACACTAACTGCATACTTGACTATAAAAGCTAGTCCTAAACCCGGCGTAAAACCGTCACGTATCGAGTATATTATATACCATATATACATAATATAAACTGGCTTAGTAGTAATAGAAGTATAATTGGGTATTTATATACCGAACATACTTGACACAAATAGAAAACAAAAAACGAAAACAAAAAAGAGAAAATTATGTTAGGCATATAATCAGGTAAACAAGTACATGTTATCGGGTAAATGTGTATATTACCGATTCCCATACTCATCCCATTGCTACAAAAAGAAGTTAATAATAAAAAGTAATATGCTCTATTTCCAGACCTTATACATGTCCCAAATGTTTCGATATTTTCATTTGATTTGGTTTTATTGCCATCCGCATATCAGCCAATAAGAAATGGTATTAGATTGACAAGTGGAGATAATATTGACAAGTGAACACGTTCAAAGAACTAGGGTTTCAACTACTTGCACATAAACAACAAAAGGGGGTCAAGGAATGAACGCTTGAACAATGGTGAAATGAGACCAAGAGCACAATGATGTTGGCGAGGAATATGGGCATTGTTACATCTAGACGAGGTGGTCACTAGCTAAATTTATACCGAAGTAGGGGTGGCCCCATCGTTGACTAGTGTTTAGAAAAGTATGTTGATCGATAAAGAAGCCGGAACATGTGACGGAAGTCTTTGGGAATTTTATATTTTAGCATTGTTGGTATCGTAAAATAGATAATCTAACATGAATTTGATAACTTTTCAATGTTTGTTAGTAATAAGAAGATATCGTGTTACAGTTTATTACCAAGGATCAAATCGAAATATAAAAAGAAAGGATGAAAACATCAAATAGGTGGAATATTATATGAGAAAAGTATTCGACTCGTTAACATCGATCACATCTCTCTTTAAGAGACGTTTGATAATATATCCAACAAGAAACCTCTCAAAATGAAAATTGTATTGTTTATCTTGAACAATAAAGCATGTGAAAGTGTTGCACATTAAATTGTTCATAATGAATTCAAGGACCACTTTGAAGCTATTGACAGATTGGACCACGAAAAGGGTCATATAGTGGATAACTTTTCCACGTGAAAGACATAACAATAATAATAACAATAACGTCCCAAGGGCTTTCATGGTTTGAGCCAAATCCCGTTAAAATTGGAACCAAATTAACCAACCACCACAACTTGTGTACAAGTGTACAACTCTCAAATCACCTCGAAGCTTCCCACCACTAGCACTTTCTTTGTATTCTTTAACCATGTGATATATATACATCATGCATGATCTCATCAACAGCTTCAAGCTAGCTAACTACCACTTTTGTGACTGATTTTGTTGAACCATTCTACCCGATATTGCTGCAGCTAATGCTGCTTTAAAGCTAGGATCTTTTGTCAATGAAGATGCCATTTGGTCTACCAAAAATTGTTGAAATTCCGGTGTGTCAACTCTTCGGTTACCACCAACCTTGGGTTCGTCACATGGGTTAGGCTGTGGTTTTGGTGGGGTGGTTAGGTCAAGGGTGATGGTGGGTCCCGATGAACCGATTGATGCTGAGCATGGGACTGACCCTAGTGTTGTGGTTGCAACCGTTCGAGACAAGCCGGAACCCGCTTGCTCTTGTTTCGATTGGTTTGGATGGTTGTGCTCTCCTTCATAAGTTGCCACCAAGATTGATTGATCCTCAACACTTCTTTGAACCTAAAGTAAACAAGATTGAACATTAAAACAAACGATATCTTTGTATGATACATATGTCACATGGTTAAAGAATACAATCATATATACACTATTAGGTGGTTTCTCTTACCTTCTTTTTGACTGGGCAGCTTGGAGCATGAGAGCATTTGAAATAAGCTCTAGGAGAAGGGTTGTCTCTTGTGACCTTTTGCCCATATTTCCTCCATTGGTATCCATCTTTCACCAACTGTTGACATACAATATAACATATACATTTAGAGATCTATGCAAACACAATATTTAACATATAACATTTAACCTTCAAGGATGGTGTAGTGGTAATTACTTGTCTAAAAAAGGTATATGTTAATCTTATGGATAATATCTTAAAGGTCACTCACTGGGATTTACCTGATTCCGTTAGTTAACAGGTTAATAACTTCGTGGTCACATGACTTTTCTGATAACAAGTTTTATGGCTAAAATAAACTATGATCTTTAACTTGTACTTTGTAAGCATAAGTTTTTGTATCTATCTTTGCTATAATCGTTAAGCATGTCAACATCTTGATGATGCAATAAATACTATCCAAAAAACCGAATATTTCTATTGTAAGTACCCTTAATTAACTCTTTATCCTTAACAAAACTTGTAACATGTATAGATGGAATCGAGAGGACTTACGAGGCCGGTATCGGACGCTTCAGTACGAACACAAACTCTAGAAATCTTGGCCTTGATGTGTTGTTCTTGTCTTGGTTTCTTGCAAGAGTCCTCATCACTTGAACTGCTCTCAGAAGCTCCTCTCTCATTGTTGATAATATTCTGATTATTAATGGTGTTTTCTAGCTTTCGTTTCTTCGAGTTGTTGGTGCTATCGGGTGGTGTCGGATTGTTATTCTTGATCTCAGTTAAATGTTTATGCAAAGCATTATAGTTCTCACACACATCTGTCAACATCTCTGTCAGCTTCTTGTTTTCAGCACTCACCCTATTCAATTCTTCCACCAAAGCACTAGCTGCCTGATAACATACAATAGTCCTAACAAAGTTAGAAAGAAAGATACATCTAGCTAGAGAGAGAATAACCCATAAGTTAAAATGGTATATACCTCATCCTTTACAGACGGCATCTTCAATCCAAGCTCAATGAAGTTGCTTTGAGCTTCTTGTTTCTGTGAGTCAAAATCAAGAAATCTTGTAAGCTAAAGACATTCACATATGCTATGGGATCCTGAGAGAACTCTTCTAGAGAGAGAACTGGTTACTGCATCATATATATACAGTACAGGTATATATTATGTACCTATACTGTATATACTATGCTGTAAGAATGAGTTCTCTCATGATCCTGTGTAAACTGTAAGGACGTACTTACAGGAACTAGAGAGAGGAAGTGTTTAGGATTTGTATTAAGATCCAAAGAGGTATCAACCAGGCTTGTGTATTCCATTGAAAGAATATTCTTGAAAAAATAAACCCTTTTTGTAGTAGATTAATGATCTTGTAGTAGAAAGATATAGAGGTAGAGATAGAAAGATGAGAGGGGGTGAACTGGAGAACTGAATAAAAGGAAAGAGTAGAATATATAGACAAGGTGAGAAGTTCAAGTTGAGAAGGAAGTAAAGAGGAAGGTGACTTGCTACAGATATTATTATGGTCAAGATCAAGATATGGTATATTTTAATTATTAAGTCTTCCAAATAGCCTCTCATTTGTATTACATATACTTTTTTATTTTATAACAAACGTTTGGTATTTGTCTTCTAGCATTTAATTTGATTATAATACGGTCAAGGTTATACCTTTAAATCTTTTTTTGTTTCTTACTGTAGTACTAGTCAAACAAATCAATCTTTAAATCAATCTCGTAGAAAACAACCGATACTACATTTACCACATGTATTAATTAAATTATATTATTAATTAAGTTATATTACAAATTAAGACAGAGGTATTTGGCGAGAAATAATTAACTAATTAATTTTGGTTTAAATTCAGGTTACAATTTCTGTAACAAAATTTGTAGATAAAATTCCTGTAGCAGAGCTTGTATATAAATTATGTGGCCACATTCGTAAAATGTAATTGTTATCACTAAATCATGATTAAGGATGAAATTATTATCTAAACAGATATCTGGTTTGTTAACTAGGTATCAGTAGGAAAATAAAGCTTAAGTTGGAAAAATTTAACTCAATTTTAAAAAAGTTGGTTAAAATTAGTTAGATTAAAAAGTGGAAGAAAAATAGAAGGAAAAGGAAAAAAAAAGTGTGATAAGTAGTAGAAAACTAAAAGTCTTGTCGGCTCAGCTGTTAGTTAAGAAGTCTTTGCCATTAGTCAAAGTCAAGCCCACCTTTGCCAACGTTGCAATTTCAACAACTCTCCATTTCCTCCTTTTCGTTTTTATTTATTATATTTAGAATCTTAAATATATTGGGTTACTAGCTTTTATTTCCTGTATTACGAGATTGTTTTATTATTCGTGTCTAATATTTATATATATTTTTTGGATTTTAATTTTAGTTGTTATAACAAAGTTAATACGGAGTAATATACTGAGGATTTGATAATAAAATAGTTTCACAAATAAATGAGATGTTATAACCCGATTTAAAAATTATCAAGATTTGGCGAGACCCTTGACTCACTAATTTTTTTACTGTAAACTTGTTTTTTAATTATAAATTATATATTTTTGCTAAAAAATCATATATTAATTTTTAGTATATCCTTATTTTATAGAATTTTGATACCAAATATTTGATGAGATTTTTATTAATTTAATGAGATGTTATAACCCGTTTAAGAACTATCTGGGTTTGGTGAGACCCATACCGTGATTGAATTCGGGTCAAATGCATGAGAAGCATCCATTTACAAGTAATGCAATCTGGTAGCTTGAGAGACTGTAGAGAGCAACCATGGAGCTTTTAAAGGGTTCGTTTATATATATTATAGATTTTAAAAATAAGCCAATAATTACTATTTTTCTTTAATAATTTTACTTAGATATTAGTCCTCTAACATTTTCCACTATATAAAAAAAATAAATTCTATTTCTTTCTTTTGTTATTACAAATAATATTATTTATAATTTTAATATTATCAATATTAATACCAATATTAATATTACTGTTTATATTTACATAAACACACGCGCGCATATGCATATACATACAAATAATAATAATAATAATAATAATAATAATAATAAATAAATAAATTTAACACATAACCAAGATCTATTGATTTACTAATATTGTGTTCGTCCTTTTAAATGTGATGTTGGTTCAAAACTTTGCAAGAGCAAAGTAGATGTATAATTTAGCTATTAAAAACAGTAATTTTAATACATGTAAATCGAGCTTTTAATAAGATAATAAAGTAATAAAAATAATAAAATCTATAATATATATATATAAATCACTGAAAAACAAAAATAAAAATTTATAATCCTTTGTTTGATATTTTAAGAAAACAATGTTAAAAGAACTAACATGCCAATTAAAATAGCTAAACGAAGTGAAAGTTTATAGAGAAGTACATTTAACAATAAAGATGTATTTTATCCTAACCCTTTAATTTATATTGCTGCTTAATTTAAACTAATTTATTAATAACCAACATTTTACTAGTGGTCTATTTAGTTGATATAGATAAAGAATGTATATATATGTATGAATAAAGAGTATGTATAAAGGTAAAACCATTTTTTTTAAAATGTGTGTTTTTTAACTAGCTTAACGGCTATTTTCCAACGGTGTTAATACCATAGGATCTCTGGACTAGAGTTCCTAATAGTTTTTCCGCATCACTCCACGCACCATCAAGAGAAAAATATTAGTGTAAAACTATTGAATTTCATCAAGTTACCATCAAGAGTTGATATAAATGATTTACCCATTTTATATAACTCAAATACATCTGATTTATTACATATCTTCTCCTGCTCTGCGTTGACCAATCCTTTCACTATTTCTTTATCCCGCTGTTCTCATGGGCCGACATCCAATTTTGCACTTTAAAATTTTGAAAACCAACTAAAATTAATTTTAGGATTTATTTCTTTGACCATCTACATATAGGATGGTTTAGACTTTAAAACCGCCTTCAAATTAATTCTTTTCTCTTCAACATGTTATGGTACCAAACAACCAGTAGAGATATGGTTATTGGTCTTCGGGCCCTCTTGGTTCTGATCTTTTTATTTGATCTTGATCCCGCGGGTTTGGTCTTGAGAATTATCCACTCACACTCTTAATTATGATATCTTCTATACATCCGTTTTTATTACTTTTAAGCTATAACACCATACATATTTAATTCTAAGTTAGAATGTGACAGAAGAATTTACATTAAGGTTTAGACAAAAGAGAATATTATTATTTAGTAATCTAACTCTTAATATTGTTTATTAAATTTATTTAAACTTTTTTCATAAACTTACAATGCACTCAACCTTAAAAATGTTCATCATTACGAATATTTCAGTATATGTTTAACAATGGGCGTGACTAAATAAAATATATACGAGACTTATTAGCTATTACTAACATTTTTATTGACTCTTTTTAAGTTTAACCAAAAGTAACTTATTAACAAACGCATTTGAATATCTCAATCTTTTAACTAGTTATAAAAATTTTGACTAACAAAATATTGCAATCATTAAGAGCAGGCGATATGAAACAAGAACGAAAGATTGGGAGTATGGTTAAAATTGGGAAGATCTCCCCAACTTGCCAAGGTGCACCGCGAAAGAAAGAAGAAATGGAGAGTAACGGGACGAAAACATCATCTCGTCGAGTCCGGTACAAGTAAAATTATACAAGAGATCGGAATGGATACCGTCACCCTTAACATTTTTATATTTACATACTTTTAAGTTTTAATTAGTTTTGTTTAAAGTGATGTTTAAAACGTTTTCAAATTAGTCTTTCTTTTATGATTTCATCTGTCGTCTTCGTATGAAGATTTATTTCAAAAACTAATAAAGGACCTCTGATAGTACTTCTTTAATCTTTATCTTAAAGCAGAGTGTAAAAGGAATCCCATGCTCATAATATTTTAAAATGAATTGTTTTTATGCATTTTGACAACATTTTGCACGCTATTATAATGTGAGTTATAAAATAATAATGGAAGTGGGGGTGAATACTTTAATAAGTTTTGTCGTAGTACAATACGTGCCTCGTGCGCGTAACGCTTCCAGCTTTTATTAACAGGGTCAAACGTTTGTGGATAACACTCGGACACAACGCATGAACCATTTAGTCCGGGTGCATGCGTCGGTGTTTGAATCTGACCGCCCGACAAATAATAATAATATATAATTATGAAACAGGCTGGTCTTGACTTGATATCATATCCGTAACCGGTAATGCTCTAATATTAATTAAAACCTCGTTCTATTTCAATGAAACTTTATTAGTGGTTTAATGGTCCTAGAGAAAATGAAATTTATTACTGGTAATATTGTGGGTAGTATGTAACATCCTATTTTCGGTTATTATAATAAAAATAAATTTCGTTCATTTTATAAAGTGTCGTGTGTCGGTTTAAATAAATAAACTAATAGAAGGTGGGCTTGGACTTTAGAAGATGGAAAATAAGGAATTGAATGGGCTTTAGGTCCATGGGCTTAAGGGAGTATAAATACCCCTTAAACCCTAAACCTTTCCATTTTTATCCATTCTCTACACCATAGCCTACACATTGGAAAACACACACACCATCCTATAACCCGAACCAAGATCCGAAGTCGAAACCCAAGATTGTTGGTGCTAGATCGTTGTGACGAACCAAAACAACATCAAAGACCAGCTCGTGTTCGAATACCGACTCGTCTAAGATACGTTTATATTTAGAAATCGTTCATATAGGTTCGGTTTGATTAAGAAAATCATAGATCTGTGTTAGTTTGTTATAAACGAATCCAAAACAACAAATCTTATGGAAATTGGTTAACATTTGATGGGTTAATTGTAAACCTAAGTAAACCCGTAACCTATATGCCTAAATCGTACCCCTTAAACATCGATGTTAGGCCGATTTGATGGTTGGGGTTTGTAGGCGCTGGTCAGACGATTCCGTTGATACCAAAATCGTGATATTTGGATAAGAAACGAAGGTTTAATTGCAGATCTAAGATCTGTTGACTATTTGCTGTTCTTGACGATTTTGACTTTGACCCTTGAGTCAAAGTCTGGATAAGAACTATTGGTGATTTTATGGGTGATTATTTAGCTAGTTCGTTATGGGAGCTTAGAAAATCAGAGGGTGATTCGTTAGCTAGTTCGTTACGGGAGCTTAGCGAATCAGAGGGTGATTCGTTAGCTAGTTCGTTACGGGAGCTTCGCGAATCAGAGAGTGATTCGTTAGCTAGTTCGTTATGAGAGCTTAGCGAATCAGAGGGTGATTCGTTAGCTAGTTCGTTATGGGAGCTTAGCGAATCAGAGGGTGATTCGTTAGCTAGTTCATTATGAGAGCTTAGCGAATCAAAGGGTGATTCGTTAGCTAGTTCATTATGGGAGCTTAGCGAATGAGAGGGTGATTCGTTACCCAATTCGTTAAGGGAAAAGTAACGAACTAGGAGTTTAATATAAAGACAGAATAGTCCCTGGACTTAGAAAAGAATTATATAATTACATAACAGCCCTTGGAGTTTGGCAATTTATGAAAGATACCTTTAAAGGTAAATGAGTAACGATTAACTAACCAGGTAATGATTTAATGAAGTAAAACAGCTTAGACGTGTAAGACTAATTAAGTAGCAATGAGATGACTAGAGCGGTACTTAATACTGTAATTATTATACAGTTAGTCGTGCACAGCTCAAGAAGGGAATAACCGTAAACGGTGAACGCAACCGCATTGAGGTGAGTTTCTAGCCCCACTTCCTTGTTATGTTTTCGGGACTGTGTGCATACTCGATGTGATAGTTAATACACTTACCTTAAGTGGTAAGTGTATGCCCTGTATGAATTATGTATGATGATTGCTTGACGGTGCATGAACGATCTTCGGATATTGCATGGACCGTCAGGTGGTAGTTAATGATATGATTGATATATATGATGTATGAATGTTGTATGTATGAATATATATGATGTATAAATGATGTATGGATGATTAAGTATGATATGTTGCTGGTACGTGAACGCTCTTCGGAGATTGCACGTATTGTCAAGGAAATTATGTAAGAGCAGGTATGGTACAGTAGCATGAAACAAAGGGACCAGACCCTAATAATATCTGTGATGGTAGGGACCAGACCCTAATAATATCTGTGATGGTAGGGACCAGACCCATATAATATCTGTGATGTTAGGGACCAGACCCTTATAATATCTGTGATGTTAGGGACCAGACCCTTATAATATCTGTGATGTTAGGGACCAGACCCTTATAATATCTGTGATGTTAGGGACTATACCCTTATAATATCTGTGAGGTTATAGAGCGGAATGCTCTTTAAATAGGATGGATAGCTACGTATGAAAAGTAAGTATGAATAATGTACACTCCTTCGGGCACGTGTACAAGTATGAGAACAGATTGTATGTTGTATGATTAACTAGAACTCACTCAGCGTAACTGACTTTTAGTATGCACGCAGATGAGTAGAATGAGGCAGATAGCTTGAAGAGGACACATGGCAGAGTTGGACGAAGCTGGCATCTGAAGATTTTGCTATGATGTTTTATTTTAAAAGACTATGTTTTGTTTTTAAATGACTATGAATGCTCGATAAGACAAGAATTATGGTTATGGAATGTAATGGTTTGAATGTTTTTAATGTTCCGCAAATGTTTTAATTAACTCTGATATTTAGAACTGCGTTTATGAGTAAATCCAACACGAAAGTAGGGCTACCGGTAACGGGGCCTTACATAGTAAAAGCGTTTAAAGCGGCTTTTTCAAGATTTCGAGTATCCTAGTCGAGTACAAAAAACTGAATCCTTATATATATAAAAAATAATTTTTCCCCAAAGATCAATGATAATTATGATAAAAATAACAAATACAACAGAAAGTTAAAGGAATCAAGAGACTCTTATCATTCTTCGAAGCAAAGTTGTTGATTAATTATTATAATTGATAGTGTATAATATATTGTGCTTGATTAAAATTGTCCCAAAACCAAAACAATGTTATCATGCCTTATTGTTTGATCGATTTACAAATTACGCCCTGACTGGCTTATGCCATGTTTGTTGATTGAGATTACTAACATGATGTTCGAAGTTCGTTCTCAAATTGATACGAGTTCTTTTTTTTAAATAGATATTGCTATTGGACTAATTGCTAAACGGATACGACCAGGGGTGAGTAATAACCGAATCGTTAACCGAAACCGAATCGAAAACCAACGGAACCAAACCGAAGTAACCGAAAACCGAAATAAACAAACCGCACCGAACTCTTCATTTTTTTTCATATTTTCTAGACTTTTTTCCTCTATTTCATGTATTATACGAATTAATAGTTTAATACTATCATTTTCATGTATTTATATCTCAATTCCATGTACTAATATCTCATTTTCATATATTTATACCTTCATTTAATGCATTTAAACATTCATTTTATGTAATTTTAAGCAAAATTTTAGTATATGTTTGATATCGGTTATTAACCGAAAATAACCAAACCATTAAAAACAAGAGGACATTGTGGTTAAAGAAAACGGGCAATGGACTATTACTACTGGACTCTTTTATTCTCTTAAGCCACCCGTAGTGGCGGAAATTCCGGCGAATTTGGGGCGATGAGGGCGAGCATACCGCCCCCACCCCCCGGGCGAAATGTGGGGCGATAGGGGGGGGGGGGGTAAGGAATTTGTCGCCGTTGGTTGTGTGTGCAGATATTATATATATATATATATATATATATATATATATATATATATATATATATATAAAGGCTACAATACCATTACACCCTAAAAACAATTTTCTATCCTTTACTGACTGGGCGTCACGTGTCGTAATTCGTTCAATTGTAGCTCATCCGCCACACATAGCCTTAGTATGTTATTACTTGGGGGGGGGGGGCTACCTTGTTTTAGGGCCAGACCTGCGTGAACTTAAGTCTCCAAGTTCGAGAAAACAAGCAAGTCCGTACTCTATTGTGTATGGATATGTGTTTATATATGGATATAATCACATGATTAAGTTTAATTATACAATTATGATTTAATTACTAAATAATATATTTAAATATACAAATAATAACTATATCAACAAAATAATATTAGAATAATAAACAAAACAGTGAATTGTAATTTTCGTCTATGTGTTTTGTTCAAATATACGGTTTTAATCTAATAGTTTTAAATATGTGATTTTTGTCTATGTGGTTTCATTCCCCTTTCATTTCACTTGCAAAGGGGAACAAGTGAAATGAAACCATAGGGCCGAATACCTCATATTTGAAACTATTATACTAAAATCATAAATTTGGGCAAACCACATGGACGAAAACCGCAGTTTACTCTAAACAAAAAAACTCGAACTTGCAAAATTTCTATCAATCCTACGTTAAACATTAGGCAAACTTTAGCTAAAAAAATAAAAATAAAGTGCTTAATATTTATGTTTGCGCGTTGTCAATTTAGCTTTTCAAGGTGGAGATTCACATAACGTATCGATGAAGACATCAACCTAAATTCATATAGACAAAACACGATTTAATAGCAAGTCAAATAAGATTTTTCAAGTGTGACTGAGGTTCGTTATTGACAATGATTTATGTGAATTAATAAAAAAATATATTAAAAAAACAGAAAAAAAAACCCTATAATCTACATGTTAACTTAGTTCATGGCTTCAAGCTCATATTTTTTACTATTGATAATCAATTTATTTTTTATCATTTAGTGCTAAATATAACGATGTTAAAAGACTTTTTAAAGTAATATAGTCTTTGATTTAACTTGAAAGTCGTTGATATGGAGCCACCGCCCAAGAAAAACACACCGTAGACAAAGATTAGGACAAAAAGGCTTTGGTCGTTGTTGTCAAATCACTTTTTATAATTTTTATGATTATTTATATTTTCAAGCGCGATAGAGCAATTTTCCTTGACAAAACGAAGAATAAACTCTTCATAATAATGATAGTAATAATATTAATAATAGTAACAAATTAATAACGTATAGGGTCCATTAAAATTCAACATTAATCATTAGGGTTATAATATAAACTTATTATATATAGGAAGAAAATGAAAACTTATTAAGTGTAGAGAAGAAAAGTAAGACAATGAAATGGTACAAACCAAAGAACAAATGACACGACTTAGGTTGTGTTTGTTTTTGCTTTAAATGTTTGTAATAGGATTATGTCTGCGGGTACGCAGACATAAGCCTCTGATTATCTGCACGTACAGGCGTACAACGAATAATTATGCGCGCGTCTTTATATATGTGAAAATAAAGGGCATGCATGTTGTTTGCATAACTATTTTATTATACCTATGTTTATATAGTATGTTTGTGTATTAATTAAGATATTATAACAAGATCAAAATTTGATCTTACGTTAACGTTTATAAATGTGGTATCTCATACTCGGTGTTTAAGTTTATATAATACTAGTTTTTATCCCCCGTATTACGGGGGTTGTTTTATATTATTTGTTCTAATATTTATTTATTTATTTATTGAAGTTTTATTTTTTTTATTGTATGAAAGATAATAATATACTTATGTTTTAATAATAAATTGTTTCAATAACCCGGTTTAAAAGGTATATGAGCTTTGTTTTTACTATAAAATTGGTTTTTTAATTATAAATAATATATATCTTGTTTTTAAATAAATAAGATATGAATTTTTAATATATCTCTACTTTATAGGATTTTTATATCAAATATTTGTTGAGATTGGTTTTTAATTTAATGAGATGTTATAACCCGTTTAAGGAATATCTGGGTTTGGTAAGACCAATACCCGTGAATTCGGGTCAAATGCATAAGAAGCCTTCATTTAAAAATCAAACAAATCTGGTGACTCCAAAAAAGAGGGAGCGACCACATCGCGACACGTAGGATTTTTATGTTTTCGTTTATATATATTATAGATACTAGCGTTTAGCCCGCGTATTACACGGGTTTATTTAAAGTTTTTATAAAATATTATTTTAAACCATAAAAGGTTAAAAAGATAAAACATTTTGCTTCCAGATATTATAACTATTCAACACTTATTACTTCTCAGTATCACTAAGTTGCTCATATTATTATTCTAATATGACACATTACTAGAAAAAAGGCCTTTAATGACATGCGCATAATGACACGCGAAGATTTATGACACGCAAATGCATGTGTCTCCGTCATAATTTTTAAATATTATAAGATTTTTGACATTCATTTTTGTGTGTCATTAAACTGATGTCATAAATTAAAATAATAAATGTGCATGTCACATATGAGTGTCATCTTTAAATTCAAATTAAAATTTTAACCCACTCCCTATATTTCACTCAAAGTAGCGCCCAAGTTACAGTACATCATTAGTCCATCTCCTTCAACCATTTATCTTCTCCCAACTGAATGCTATCTAGGGTTCATCTTCTTCGACCATCGATCTTCTCCATCGGTCCCTCTTTACACCACAACACCATCTAGGGTTCAGTCCACGATGCTACACCACCACGACACGTTCAATTTGCAGTCGGATAGGGTTCAATCGGCCTGAAGGATTATTTGAAGTAAAAAAATTCAGTCTATTGAAGGATTATTTGCAAGATTTCATCTCTAGTGAGGTATATACCTTCAATTTTACATTGTTCTATTGTTAATTGGCTAGGGTTTAATGGACTGTTAATAAGGTTTGCTTTCAAATCAAGTTACAGATTGCGTGCCAAAACATCACTTTTTGTTTTCTGAATGCTGAGTATAGAAATTATGCTTAATAACGAGGAGCATTAGGGTTTGAGCATGTAATATGTAAAGCTTTTGATAGTTAATTAAGTATGCTTGGATATTGGTGTTGTGCAATTGAATTTTGTATGCTTGCTACACGATTATCCCAAAATGCAAGTTATAGAAGCATATGATTCTAGTTACAACGAACAACATGAACAAAAATCTCTGTCTATATATTATATAATAACTAAAGAATATATACAAAAACTAAAGAATATAGTTAGTATATGTGGTATACCATAACTGACCTTGGGTCACAAATTGTCAATATGCAACCATAAATGACTTTTGCTGCAAATTGTTAGGCTGACAAAAAAATTAGTTGTCCAAAAAGTAAACAACGTGCGCAAGTCAGTTGCGGGTCAGTGTGCGCTCGTAGATTTGTAAACAACAGTGCAGATTTGTAAACAACGCACAATTCGGTGCGTGCTCGCAGATTTGTAAACATGTACGATTGAAGATATGTATTAGACCAATGATGTTTTGTGTATCATTGTATGTAGTTAAGAAGTTGTATCCTCATAATAAGCAAAATCATGGATGCATATATGTAGACTGACTTTTCTCTCTTTGTGTTGCGTTGTGCAGGTTTAATATCAGCTTTTGTATAATGTTGCAAGTTGTACTTCTTTAAGGCAAATGTTATGGAAACCGTTAAAAGTAGATGTAATTATAAACTGGGTTTCGGTTTAGTCTCTACCGAACTGAATTCGTTAAAGACCGAACCGAATTCGTTTTAAGACTGAACCGGAAACTGAATTCGTTATGTGATTTATAGTTCTCGGTTACGGTTCATAATATGTGAATCTGGTTGAAAGCTAATAACAAATAATGATTATTCAAGTTTCTTCTTTACTAATATCCAGTAACAATTTTAATCAAGTTTCACTTTTTGGTTCAATCTTAAACCAAAACCGAATACGTTCAGTTGCATCTAATGAGTAAAAATCTTTATTTTTTACTTTAATCAGCCTTTAGCTTGGTAACATATGCTAAAAAATAAAGAAATAAAATTTGGTGTATATTATCCGCTTTCAAATCGGTTCAACAAAAAATGCACCAACCCGAAGCCGTTAAAATCAAACCAAATCATAAATTAAGTTTTCATCTTAGTCTAAACCAAAACAGAATTTGTTAGCTGGTGTTTTGTTTTTCTTTTTTTTGTAGGTTTTCACTTCAGCTTGTACTTGTTGAGAGTTGCAGCCATTGCAGTTAAAGGTAAGCCGGTAGTTGTGTTACAATATATATAAAATATAGAATGTCTTTACAAATATTTGCTAGACATATAATCTCTGCTGTACTTTGCACTCATAAATGATAGTAACTTATTAAAAGGTTTTGCACTCATATATGTTGGACATACCTCTGAAGTCTATTACTATATTGGGAAACTGGTGTGCCGGATGCCAAGAGCTCTAACATTTCTTTTGTTTATCTTTTTTCTCAGATTGGAGGAAGTGAAGATGAACGGATAATGCTAACATTGAAGGAATTCAAGACAACCAGTCGAGTTTTGGGGCAACCTTTATTTTGCAGTGATATTTTGTATCAACAAACATTATTTTTGTTAACTTTGTAATATTTGTTAATATATTTGACTGATGATTTCTATATTATGAATGTATTGTTTTGCTTATGTATTTTATTTTGTATTTTTAGAATATTAATAATTTACGGAAAAAATATTTTTTTAAAACACCTAAAATCATGACATGCATCGATGCATAGGTTGTTGATTAATTATTATAATAATTAATATAATTGATAGTGTATAATATATTGTGCATAATACATGTCGTAATTGTGTGTCATAAACGCGTGTCATAGAAGATGAAACAATAAATGCGTGTCATCTTCATTTTATGACAGGGGCTTCAATGACAATCATTTGCGTGTCATATATACCCTTTAATGACACGCAATGCATGTCATTAAAGGTGTAGTGACAATTTCCTCAATTAAGAAACCAGAAAATTTAAGTTATCACATGTTTATGTCCTTCAATCCTCTCGTCGTCACCTTCACACTCACGAGTCATGATCGAAACCCGTTGTCTCTTAAGATCCATGACGGGGTTAACAAAAGCACTTTCGCACTCACGAGTCATGATCGAAACACCCATTCTCTCTTAGGATCCATGACAAAGTTAACAAAAGCCCAACTTGTTGGAATATCGTATGCCCGAGACACATAATTAGGTTAATGTGGCTAGGTGTGTTTGATCCAAGTCGGGTCATACCCAATAACGAGTTAGACACACACCAATTATGTATTTGTTAAGATACGATCTATAAGACAAATACAGAACACGACACATTCAGAAAATCGGGTTTCTGAATACTTACTTGAAAGTGTTAAATAAATTAATTGGTTAATTTATTTATTCAAATAATTATTATTGGAATGATTATTTAACTATATGTTCTTTTGTAAAATGGTTTATAAAAGATGAGGTGTTTATATATTTTATAAAGTATAAAATAAATAAATAAAAATATATATATATATAATTTTGGGGCCGGTTTTGGGTGGGCCCCACACCCCAAAGTTTTGGTCAAAAATCTTGTCATGGATATGGTAGAGATGGAGTGATCCTTACTTAACCATGACCTAACCAAAGATATGATCTTATTATATATATAGTATGAAAAAGACTTTCAAGAGAGATATAAAAAAACCACAAGTCTTTCTTTCTTTCTTGGTTCTAGCTTACGGCCAAGATCAAAAGGAGGCTCGGGTCTCGGTTTTCTCGTGTTCAAGCTTCCTAACATAGCTCGGTGTGTGTTGGAGGCTCGGGGTATATTCTGTTTGAGGATTTTCCTTTGAAAGTCTGGCTTCAACATCATCATCTTCTTCAACATCAACTACATCTCTTAAAGGTTTAAGAATGTAAGTTTTACAAGCTTTGATAGTTTAGTTTTTCCCGTATTATTTGATCCTTAGTCTCGGGTTTCTAATCTTAAGATTAATGGTAATCTTGAAACAAGAATAAAGGGTTATTCATAGATTAACATACATATGATCTTGTAATGTATATATTTGGATATATGTACATAAAGTTCAAAGATAATCACGCTTCCGCCTTAATTGTGACTAGTTAAATGGTTAACTAAGTTTAATATATCCATAGAAACCCAACACAACTGTCTTTCACCATCTTATGTATCATAACGTTTGTTTTACATTGATTTTGGTTTTGAAAGCTTCAAAACTTATCAGAGTTTCTTGCTAGTATCTTAACTTTGGAATCTGGTTGCCGATTGTTGCCTTAAGGTAATGAATTACACATAAGATTCTTAGCGAAGTAAACACTTGTTTAAAAAGAAGCAAATTAAATATGTTTCAATGAGTATTTCAGTTTATTCAAAACTATACTACAAAATGCAGATGGCCATAATTTAAACAGCCAATAAACAGCAAAAGGTTCACTTTCTACCAACAAATTTACCAATTTTTTATTGAATGCAATTTTACAATTTCATAAACAACGCATATTATATTACTTACAACTTAACTTATCGAAAAAGGGCATACAGAACAAAACCCTATATGCTTGCCATGATAACCAATAAGTCGTGCAAAAAAAAACCCTACCAAAGCCATCACCTATAAAGAAAACTACATACTTATCAAAAATAAACAACATTAACAAAAAAAAAGTGTATGGCGACGCTTGGGTTCTTTCTCAATAATATGTAACAGAAAACGAAATGTTGCAATTGCCATGCGAGTGATGTTCTATATGACAAAGAAAAAAATATGAAGAATACTTATAAAGACACTTGAAGGAATGTAGCTCGCTTGTTCCACCATGTGAGCATCAAGTTCTTCATGAACAAAGCTTTATATTGCTGTAGCAGAAACTTGAAAAGGTTTATAAGCGTTTTATGAATCTTGGCTATTCGTTCACGTTGTGATCCTCGCTCCCCAAATAGTAGCAAATATCCAACTCTGAAGCCACCTGATATAAAAACAAAGAATTCATATTTGTTTACATTCACTAAGGTATACCAACATTCAGTGGATGTTTAAAACTTAACCCCAAAAAATGAAAACAAATCTTTTAAGGCTAAATACCATTTTATTTGTTATTAAATTAAAAAAAAACAACTTTCGAGACTTTACAACAGTTGAACCGACCCAATTTTTCCAAGATTTTAATCCATCATGCAATGGTTGAATAAACACAATATTAGAATTAGTAGAGGATAATAACAAATAGAAATTTGACAGTTGAAACTAAAAAAAATTAACTTCACATAAGGTCTATGTTGTCTGTTGTTTGTGCTAAAGTTGATTGAAAATCGAATGGGGCAACGTGACATACATTATCGAAATTAGTTATGTGAAGAAAACTAAGAAATGATAATGTGACTTAGTTATTGAAGAGGTAGGTCCCAGCAGAGCCCAGTTGGACCCGCAAGACTCACCTTGAAGAGGGACGTCTGCGCAAAGACCAACTGGTTCCGCAGGACCCACCATGCTCAGAGAGATGAAGACCTTACGCGCATACGCCAGCTGTTCCCGCAGGAAAAGCCTCACAATGGTGAAGTACCCCGCCTGTTCCCGCAGCTGCGGATACAAGCCATCAGCGGAGGCTACCCGCACTAATAGCAAGGCTACACGCACAAGGCACTAACTCTCAATAATTCAGTAATGTCACCTGAAGAAGGAATGAGCAAGCCGGGAATACTCCCGCCCAAATGAGCTAGTCCGTACGCTTCTGGAGGATCTTTTGTACTATACCTGCCAAGGTATGGACAAAATAGACAAGATCTGACCAAAGCAGCGACAGCTCACTGACAACAGTACGACGAGGAGCACGCTCTAGTACTTAATGTCACTATCAGCTGCTGCCTACTCACCAACCCTTGTCGTGGCACGTACATAGCCTGCAGTTGGTGGAAAAGGAATAGTACACGGCCGGCCATGTCACTATCAGCCGCTGCCTACCCACCAACCACCAGCATGGCACGTGCGTAGCCCACAGTTGGTAGAAAAGGAATATTATACAGCTGGCTGTACCTGCTTGGAAACCTACCTTCGGCTATAAATACTCCAACACCTTGGAATGGTATGATCATCTTATATCTTATATCATATCTTATACCATCATATATCTGCTCTAGCTATTTCTCTTAATATACACATATTCAGAGCAATCTAGTCTGATTCTCACGCCGGAGGGTGGTCACAAGGAGGTACCCCCCTTCTCAGTGACGAGCTCACGGTGTCTGTTTTGCAGGTCATCAGAAGAATAACCATCTTTGCCGGACCTAACCCTCGTGGGAAACATCTACTTAACCCCCAGATTATCCGTAATCTGCCGGGGTCACTTAGTGTTTCTTCATTGGCGCCATCCGTGCATAAAAGCTAGAACTAATTTTCTCAGTTTTTTCAAAACCTCTAGAAAGATGGTTAAGGTTACTCCGGTGCCAAGGCCAGCGAGTGACCAAGAAACTCCGGTAACCACAACCCCAGCTACTGGGGGGAACACCGGCGAGTACACAATATTTACGAACACTACCCCGGTTACCCAAGCCGGGGCAAGTGCAGTAAATAATTCTCCCCTGGGATTCACCGATACCCAGTTGGAGAGACAACAGACGAGGCTCCCCCGCCAAACACTTGATCAAGTTAAAGCGTGGGCGGAAGCACGTCAGAAGGAATTCCAAGCTGAGTTGGATGAACGCTTACGTTCACTCCAACAGGCTGATGAATTCGGAAGCACTCAACAGCTCAACATGAGTAATGAGTGCGAGTATGATAAAGATTGGGAAGAATCTGACAGTGACGCAAACCCGCGCCATAGGGGCGAAAGGGAAGCGTAAACAAGCAGACTTCCAACCAAGAAGGAATTTTGGAGAAACCTTCAAACCAAGGAACGCGGGGGGAAACCCACGGGACTTCTCCAAAACCTTTAGACCAATTGTTGCAAATGCGGGAACGTCCAAATTTGCAAGGGACATTGCGGAAGCAATTTCCCCGAAAAGTGGCAAACAAATGTCCAACATAGGCACATATGATGGTATATCTGACCCAGACGATCATTTGAACAGATTCATAGCGGGGGCAACCGTCAACAATTGGACGGAACCCACGTGGTGTTACATGTTCCAAATGACGCTTGTTGGGGCAGCCAGAGCGTGGTTTGACCGTCTACCGGTCCACCACATCTACGATTGGGCAGACTTCCAACAGAAGTTCAGCCAACACTTCAGCCAACAAAGAAAGTATACCGAAGAGCAATGGACGATCCTCAACTGCATCCGAGAGGAAGATGAGTCTTTACTAGACTTCATCACTCGCTTCAACTCAAAGAAGCTGAGTCTGGGTACCATAAGCGAGGATCTTGTTCGCGTAGCTTTCATCCAAGGCGCCGAATACCCAGAGCTTATCCGCACATTGACGGGTAAAGACGGCATGCCATCCACATGGGATGCCATCATGACAGCAGCTAAACGCTTCGCGGAAACGGAAAAGCAACTGGGTAGAGATCTTCCCCAGAGCACAAACCTCTACACTCAAAAAACAAGAGAAAACAACGTCCTTACCGCCCGACAAAACAAAAAGAGGAAGCTTGGTATTTGGCAGTCAAGGGTAAACTTTGGTACCTCATCCGGCTCGCACCAGCGGTTAGGCAGAAAGGATAACATGCAGTTGTCGAACCGGAACTCCAGATGGACGCCACTCACCAAAAGCGTCACCGAGATATTCGCCACCGAGAGGCTCCCATGGCCAGAGGCTCCAATAATCCGACAGCGTCCAAACGCTGATCAAAGCAAATCCTGTGACTTCCACAGGACAAAAGGCCACACCACGGAGGAATGCGTAGCCTTGAAGGACGTCGTCGAAGCATTTGTCAGAGATGGGAAACTCACACACCTCGTGGCGTAATGAACGCTAAGCAGGCTAATGCGTGTAGAACCCCAGTTGGGGAAAGCACGAATAAAACTGCAGCTTCAATGTTGGAGACTACATACTGCGTAAACAACGAGATTCCGAACCATGTGCATATCGGCTCGAAAGGCTCGATGACACCCCCATCCCAAGAACATGGAAGGGAGCTCAATTACACAGGCTGCATGTAGATCAATTCCAAACTTGTAAAGAAAAGGCTTAGAGCCACTTCTAATGGAAATGATTCTCCTTATCACATTGACGCTGATGGTCTTACATTTATACTTATGATCTGACCACACTGATATGCCGGTATTCACCGCATAAATAAGTGGGGAAGGAAGTCGTTGCGTGTGGACGACGGCAAAACCCGCATAAACACAAAAAACGGCAGAAATTTCTAAGGAAAAAATGAGGAAAACTTTCACGCAGGTCAGTTGTAGGTAAAGTTTGGTCATCCCACTAAATGAAAGTGACGGTCCTACCCGCACAATCATGAGAGGAAACTGAACATTAACCTATTGACAACCGCGCGTCGAAAGGTTATTCAAAACACTGATGCCGGTATTCACCGCATAAATAAGTGGGGAAGTCGTTGCGTGTGGACGGCGGCAAAACCCGCATAAACACAAGAAACGGCAAAAATTTCTAAGGAAAACATGAGGAAAACCTTCACGCAGGACAGTTATAGGTGAAGTTTGGTCATCCCACTAAATGAAAGTGACGGTCCTACCCGCACAATCATGATAGAGGAAACTGAACACTAACCTATTGACAACCACGCGTTGAAAGGTTAACTTATTCAAAACACTTGGAAAATGGCTAAGTTAAACTAAAGTATGCACGAGCGAATCATATATTGTTTGAGGCAAAACAAGTGCCAAATTAAACTATAATATGCATGAGCAAGTCATATAACGTTTATAAAGCAAGTCATTAAGTGAAAGTGACGGTCATACCCATACAAACATTTCAAACATTACATGAATGGCCAGGTATCTACCCGCCTACAGAAATGTAAATCTATCCTAACGGTGGGAAGGGATCTCAAGGTTCAAACTTCAGGACCACTCCCTCCAAACTCACTCGAACCCGCACCATCAGTTGGCTGTGGCGGTTCAAGGAAAGTCTTGAGAATAGTTAACCCATCATCAGCAGCAGCAATTTCGTTCACCTTCTCCACCACCGGATGCGGGAAGGCAGCATACTGGTTCACTGCTTGGTCGTAAGTAGCTTCAGTGTCCATATCATAGAGGGAAGTTGGAAGGCGGGATGCCCTTCTCAACAAACCCCAGACCAAGCAAGAAACCAGCCTTTTCCCCATCCTCATGGGAAGCGTTGAGGGCTGCGCTCATGGCATCGTCGTAACATGTGTTCGTGAAGATCCGATGCACAACCTACAAAAAAAAATATATGTATCAAAAACTTTTCTAAGTATAAAGAAAAGCGTAAAGATATTATGAAGCTACGCATACCTGCGACAACGCTTCCCGTAGAAGCCATTCCTTGGTGATCTGAGCTTCCTGTAGGGCAGCTTGAGCTTGGTCACGAGCGCGTTCAGCTTCATTTTTGTTAAGGTTGGCAAGCAACACTTCCTTAGCAGCAGCCTCTTCAACGCCCTTCAGCTTACGCTCAGTGTGGTCAAGCATACCCCTCTGGTCCAAGATCTCTTGGAGCTTTTTGGCATCTTCTAAAGCCAAAGCATCATGAGCCTGCTGAAGCCTCTCTAGTTTGGCTTTAAGCTCCTCATTCTCAGCGCGCAAAGGCTCAGCAATGGCTTCAGCTCTGGTGGCCCTCTCGGTCACGTTCCGCGCAGTTTCCTTAGCCAACCTAAGCTGTTCGTTAACAGCTTGGGTAGCCTTGGAACGGGCCTCGAGCCGGGCCTGAACTTCAACCTCGAGGGCCTTGAAGGCCTTTTCCTTCTCCGCAGCAATGGCGGCAAGTCTCCTGTTCTCCTCCCGGATAGCCCGCGCCAGAGCCACTTCCTGGCTACGCGCCGCCTTTAACTTGTCGTTTTCACGACAAAGCAACTCGACGCGCGGCTGCATCCGGGCAAGGAGAATTCGAAGCTCATTCGTCAGCCTACCCTCCTGGTAGCTAGACATGGCTTCCCCCAACGCACCACTTGGGGCTGCGTGACGCGCCCACTCGACGCAGTCCACAGCCGTTCGAAGGGTTGTTCCACGGCAGATGTTCCACCGTGGAACATACACCTCATCGAAATCCGAAACTGCAAAAACAAAAAGCGGTTAGGAAAAGATGATATAAAAAAAAAGATAATAGGCCAAAATAACCCTACGCACCTGTAGGGTCGACAACAGGCCGGTAGCCGCCAAACCCATCACCCGAACCTAAGGGATATCCATCCAAGAGGTCAGGCAGATGGGAAGGAGGCAGAGATTGGCTAGAAGCCCCAACCCTGAACATACCTGATGAACCGGCCGGGGACGAGGTAGTCGCCGGTGCCGGAGGCACGGTTGAAGCCGCCGCGGTAGAGACCATCGGAGGTGAACTCACTGGAGGTGAACTCACAACCGAGGCCACCGCTGCAGAGGAGCCCGCAGAAAAAATCACCGCCGGCTCAGTGAAGGATGCAGTAAAGATGGCACTGACAGCCGGCGGAGATGACGTCACAATTGGAACAGTTGCCTCAACAGGATGAGCAACTGAACCAACACTGCACACAGGCGCAGCCGCCTGGGTCAT
Source organism: Bidens hawaiensis (assembly GCF_021521415.1). NCBI lineage: Eukaryota > Viridiplantae > Streptophyta > Magnoliopsida > Asterales > Asteraceae > Bidens > Bidens hawaiensis. Next base: position 932,877 of record NW_027491589.1, read on the forward strand.
CGCCTCGGGTAGATTGACCAAACCTACCGTCATGGGTCCAGAGATGCTCCTTCCCGCTCCACTCTGGAATGCGGTTGCATCCACGCCTGCACGAAGACAAAATATTAATGGCGGAAAGAATTGCGGGTAAGATTAATTTATACTTACGAGTTTTCTTGAGCTTGAAGGTTCTGACAGGCGGGGACGAACCCGATGGAGCCGGCCACTTCACGCCGGTCACCGTCGTCGTACTGGGCTGCCCGGAGGTGACAGCTGTCTCAACCTCCGGAACAGTAGTCTCACCATCACCAGGGTTCCCCACTGCCTCATCGCTTTCGGTCTCCGAGTCGAACCGATTTCCCTGATCGGCGGTGGAGGCGACCTTCGCCTTGCCCTTCACGCCGGCAGCTTTCTTCTTCCTCACGAAGAAAGGCCCATCTGCGGATCCCTCATCAGAAGATGATAAAATTAGGGAAACTCCAGCAGAGGTTTGAGCATGAAGAGGGCGAGGGTTAAAGATTCCCTTACCTGGCCGCATGGCGCTCAAAATCTCGTGGCCCGGCGGGTAGACCTCCACGAACCATCCGCCGTTTGCTCCAGGATGGGTAACTCGTTCTCATCAAGAGCACGAGTACCCAGCCGAGCGGGACCACCGCTCTCACGCGGTTGCAGCCCTCTGAAAATAAACAGAAACAGTTAGAAAAACCCTAAATCAGCAAAAAGAGATGGAGCATACCGTAGGGAATAGAATTCGAACCGTATTCAAGGATGATAGGTACTTGCGGCATCCCAGAACCGGCATCCTTCCATACCCGGCTCATCCCGAGCATCACCATCCCAGACTCCGCAAAGCGGTAAACCGGAGTCTGGATCCGGGAGATCTTGGTAAACCATTCAGTCTCCTGGTAGTTGGAGGCGTGAAGGTTGGGGAGTGCTCTCCCGTTCTTGAACGTCATCGCTATGGGGACGACGCGAGCGGAGATATAGAAAAACTCCCGCTTCCAAGACCGAAGACTGCGCTCGGTAGCACAGATCTTCAAACCCTTGATCCGAGTGACCAAGGTATACCAGCCCTGGATGCACCTCCAGGAATAGAAGGTCATCAGGCGGTCGACGCGGGGCTCAACGCCCAGAATGTGGCACACCCATTCAAAGTGGCGAACCTTTGCGATCGCCATCGGGTGCACCTCCGTTAAGTGTACACCGTGTTTCTCCAAAACACGGTACACAAACTTCGTCATTGGGAACCTGAGATTCCCATAGATGAAGAATGCAGCATACACCCCTATCTTGCCCTTGAGGGCATCGTACACCGTCTGGTGAGGCTCAGGATCCTCAGGCTCGAAAAGCTCGAGCATGAACTTCTTGACGATGTACTGATAAAGGTCGACGGAAAGAGCACACTGGCACTCGCTAGCAGTACTCTTATCGTCCTTGTCAGACGCGGACATCGGATTCTCAGGGTATACGTCGGACTCTTCGGCAGTAACCTCAGGATCATGAGTAGAAGACATTTTGGAGGTATGAAAGAGAACGATTTCAGGAGAATGCTCGACGGAAAAGTTAGAGTATTCGCCGGAAATCGCTTAGAAGAAGAAGAAGGAGGTGAAGGTGTAAGTTGAGATGCATCCTCTTCCCCCTTTATATACCCATCGCAATGAATGCGATGAATTTAATGCGGAGGAGAGGGAAAAGCGCAGGCACAATGAGACAACGACACGTGGAAAGCAAGCTGGCAACAGCTGTCGACAGGACGCGTGCCGTAAAATTCGCGCCTACGCGCCCGAAAACTCGCGCCCACGCGCCTGAAAAAGCGTCTGGAATGACCATATACTGTCACGTCGCCATAACTGCCTGCACGTCCTGAAACTGTCAGAAGAAACCGTCGGACGACGCTAACGTCCCTTCAACAGTTTGGACTGTTCTTATCCTTTCACCAACTCTTCGAATTTCAAAAACATTCAAAAAGATTCAAAAATAAGAGGGACTACACCCCCTTACCTTGGTAACCAAGAAACCGTAAGACAAGTGCGGGTACAGTGTCAAGGCGAAACCCTTCACATACTTAGCACCTGCAGGGAATTGAAGCCAAGAATACCTTGGGAGTCAAGTAACTATAAGACGAGTGCGGGTACAGTGTCAAGGCGAAACCCTTCACATACTTAGCACTCGCAGGGAATTAAAACCAAGAAGGATCTTCTGGGCCATGCTTGTGGAAAGGGAAATAACATCCCCGCATAGCGGGAACATTGAGAACTAGATTGTTTGAAGCTCCAAGATGGAATTGGTTGTTTAACATAATTGATCACTATGTCTAAAACTACCAAAACCTCGTGGAGAATCTACACAAGTGAAACTCAACGCTCCTGACTTGCGAGGAGGTTACACACCTACCCGCATCATACCCAAAGATCAAGCAGAAAAGTCGGGAATTTCTGCACGTGACATTAGGGAAACCGCGGGAAGAATCCCCACGGACAACCTTAAAACTAAAAACCCTTTTCAAAACCCCTTGCTTAAGTCCAAAAGTTCACCTCACTTATTAACAATTCATGAGAAGAACATTGGACTGGGGGGACTTGAAGAGGTAGGTCCCAGCAGAGCCTAGTTGGACCCGCAAGACTCACCTTGAAGAGGAACGTCTGCGCAAAGACCAACTGGTTCCGCAGGACCTACCATGCTCAGAGAGATGAAGACCTTACGCGCATACGCCAGCTGTTCCCGCAGGAAAAGCCTGCCAATGGTGAAGTACACCGCCTGTTCCCGCAGCTGCGGATACAAGCCATCAGCGGAGGCTACCCGCACTAATAGCAAGGCTACACGCACAAGGCACTAACTCTCAATAATTCAGTAATGTCACCTGAAGAAGGAATGAGCAAGCCGGGAATACTCCCGCCCAAATGAGCCAGTCCGTACGCTTCTGGAGGATCTTTTGTACTATACCTGCCAAGGTATGGACAAAATAGACAAGATCTGACCAAAGCAGCGACAGCTCACTGACAACAGTACGACGAGGAGCACGCTCTAGTACTTAATGTCACTATCAGCCGCTGCCTACTCACCAACCCTTGTCGTGGCACGTACATAGCCTGCAGTTGGTGGAAAAGGAATAGTACACGGCCGGCCATGTCACTATCAGCCGCTGCCTACCCACCAACCACCAGCATGGCACGTGCGTAGCCCACAGTTGGTAGAAAAGGAATATTATACAGCTGGTTGTACCTGCTTGGAAACCTACATTCGGCTATAAATACTCCAACACCTTGGAACGGTATGATCATCTTATATCTTATATCATATCTTATACCATCATATATCTGCTCTAGCTATTTCTCTTAATATACACATATTCAGAGCAATCTAGTCTGATTCTCACGCCGGAGGGTGGTCACAAGGAGGTACCCCCCTTCTCAGTGACGAGCTCACGGTGTCTGTTTTGCAGGTCATCAGAAGAATAACCATCTTTACCGGACCTAACCCTAGTGGGAAACATCTACTTAACCCCCAGATTATCCGTAATCTGCCGGGGTCACTTAGTGTTTCTTCAGTTATACAATATAAAACAAACGTAAATGATCATATATATGAATAGGCATAAACGCATGTTCACGAACATAAATGTGCGAACAAAACATGTTTTCATGTTTGTTCGTTTAATTAAACACTAAATATTAAAGAATAATGAATGTAGATTTGTGAGAACTTTACTATTAAGATACTACCAAATTTATTTGAATTACATAAGTTTGAAAACCCTATATACCATATTTTGACCTCTTCTTATTATTAACTATCTAATTTTGACCAACTCAACACATTGTAGACAAAAATTCTCCCAAATTTGACTACAAACTATCAACTCTACTCCAAATATTAGTGGAATTCAAAGACACAAAAAGAATGTCTATCAAACCTGGCTCATGGTAGGACGTCTTCTAGCCAAATGTGTGAGACAAAGTGTTGATGCTCGAACCATTTGATCTTTATGAACTTCTTTGTCCACGTTAACATCCAATATGCTTGCTAGATCACCCTTGTTTCCCTACCACCACCAGCATCACCACCCACCCCGTGGACCCCGTTGCCACCACCGCAACCACCTATGCAAACCGCCATTCGTGTGCCATATATAAAAAAAATTATACAGTTGTATTAATTATAAAATAATGTTCAATAAATAACCAAAACAAAAGTTAACAATATATTTATCATACATTGTTTTTACAAATTAAAATGTACAACAGTTAATTAAAAAAAACACAATACGAACTAACACATTTGATCTATAACATAGATCTAATTACCATGTTTCAAATAAAACACAATCCGAATACAATTTATTGATTATATATAGTTTTGTCGAAGCATGAAATGAATCTGACCTGATCCATGACGATGTTTCCACGGTTTTTCGAGATGAACGAACCACATCTTGATCTTCTTCTTCGGCTGTTTGAGACCTGCAATGGTTTTTCGGGGGTGTGGAGGTGACTGCTAAGAAATCCTGAGGAATCTCTTGTTTACAGACACAAAATGTGGTGGTGGCTCTTATTGAGCATGACCCTCTAATAAGGAGGTGGAGACCTCCTTATATAGAGAGCCTCATGGCCACCATCATGATACCCTAATGGGCCTAGCCCAGTTAGGGTTACCTCCACAAAACCCCCTCAGCCCAATAACATTGTATTAGTCCATGTAATAAAATAAGCCAAACATAATAGATTTAGGGCGTAGAACCGGGTTTTAGTACCATACCCCTACAAGCCCCCCAAGTCTAGCGTTGCTCCTCGGCGCTTAAGCGTCTAGGTGGAGCGCTGGACTTTATAAGGTGTGAGGCGGTTTTTTCCCTTTTCTTTGGCCTTGTCTTTATTGTCTTTTGAGTTTTGGGAGGTTTTCTTCATGATGGTGACATGTTGTAATAAAAGCCTGCGCGCGAGGCGACTTACAAGCTATGAGAATAATAAAGCTTGCAAGCGAGGCGACTTACGAGCTATAGGAATAATATAGAGTTTGCGCGCGAGGCGTCTTACAAGCTATAAGAATAATTAAGCCTGCGCGCGAGGCGACTTACGGATCTATGAGAATAATGCAGCCTGCGCGCGTGGCGTCTTACGAGCTATAAGAATAATAAAAACTTGCGCGCGAGGCGTCTTACGAGCTATAAGAATAATAACAGCTTACGCGCGATGCGTCTTATGAGCTGCATGAATAATAAAAGCTTGCGCGCGAGGCGACTTACGAGCTATAATAATAATGAAGCTTGCGCGTGAGGTGACTTACGAGCTATAATAATAACAGCTTGCGCGCGAGGCGTCTTATGAGCTGTAATAATAATAACAGCTTACGCGCGAGGCGTCTTATGAGCTGCATGAATAATAAAAGCTTGCGCGCGAGGCGACTTACGAGCTATAATAATAATGAAGCTTGCGCGTGAGGCGACTTACGAGCTATAATAATAACAGCTTGCGCGCGAGGCGTCTTATGAGCTGTAATAATAATGAAGCTTGCGCGTGAGGCGGCTTACGAGCTACTTTATGTCCCGCGCCACGCGCAGATGTTGCATGCGCGTGCGCGTAGACTTCGGTTTTGTGTTATGCGCCACGCGCAGATGTTGCATGCGCGTGCGCGTAGGCTTTATATCCCGCGCCTGTGATGCGTAAGCATGTGTAATATGCGTGAGCATATGTGATGCGTGAGCATATGTGGTGCGTGAGCATGTGGTATGAGGATTCCCAACCTTTAAGTATGGCGTGTAGCCATATGGGATATTATGAGGATTCCCAACCTTTAGGCATGGCGCGTAGCCATATGGGATATTATGAGGATTCCCAACCTTGAAGTTTGGCGCGTAGCCATACGGGATATTATGAGGATTCCCAACCTTGAAGTTTGGCGCGTAGCCATATGGGATATTATGAGGATTCCCAACCTTGAAGTTTGGCGCGTAGCCATACGGGATATTATGAGGATTCCCAACCTTGAAGTTTGGCGCGTAGCCATACGGGATATTATGAGGATTCCCAACCTTGAAGTTTGGCGCGTAGCCATATGGGATATTATGAGGATTCCCAACCTTGAAGTTTGGCGCGTAGCCATACGGGATATTATGAGGATTCCCAACCTTGAAATTTGGCGCGTAGCCATATGAGATATTATGAGGATTCCCAACCTTTAAGTTTGGCGTGAGGCCTGATGCGCGCATGCACGGCGATGGAGTGGTGACTCGCGAGTGCGCGTGCATGGCGGAGGTCTCTTGCGCAAAACCCACATGGTGGTTTCCGCGGTGGCACATGTACGGCTGCAGAATGAGAACCCGCGGGCGCGTACATGGCGGCGGAATGGTAATTTTTGGATCTGCAATTTAAGAGTTAGACCTGCAATTTTAAACCTAAAATCCATGTCTATAATCAAGATCTAGATCTGTAAATCAGATCTGGATAGATCTGAAGCTCGGAGCAGATTTAAAACCATCACAGATCCGGAGACTTGATCATTCGAGTCCGGCAGTTTCTTTTCGCACAGATCTGGAAGCCTCTTTTAGATCTATGGATCTTTTTGAGCTTTAATAGAACAAGCCTTGAAGCCTTTTTCTGTAAACTTCCAGATCTGGGTTTTTCCTGGGAGAGATCTGACAGCCGAGATGAAGATCGAAGGGTAGTTCGTTGCCGTCCCACGGATGGCGCCAATGTCGAAGCATGAAATGAATCTGACCTGATCCATGACGATGTTTCCACGGTTTTTCGAGATGAACGAACCACATCTTGATCTTCTTCTTCGGCTGTTTGAGACCTGCAATGGTTTTTCGGGGGTGTGGAGGTGACTGCTAAGAAATCCTGATGAATCTCTTGTTTACAGACACAAAAAGTGGTGGTGGCTCTTATTGAGCATGACCCTCTAATAAGGAGGTGGAGACCTCCTTATATAGAGAGCCTCATGGCCACCATCATGATACCCTAATGGGCCTAGCCCAGTTAGGGTTACCTCCACAAAACCCCCTCAGCCCAATAACATTGTATTAGTCCATGTAATAAAATAAGCCAAACATAATAGATTTAGGGCGTAGAACCGGGTTTTAGTACCATACCCCTACAAGTTTATTGGTGCTTTGAAATAACCAACTTCTCCATATGAAGGACAACCCCTTTCACGGGAACGGACGCTTTAAATATTTGTATATGTAGATAAAAATAAAACATGTAGCTCTTGTCAATTATGTGAAATTATTATATTAATCTTGTCAATTATGTAAAATTATTACATTACTCCTGAAAAAGTGCCCGGATATAGTTTTAATGTGGCCATCCTTATTTGGAGAGAGACTACAGTCGAACAACCTCAAGAGGAAGGTTACCGCGCGCCCCTGAGTGGCTTGTTGTTAGAGACATCCCCTCAAATGAGATTTATCAATTGTATAATAGCTCTGGCTTTAGAGATAAGAGGCACTGTTACTCAACTCATTATTGAGTTCGATAGAATTCCTCTTTTCCTCAAATTACTTACCAAACTTTTGTCTTTTAATTAGCAAAAGATAAAAATAATAATTCGGAAACAAAAGATAAAAATAATAATTCGGAAAACAATAATTCAAGAGTCCACTTTTTTTGTTCAAGTTATGTTATTCAAAGCTTTATAAACCGAAATATCATTAAAAGGTAACAATATTTGAGCTTTTTTCGTGATCAAGCCAAGACAAAATTTAAAATCTCATCGTTGAAGTGAATGAGTTCTTAGTTTCTTGAAGGCAATGGTTCTTCTCATCTCTTTGTCATGTTCTAAATAAACCATGAATATCACATTAGATCACAACAGAACCACACCTTGACTTTAGAGGTTAAAGTTGGCACTTTTTATTTCAAAATATGAGAACAGGTCATCATGAATCTAACAACTAAAGCTTCTAATTTGATAAAAATGGTATAAAATCCATTCTTTGGAAATTCAAAGTTGAACAAAGATGTAACATTTTTTTCTATAAATATCAAATTATAAGTTGTAGTTTTAAGTTTGAAATTACCTAACAACCTTATTCAGTGTTTTCTAACATTTTGCAATAGTTAGGAAAGATCAACACTCCCCTGAGTGTTATTCTAGCACTTAGTCTATACTTATTATGATAATATATTATAAGTAAGCAGTTGGTAGTTGACGTGTGCAATCAAGCATACCAATGCAAAGAAATTTGGGGTACAAAGTATAAGCTCAATTAGTTGCCATAATAACCTTAAACATTAACTGTATACGCCTATGTTGTCAGTAGTACAAATAAAACAGGCCATATGATTGTAATTTTTCGTATTTAACTTTAAACTAAAGCTCACCCTGTATACTCATTAGTTTCTTTTGCAAACGTTGTTGTAACAATGAGTAACCGAGCCAATAAATACCTAAAAAAACGGATTTCATTAATATTGACAGAGGTTCGCCCATATTTTAAATTACATCATTGTCTTGTATTCGTACAAACATAATTGAAATTGTATCTTTCAATCCGAAACCTGTTTTTCTTATTTAAACATTAAATAACCCGTAATGTGAATCAGTTTTAAGATTTTGAAACGATAACTATGAATCTTCACAACTCGTTAACACACTTAGGGCAAATTACCCTTGCAGCCTTTTAACTCGTTAAAAAGTTGTACTTTTATGATCTCAAGAGCAAATAAGCAAGGGCAAAACAATTAACTTGAATTCATCACCATTCATCACATATCGGAGCGTTAAGCTAATCAAAGGTGAGCAAATACGAAATCTACATAGCAATTAAACAAAAATATACGTACCAGAAAGTTTGAAGAATTGATGCTAAATGGAGTTGGTCAGCGATTAACAGCGACTGTGAAAGTTTGGAGAAACCGTAAAGAGATAGAGAGCAAAGTTCTCTAATCGCTAATCATATGTACAACTACACATATTATTCGCATCAGTGTACGAAAAACAAAGACCGCTTAAGTTAGCAAGGACATCGGATAAAAAGCCTCCCTGACGGAGATTATAATAAGCAACCCTAGATGAAACAAACCGCACACGGATCCTAAAAAAATATATAAAAAAAATCAGTTCGGATCGTTAAAACACAGAGAATAATTATGAGATCTGTAATGAAAACTAACCAATTGACCAAACGATGGATCCAATTTTGGTCACACCGCCGCTGCTGTAGCCATGGCAACTTATCAGCATAGATGATAGGTTTTGTGAGTGAATGGTTTGTGACAGAGATAGGGAAAGATAGAGATGAAGAACATTAGGGTGATTAGAGTTTTTACAAAAAGTTTGATGATTTTAGAAGTTGAAAGGGTTATGGCGAGGTTGGCTGGGCATAATTAAGGGGGTGACGGTTTGCGAGGGAGAGGTGATGGAAGCTTGTGTTGTTAGGGTTTGTGGAGTGAGGAGGGTTATAACTTATATGACATAACCCGTTTAGATAGATTCGGATTCATAGACCCATGAATACCCACGAATTTTAAAGATTAAATGAGAAGCCTTTATTCTGAAATCAAGCAATCTGGTGGCTTTAAAAGGTGTGGGAAGCAACGTGAGAGTGACACGTAGGATTTCATGGTAGACAATTATATAGATAGTTAGATTGTCATATGTTTAACCTATGTGTTTTAAATTTGTAACAAGATTTCAATAGAACCAACGCCACTCAATTCCCTCTTGTGCATGCAGTCGTCGATGCGGATGCCACTCATCCGCAACGGTCCGACGAACGTCTCTAATCATCTTTTTATGATTTAATATAGATTAAACAAATTTTATAATTAAACTTAGTGCTTAAATCAAACTTGTAACCAAAACAAAAAAAAAACAGCAAACAAACCCTACATCTCTAAAAAATATATATACTTACATGAGCATTGCGTAATTAACTTAAAATATACTCCGTATTATAATTAACTGTACGTTTAGGTTATATTATCCTTGAAGGTGCCATATATATATATGGTTGTACAATCTTGTACGTCATAATACCTGAGGTTCATAACGGTTAACATTTATATAGAGTCAAAATTAGATATTACTACATAGGTGTCTATTAGTCCAACTACGACGTTTAGCTGGATCTCAATAAGGGTTTATGTTCATTGAACCGTTTAGAGCTGGTTTTCTACATGTTCCACACACGCATGCATGAACCGGTTTGGTTTGGTAAATGTCCATGTACAACTAATCTGCGGAGTGTACAAGTCAAGTCAAAAACCAATACTTGTCATGTCAAGTGAACTAAAAGATGGAGCGTTAAAAAGAGTTGAATTCAAATTCAATGGTAGAACACATGCTGTTGAAAAGATATATATACCAAGACTTTGCAGTCTTAATGGAAAACTTAGGGTCTTAAAATCCAAAACTCTAAATTATTTTATATGCTTAGTGAAGAAACACTAATCGACCCCGAGTAGATTATGGATAATCTGGGGGTTAAGTAATGTTTCCCACAAGGGTTAGGTCCGGTAAAGAAGGATGTTCTTCAGATGACCTGCAAAACAGACACCGTGAGCTCGTCACTGAGAAGGGGGGGGTTCCTCCTTGTGACCACCCTCCGGCGTGAGAATCAGACTAGATTGCTCTGAATATAAGTGTATATTGAGAGAAATAGCTAGTGAAGGTAAAATACCAGATGATCATACCGTTCCAAGGTGTTAGAGTATTTATAGCCGAAGGTAGGTTTCCAAGCAGGTACAGCCAGCTGTAGAATATTCCTGTTCTACCAACTATGGGCTACGCACGTGCCATGCTGGTTGGTGGGTAGGCAGCGGCTGATAGTGACCGGGCCGGCTGTGTACTATTCCTTTTCCACCAACTGCAGGCTATGTGCGTGCCACGACAAGGGTTGGTGAGTAGGCAGCGGCTAACAGTGACAAACAGTACTAGAGCATGCTCCTCGTACTGTTTGTCGGTGAGCTGTCACCCTGTGATTGGTTCATGGGCTGCTTTGGTCAGATCTTGTCTATTTTGTCCATACCTTGGCAGATATAGTACAAAAGATCTTCCAGAAGCATACGAACTGGCTCATTTGGGCGGGAGTATTCCCGCCTTGCTCATTCCTTCATGTGACACTGAATTATTTAGTGCCTTGTGCGTGTAGCCTTGCTATTAGTGCGGGTAGCCTTCCCTGATGGCTTGTATCCGCAGCTGCGGGGACAGGCGGGGTACTTCACCATTGGGAGGCTTTCCCTGCGGAAACAGCTGGCGTACTGCGCGTAAGGTCTTCATCTCTGAGCATGGTGGATCCTGCGGAACCAGTTGGTCCTTGCGCAAACGTCCCTCTTCAAGGTGAGTCTTGCGGGTCCAACTGGGCTCTGCTGGGACCTACCTCTTCAAGTCCCCCCAGTCCAATGTTCTTCTCATGAATTGTTAATAAGTGAGGTGAACTTTGACTTAATCAAGGGGTTTTGAAAAGGATTTGGTTTTAAGGTTGTCCGTGGGGATTCTTCCCGCGGTTTCCCTAATGTCACGCAGAAATTCCCGACTTTTCTGCTTGATCTTTGGGTATGATGCGGGTAGGTGTGTAACCTCCTCGCAAGTCAGGAGCGTTGAGTTCCATTTGTGTAGATTCTCCATGAGGTTTTGGTAGTTTTGAACATAGTGATCAATTTTGTTAAAACAACCAATTCCATCTTGGAGCTTCAAACAATCTAGTTCTCGACGTTCCCGCTATGCAGGGATGTTATTCTCGTTTCCGCAAGCATGGCCCAGAAGATCCTTCTTGGTTTCAATTCCCTGCGGAGTGCTAGGTATGTGAAGGGTTTCGCCTTGACACTGTACCCGCACTCGTCTTATAGTTACTTTACTTCCAAGGTATTCCTGGCTTCAATTCCCTGCAGGTGCTAAGTATGCGAAGGGTTTTGCCTTAACACTATACTCGCACCTGTCTTATAGTTACTTGGTTGCCAAGGTAAGGGGTATAGTCCCGCTTACTTTTGAATATTTTTGAATCTTTTTGAAATTCGAAGACTTGGTGAAAGGATAAGAACAGTCCAAACTGTTGAAATGTCGTCCGACGGTTTCTTCTGACAGTGTCAGGACGTGCAGGAAGTTATGGCGACGTGACAGTACATGGTCATTCCAGACGCTTTTTTAGGCACGTGGGCGCGATTTTTTGGCCGCGTGGGTGCGGATTTTACGGCGCATGTCCCGTCAACAGCTGTTGCCAGCTTGCTTTTTCCACGTGTCATAGTTTCATTGCACCAGCTCTTTTCTCTCTCCTCCGCATTAAATTCATTGCATTCATTGCGATGAGTATATAAAGGGGGAGAGGGTCCTTTGTAATCCACACTTTCACTTCTCTCTTCTCCTTCTAAGCGATTTCCGGCGGATATTCTTTCTGAAATCGTTCTTTACCTCCAAAACATGTCGTCTACTCATGATCCAGAAGCTATCGTCGAGGAGTCTGACTTGTATGTCGAGAACCCGACGTCTACGTCCGATAAGGACGATAAGAGCACTGCTGGCGAATGCCAGTGTGCTCTTCCCATCAAGCTCTACCGGTACATCGTCCGGAAGTTCATGCTCGAGCCGTTCGAGCCTGAGTTTCCGGAGCCACACCAGACGGTGTACGATGCCCCCAAGGGCAAAATAGGGGTATATGCCGCCTTCTTCGTCTATGGGAATCTTAGGTTCCCATTGACGAAGTTTGTATACCGTGTTCTGGATAGACACGGTGTGCACCTGACGGAGGTACACCCAATGGCGATCGCCAAGATCCGCCATTTTGAGTGAGTGTGCCTCATTCTTGGCGTGGATCCCCACGTCGACCGCCTAATGACCTTCTACTCCTGGAGGTGCATCCAAGGCTGGTACACCCTGGTCACCCGGATCAAGGGTTTGAAGATCTGCGCTACCGAGCGCAGTCTTCGGTCTTGGAAGCGGGAGTTCTTTTACATCTCTGCCCGTGTCGTCCCTATAGCGATGACATTTAAGAACGGGAGAGCTCTCCCCAGCCTTCACGCCTCCAACTACCAGGAGGCGGAATGGTTCTCCAAGATTTCCCGGATCCAGACTCCGGTTTACCGCTTTCCGGAGTCCGGGATGGTGATGCTCGGTATGAGCAGGGTGTGGAAGGAAGCTGGGGCGGATGCACCACAGATTCCCATCGTACTTGAATACGGTTTGAACTTTATCCCTTACGGTATGCTCCGTCTTCTTTGTTGATTTAAGGTTTTTTCTAACTGTTTTTTTTTTATTTCAGAGGGAAATGACTTGCAGTCCCTCCTGCATCCGCGGGAAGCTGACGGTCCCGCTCGGTTGGGTACTCGCGCTCTTGACGAGAACGAGTTGCCCATCCTTGCGCAGACTGCGGATCGGTTTGTGGAGGCCTACCCGCCAGGCCACGAAATACTGAGCGCCACGCGGCCAGATAAAAGACTATTTAACCCTCGCCCTCTGAATGCTGAAACCTCTGCCGGAATTTCTCTAATCTTGTCATCTTCTGATGAGGAATCCGCATATGATCATTTTCTTGTGCGGAAGAAGAAGGCTGCTGGCGGGAAGGGCAAGGCGAAGGTAGCCTCCACCGCCGACCAGGTGAACCGGTCTGAGTCGGAGACCGAGAGTGAAGAGGCGGCGGGGAACCCAGGTGGTTTTGAGACCACTGCTCTGGAGGTTGAAACGGCTGTCACCTCCGAGCAGCCCAGGACGACGACGGTGACCGGTACGAAGAGGCCGGCTCCATCGGGTTCGTCCCCGCCTGTTCGCACCTTCAAGCTCAAAAAGACCCGTAAGTGTACACAACTTTAACTTCATATCTTTCCGCTATTATACTTATATATCTTGTCTTCGTGCAGGCGTGGATGCTACGGCATTCCAGAGTGGAGCGGGAGGGAGCAGCTCTGGACCCATGAAGATAGGTTTGGTCAACCTACCCGAGGCGATGACCCAGGCGGCTACGCCTGCTTGCAGTACTGGTTCAGTTGCTCATCCCGTTGAGCCAACTGTTCCAGCTGTAACATTATCCCCGCCGGCTGTCAGTGCCATTTTCACAGAATCCATCACTGAGCCGGCGGTGATTTCTCTTGCGGGTTCTTCCGCAGCCGCGGCCACGGTTGTGAGTTCACCTCCGTTGGTTTCCACCGCGGCAGCCTCCACCATGCCTCCTCTGGCGCCTGCGACTACGGCCAGTCCTTCAGGTACGTTTGGGGTTGGGGCGTCTAGCCAATCCCTGCCTCCTTCCCGTCTCCTTGACCTTTTGGATGGATATCCCTTAGGTTCAGGTGATGGGTTTGGTGGCTATCGGCCTGTTATCGACCCTACAGGTGCGTAGGGTTATTTTGGCCTATATCCCTTTCATCATTTCTCTCTTAACTGTTTTTTGTTTTATTGCAGTTCGTGATTCCAACGAGGTGTACGCTCCTCGGTGGAAGATCCGCCGGGGAACGACCCTCCGGACTGCTGAAGATTGCGTCGATGGGCGCGTCACGCCGCCCCAAGCGGTGCGCTGGGGGAGGCCATGGCCAGCTACCAGGAAGGTAGGCTGTCCAACGAGCTCCGAATCCTCCTCGCCCGTATGCAGCCGCGCGTCGAGCTACTTTGTCGTGAAAACGACAAGTTAAAGACGGCGCGTAGCCTTGAAGTGGCTCAGGCGCGGGCTATCCGGGAGGAGAATGCGAAGCTTGCCGCCGTTGCTGCGGAAAAGGAGAAGGCCTTCAAGGCCCTTGAGGTTGACGTTCAGGCTCGTCTCGAGGCCCGTTCCAAGGCCGCCCAAGCTGTTAATGAACAGCTTCGGTTGGCTAAGGAAACTGCACGGAACGCAACCGAGAGGGCCACCAAGGCTGAAGCTGCTGCTGAGCCTCTACGCATCGAGAATGAGGAACTTAAAGCCAAATTAGAGAGGCTCCAGCAGGCTCATGATGCTTTGGCCATGGAAGATGCCAAGAAGCTCCAAGAGATCTTGGACCAGAGGGGGGTGCTTGACCACACTGAGCGTAAGCTAAAGGGCGTCGAAGAGGCTGCAGCCAAAGATGTGTTGCTTGCCAACCTTACAAAGAACGAAGCCGAACGCGCCCATAATGAAGCTCAAGCTGCCCTCCAGGAGGCTCTGGTTACCAAGGAATGGCTTCTTCGAGAAGCGTTGTCGCAGGTATGCGCAGTTTCACAATTTCTTTACGCTTTTTCTTACACTTTGAAGAGTTTTTGATATACTTCTGTTTTTTAGGTTGTGCATCGGGTGTTCACGAACACATCATATGACGATGCGATGAGCGCAGCCCTCAACGCTTCTCATGAGGATGGGGAAAAGGCTGGCTTCCTGCTTGGTCTAGGGTTTGTTGAACAAGGCATTCCGCCTTCCAACTTCCCTCTTTACAATGTGGATACTGAAGCTGCGTATGACCAAGCAGTGAATCAGTATGCCGCCTTCCCGCATCCGGTGGTGGAGAAGGTAAACGAGATTGCTGCTGCTGATGATGGGCTAGCTATCCTCAAAACTTTCCTTGAACCGCCACACTCTACTGATGGTGCGGGTCCAAGTGGGAGTGGTCCTGAAGCTTGATACTTTAGATCCCTTTCCACCATTAGAGTAGATTTTTATGTTTGTAGACTTCTAATTTTGTATGCGGGTATGTACCCAGCAATTCTTGTAATGTTTGAATGTTGATGGAATAAAAATTATTTGTTAATGCCTTGCCTTGTTTATTTCGCTCATATTTTGTTTTAACTTAGCAATTTCTTTAGTACTTAGATAAGTTAACTTTTCAACGTGGCAGATAATAAGTTAAAGTTTTGCTTCCTCTTTCGTGATTGTGCGGATAAGACCGTCACTTTCACTTAGTAGGATGGCTAAACTTTACCTATATCTGACCTGCGTGGAAGTTTTCCTCATCTTTTCCTTTGAAATTTTCTAAGTGTTTTGAATAAGTTAACCTTTCGACGCGCGGTTGCCAATAGGTCAGTGTTCAGTTTCCTTTATCATGATTGTGCGGGTAGGACCGTCACTTTCATTTATTGGGATGACTAAATTTCACCTATAGCTGACCTGCGTGAAGGTTTTCCTTAGAAATTTTTACCGTTTTATGTGTTTATGCGGGTTTTGCCGCCTTCCACACGCAACGACTTACTTCTTCCCATATTTATGCGGTAAATACCGGCATATCAGCGTGGGAAGTTCATAAGTATAAAGGTAAGGCTATCAACACAATGTGAAAGGAGAATCGTTTCCATTAGAAGTGGCTCTAGGCCTTTTCTTTACAAGTTTGGAATTGATCTACATGTAACATTTGCGTAATTGAGCTCCGTTCCATGTTCTTGGGATAGGAGTGCCATCGAGCCGGTATGCGCCTTTTCCCAAAACTTCTTTGATAATGTACGGTCCTTCCCAGACCGGTGCCAGTTTTCCTGGGCGCTCTTGGGTTGAAGCCTCGTTGTTACGCAATATGTAGTCTCCTACATTGAAGTTGCAGAGTTTTACCCGCGTGTTGTAGTACTTTTGCATTTGTCGCTTGTAGTTTTCTTCACGCGCTGCGGCTAAGTCTCTGCGTTCCTCGGTTAGCATAAGGTCTAACCGTCTTTCCGCATCATTGTCTTCTGGCTAAATCAAGACCCTTGGTGAGGGCAAACCAATTTCGACTGGGACCATGGCTTCAGTGCCATAAGTGAGGCTGAACGGGGTTTCTCCCGTACTGGCCTTTTTCAGCGTTCTGTTTGCCCAAAGGACGTGTGGAACTTCGTCTACCCAGCCGGATCTGTGTTTCAGGAGTCTTTTCTTTATGCCTTCGACGATGCTTTTATTTGCTCTTTCCACCTCACCTTACCTTGCGGGTGTGCCACTGAGGTAAAGGTGTGGGTGATTTGAAGTTCTTCTAGCCACTTTTGTAGCTTCTTGTCAGCAAAGTTGGTGCCGTTATCACTCACCAAAGTCTGTGGAAGTCCAAAGCGACAAATAATAAATTCTCAAATAAATTTTTTAATATGTTTTGCGGTTGTTTGGGCTAAGGGTTTTGCTTCTATCCACTTGGTGAAGTAGTCGATGGCTACCACTAGGAACTGAACGTTTCCTGCTGCAGTAGGAAATGGGCCTGTCACATCGATGGCCCACTTCTGAAATGGCCATGAAGAGGTGACTGGAACAAGTTCATTCTTCGGGCGATGCGTGTTGGGTGCGTAGAGCTGGCAAGACCTACACTTTCTGATGTATGCCAGCGCATCCATATGCATCCCCGGCCAAAAGTATCCCGCGTTGTTTAGCTTAGCTACATCAGCGCGTGGACCTGCGTGTACTCCTCAGATGCCTTCGTGTACTTCCCTTAGGAGGTAGTCAGCATCCTGGTTGTCCACGCATCTTAAGAGTGGGCCAAGAAAGTTACGTCTGTAAAGGATGTCATCGATGAGTTGATAGTTTAATGCTTTACAACGTATTTTTCTTGCCTGTGTTTTTGACTCTGGTAGTATACCCGCTACAAGGTAATTTATTATCGGTGTCATCCACGTTTCTGTGCCGGTTTGGATGACACAAATTTCCTTGTGCAGGACTGATGGTGCTTCAAAGAGTTCAATGCGGATGTCCTTTCCCAAATGGGTGAAGGCTAATGATGCAAGCTTTCTTAACGCATTCGCAGATTTGTTTTCGCTACGCTTGACGTGTATGACTTTACAATCATTAAAATCGCGCATAAGGGTTTTTGCTTGTGCGAGGTACAGGGCCATTGTGTCGTTCACGGCCGTGTACGTTCCGTTTATCTGGTTGGCTACTAACATGGAATCCACGTGGGCTTCCAAGTTTTTCACTCCCATTTTACGCGTAATTCTCAGCCCTGCCAAGAATGCTTCATACTCGGCTTCGTTATCCGTACTTGGAAAATCCAGTCGAATAGCGTAAGTGTATTCTTGGCCTGCTGGGTTGGTTAATTTCAACCCTGCGCCTGAACCCTCGTTGCTGGCTGCTCCATCAGTGTAGAGTCGCCAGACATCATTGATGTCCTGTGCTGGGGAGGGTTGAGCCTCCTCCTGGCACTCTTTCTCCCGCGAAGCGGGGACTTCTGTAATAAAGTCGGCTAGGACCTGGCCTTTCATAGCTGGTCTTGGCTTGTACTTTATCGCATATTCCCCCAACTCAATTGCCCATTTGGCTAGACGTCCCGATAATTCGGGTTTGCCTAGAACGTTTGCGAGTTTGAAGTTGGTGAGAATGGTGATTGGGTGACCTTGGAAATATCGTCTTAGTCTGCGTGAAGCTTGTACAAGTGCTAAGACTAATTTTTCCAGGGTGGAGTACCGGGTTTCTACGTCTGTTAGGACACGGCTAACATAGTAAATAGGCATCTGGATACCTTTCCGCTCTACTAGCAGGACTGCCCCGGTCGCTCTATCTGTGGCCGAAAGGTATATGATTAATTCCTCCCTCGCTTCTGGTGTTGTGAGCGTTGGGAGTTCGATCAAGCGTGACCGAATTTCCTGAAAAGCTGCTTCCGCTTCTGGTGTCCAGCGGAAGTGCGTTTTCTTTAAACAGTTTCTCAATGTTGACACGAATGGGAACGACCTATCCGCATGGTTTGACAAAAAGCGGTTAAGTGCGACTAGGCGTCCATTCAGTGTCTGGGCTTGCTTGATGGTAGTAGGTGATTCCATTTTGATAATGGCTTCGACCTTTTCAGGGTTCGCTCTGAAGCCATCTTTAGTAACAATGACTCCCAAGAACGTCCATTCTTCCATCCCAAAGGAACACTTGCTCGGGTTGAGCTTCATGTTTATCTTTCTGAGCGTGTTGAAAGTTTCTTCGATGTCTTTCAACATCGCTTCTGGCTCAGGGCTTTTGATGACCAAATCATCCATGTAGACTTCCAAGTTTCTCCCAATTTGGGCATGAAACTCTTTGTCCATCAGGCGTTGGTATGTGGACCCTGCATTCTTAAGTCCGAAAGGCATCATTTGATAACAAAATGTGCCATCGGGCGTCCGAAATGCGGTTTTGTCCTGATCATCTACAGCCATGTGGATTTGATGGTACCCCTTATATGCGTCAAGGAAGCATTTAAGGCGAAACGGTGCTAATGAATCCACTTTGAGGTCAATTTCGGGTAACGGGTAACAATCTTTGGGGCATGCTTTGTTTAAATCTTTGAAATCTATACACATGCGCCATTGTTTGTTAGCCTTCGGTACCATAACGGGATTTGCAACCCATGTTTGATATCTACTAACGCGTACGATGCCCGCGTCAAGGAGTTCCTTGACTTGGGTTCTACACGCGTTAGCCTGTTCCGCCCCCATTACTCTGCGCTTTTGTATGACTGGCGTAAAAGCCGGGTCACACTTGAGCTTATGCTCTGCTTTACTTCGAGGTACACCAGTCATGTCAGCTGGTGTCCACGCGAAGATGTCAGCGTTTCTCTGTAGTAAGCGTTTGAGTAAGGTGCGCGTAGGATCAGCGATTGTTGGGCCAATTGTAACAGCCTGGTCAGGGTATTTGCCATTGAGGGCCCATTTTTTTGGTTCGGTAATGGTTGGTTTAGCCATCTTTGGTTTGGGTTTAGATGAGACGGATGCGATGCATACCTGGGGGATACCAGTGATCATCGCTACACCCTCAGCAGTTGGCCATCCCATCATGCCGTGGACTGAAGATACCACGGCGTTGAATCTTGCCATCCCGTCTCTCCCGAAGAGAATGTCGTATGTGTGATGTGGCTTCCTCATTACGACGAAGTCCACGTCTTCTGTGCGGGAGTATTTCCCGTCCGTGAGAATGACGGGGAAAGATAGGATACCCAGGGGTGTTTGTGCTGCCGTCGAACCCTTCC
Organism: Bidens hawaiensis; assembly: GCF_021521415.1. NCBI lineage: Eukaryota > Viridiplantae > Streptophyta > Magnoliopsida > Asterales > Asteraceae > Bidens > Bidens hawaiensis. The sequence continues at coordinate 952,589 of NW_027491589.1, forward strand.
ATTGAGGCGTAAAACGTTTCTAGGCGTTCTTTGTCTTCGTCGTCTAGCTTGTCGAAGAACTACCTGTATATAACCGTTGACGAGGCGCCGTTGTCAGCAAGAGTGCGGGAAGTTATGTAATGCCCCAGCTGGCTTTTGATAACGATGGGGCCTTCCTTGCTGGGTCCTCCTGGCACTCGCGGGAAGTGCACCTCAGCTTCCTTCCATTCACATGGTTCTGTCGTTCGTCTTTTTCTTCCTCTGATGTTACCATGAACCATGTGGATGCTGATGTCAACGGGCTTTCGTCCATTGCCTTTATACCGGTTATCATTCTTTCCTCCATTCTTGATTGATGCCACAAGGTGTGCAAGTCTTCCATCCTTGACGAATGTTTCAACAATATCCTTCAAGGATGTACACTCCTCTGTACTGTGACCCTTTGTCCCGTGGAAGTCACAGAATTTACTCTGATCCGCATTAGGTCGTTGTCGGATCATTGGAGCTTTTGGCCATGGGAGTTTTTCGGTGGCAAATATCTCCGTGACGCTTTTGGTGAGTGGCGTCCACCGGTGTTTTCGGCTTGAAGGGTGCGTGTTATCCCTTCCGCCAACAAGAGGGCGAGAGCTGGATGAGGTGTCAAAGTTTACCCTTGACTACCAAATACCTAGCTTCCTCTTCTTGTTCTGCCGGGCGATCCGAACATTGTTTTCTCTGGTCCTCTGCGTGTAGAGATGTGTACTCTGGGGAAGATCCCTACCCAGTTGCTTCTCCGTCTCGGCAAAGCGCTTGGCCGCCGTCATGATGGCATCCCATGTGGATGGCATGCCGTCCTTACCCGTCAACGTGCGGATAAGCTCTGGGTATTCGGCGCCGTGGATGAAAGCGGCGCGAACAAGATCTTCACTTATGTTGCCCAGACTCAGCTTTTTGGAGTTGAAGCGAGTGATGAAGTCTAGTAAAGATTCATCTTCCTCTCTCACGCAGTTGAGGATCGTCCACTGCTCTTCAGTATATTTCCTCTGTTGACTGAAGTGTTGGCTGAACTTGTGTTGAAAGTCCGCCCAATCATAGATGTGATGGACCGAAAAACGATCAAACCACGCCCTGGCCGCTCCAACCAGCGTCATCTGGAACATATAACACCACGTGGGTTCCGTCCAGTTACTGACGGTTGCCCCCGCTATGAATCTGTTCAAGTGATCGTCTGGGTCGGATAGACCATCATAAGTGCCGATGTTGGACATCTGTTTGGCACTTCTCGGGGCGATTGCTTCCGCAATGTCCCTTGCAAACTTGGATGTTCCCGCATTTGCAGCAGTTGGTCTAAAGGTTTTGGAGAAGTCGTGTGGGTTTCCCCCCGCGTTCCTTGGTTTGAAGGTTTCTCCGAAATTCCTTCTTGGTTGGAAGTCCGTTTCTTTACGCTTCCCTTTCGCCCTATGGCGAGGGTTTGCGTCAGTGTCGGATTCGTCCCGATCATCGTCCGAATACTCGCACTCACTGTTCATGTTGAGCTGTTGTCGAGTGCTCCCGAACTCGTCAGCCTGTTGGAGTGAACGCAAGCGTTCATCCAACTCAGCTTGGAATTCCTTTTGACGTGCTTCGGCCCACGCCTTAACTTGATCGAGTGTTTGGCGAGGGAGCCTCGTCTGTTTCTCCAACTGGGCATCAGTGAACCCTAGTGAAATATTGTTTACTGCACTTGCCCCGGCTTGGGTAACCGGGGTAGTGTTCGTAAAATTTGTGTAACCGCCGGTGTTCCCCCCAATAGCTGGGGTTGTGGTTACCGGGGTTTCTTGGTCACTTACTGGCTTTGGGACCGGAGTAACGTTAACCATTTTTTCAGAAGTTTTGAAAAAACTGAATTAGTTCTAGCTTTTATGCACGGATGGCGCCAATGAAGAAACACTAATCGACCCCGAGTAGATTATGGATAATCTGGGGGTTAAGTAATGTTTCCCACAAGGGTTAGGTCCGGCAAAGAAGGATGTTCTTCAGATGACCTGCAAAACAGACACCGTGAGCTCGTCACTGAGAAGGGGGGGTTCCTCCTTGTGACCACCCTCCGGCGTGAGAATCAGACTAGATTGCTCTGAATATAAGTGTATATTGAGAGAAATAGCTAGTGAAGGTAAAATACCAGATTATCATACCGTTCCAAGGTGTTGGAGTATTTATAGCCGAAGGTAGGTTTCCAAGCAGGTACAGCCAGCTGTAGAATATTCCTGTTCTACCAACTATGGGCTACGCACGTGCCATGCTGGTTGGTGGGTAGGCAGCGGCTGATAGTGACCGGGCCGGCTGTGTACTATTCCTTTTCCACCAACTGCATGCTATGTGTGTGCCACGACAAGGGTTGGTGAGTAGGCAGCGGCTAATAGTGACAAATAGTACTAGAGCATGCTCCTCGTACTGTTTGTCGGTGAGCTGTCACCCTGTGATTGGTTCATGGGCTGCTTTGGTCAGATTTTGTCTATTTTGTCCATACCTTGGCAGGTATAGTACAAAAGATCTTCCAGAAGCATACGGACTGGCTCACTTGGGCGGGAGTATTCCCGCCTTGCTCATTCCTTCAGGTGACACTGAATTATTTAGTGCCTTGTGCGTATAGCCTTGCTATTAGTGCGGGTAGCCTTCCCTGATGGCTTGTATCCGCAGCTGCGGGGACAGGCGGGGTACTTCACCATTGGGAGGCTTTCCCTGCAGGAACAGCTGGCGTACTGCGCGTAAGGTCTTCATCTCTGAGCATGGTGGGTCCTGCGGAACCAGTTGGTCCTTGCGCAAACGTCCCTCTTCAAGGTGAGTCTTGCGGGTCCAACTGGGCTCTGCTGGGACCTACCTCTTCACTTAGTGTTCATACTTACAAACGGTAATGGTAAATTCCAACGACGTCTAAACATCCAAAAAAAATTTAAGTAGGATTTCGGTTGTCAATCATATCTTATTGTTTAATATGTCGTGTTAAGGTTGACATGTTTAATCAAACCGGAAGTGTTTGGGTTGGCATTTTTAAAATTAAACGGGTCGTGTTAGGATCAATTTGTTTACCCAATTAAACTTGCATCTTACGCACTATAAATAAAATGGATCGTATAAGGGTCAGTCTTGGGGTTGGTGGGCAGAGACAACGTCCCTTAAACAACTAAATGTTCTAAGTTCAAGTCCCGGAAACTACTAAAAATTTGTCTTTAAAAAAATTTAATAATAAATAAATAAACGTGTCAACTTGACGGATCTGTTTAATAATTTAAAGGGATATAAATGATACCTGGAACTAATTTTCCTTTTATGTTATATGTATGATAAATAGTCCTCAAGGGACACACTGGATGATAAGCTTTAATGAACTACAAGTTGAGGGTTTAAGTCTTACTATTCTAGCCTTCTAGGTATATCATATATGGGTTAATAGAATTAGTAGATTAAATGCCATCTAAAAAAAGGTGTTATAATTATATAATTAAAACAACAAAGACAACAAGAAAATAAAGAAACCTTTGTATGTTAATTGGGATAATTACATAATAATGTTTGTACGTTGTTGCTTGTTTGTGCTAGAACGTTTGGATTGCTACATGGTCCGAAACTCATCGGGGTGGGGCTCAATATATGGATTGTAACATGAATGTGTCCAGATTTGTTTCATATCAAACGCACACTGGTCAAGAGATGTGCCTCTCTTCTAATAAGTTCTAGTCAGGGATAGCTCTTGACAACGGAGGCACTACAAATGACCTCACCGTGACACTACGTTAAGTAGTCTCACTATTATGTGTAAGGAAAATCAAGTCCATTAAGTTGCTACTTGGACTAATCAACATATCCTATGATAAGACATTGAGTTTGATGATGAATGCGATGTTCGTCCTAGATAGTATTAGTTCTGAAATATCTCATCTTTAAAACCGACTGGAGTCCAACGAGGGTTATCTCCCAAAAGGTACACAAATTTACGTACAAGTACATACTAGCTTAAGGGCGTTCACTAGTCGGTTCGAACATGGTAAAATATATACAAAACAAATCAGGTGATTTTAGTTTTGAGATTGTTTGATTGTTTGATGATAAGATTTGTGATTACACATACAAATAGGTAACATGTCATAATATCGAAAACAATATGAAAATGACTCTAATTATATTATGCACTTACATGAATTACGTATAAATTCAATGATCCTGGACACACGTGTGTAGAGAGATAAAGGCCAAAGTAGAAGAGACCAAGTTGGACCTTTCTGAGTTTTAGAATCTTGTGGTGTTTGTCGATTTGTTGGACCATCTATCTCAAAGTTAAATCAAACGGCCTACTTTATTGACCTTTTCTCTACACCTTTTTAAATAATCAAAAAGCTACTATTAACCACATGTTTTGTAGTTTAAAAACAAGGGTTGCTTTTATTTCGATTCTACCAACTGAAATTTTTAATAATATATTATTAAAGCTAGGTTAGATAAAATCATAAAACGATCGGTAGATCTATTTTAATTAATAATTTCGTACGGTTTTTCAAAACGATGCCTATAGTTCATGTAAAGGTTTATATTTTTATTAACTGAGAATTTGTTTGGAAGTATGAATCAAAGTCATGGAACACTGGAACCCACTGTCCACTGAATTTGAAAAGGTTAGCAAGGAAGTATATTAAGAAAGAGATAATTATATGGTACGGCACTTTCCATCACAACTTTGACACGGCACTTTTCTTTATTGTTCTTCTATTTGTCTTTTGCTAATCACTCGATCTCTCCTTAATTAGACAATCCGTAGTGAGCTACGTACTGAGGTGTTTTGAGCTACAAAAACTATCCTCAAAACACCTCTATACTCTTCCCCGTCGTCACTGGGGAAGAGTTGTCCAATCAAATTGTTTTGTTTTTAAATATATATTAAAATAATAAAAAAATAATTATTATGTAATAATTAAAAAGGGGTTATGAGATATTTTACCACTAAATCACATTTTTCAAATCTTTTCATTGCTGGTTGGGACACCATGTGTTGCAAAATGCCCCTATTTGGAGCGTTACTGCTACACATGGTCTTTCCATTCCTTTGTTTATCCATCATATATCATTACATTATTATTTGATCAATAACATGAGGGTGGTGATGGTTAAGGTTTAAGATCTTTAGATTTCATATTTGAAACCTGACTCAAAAGGTTTTCCTACAGTGACATGGTTTCCTCTTTGATGATGTTTCAGGATTAGCAAGGCTTGTAGTATTAAAATCAGTATGAACAGTTAAAATCTCCAGGGCCGGCCCAATAGCTTTAATGAGCCAAGTCAAGGCTTGAGGCCTCCAAACAAGAAAGGCCCCCATTTTATTATAACTTAATTGTAAATAATAGGGCTTTTGATTTTTCCTTAGCGATATTAAAGTTTTTAACGGCAAGATGGTGAGAATTCAATTAATCAATTTGCAATTAATCATCCTTTAAAGCATAATGCAATTAATTGAAATTGGAAATTGGAAGTTAATGGGAATTGGAATTGACAACCGTTAATTACCAATTGCCTTCAAATTACATTTATTGTGTGTGTGGTCAAACTTTCAAGGTTAGTTTAATCTAATCAATTTATCTATTCAATTATATGTATTGATTGTTATTTGCTACTTAGTGATTAGAATAATGTTAATTTGTTCTTTGATTCTTTATTGAACACCTAAACACTACAAATTAGAACTTTGTTGAATCGTTAAATTGATTATTAATAAATTAATACAATCGTCGGTACCAATCTCGAAAAAGAGTATGTCTGGACAAATTTTTGAAAAAGGCCCCAACTTTTTAATTCGATTGAGGCCTCCGAAAACCTTGGGCCGCCACTGAAAATCTCATATTAGGAAAATTCACTCAAATATTGGAGATGTTCGAGACTGTTAAAAAAGACATTATGATTTGATATCTTAAATTATAAGCTAACACATCTAATTTTGGATTTCACCTTATAACATACATGATTTTGGACTTCTACTTGTAACTTACAACACACCCTTCGTTCCTTCGGTAGGCATATTAGTATACAACTTAAACACAAAACAACCATAACAATTGTCATTCAATCACACCAAATTAGATTTTTAGATTGGTGAAGCCTTTTGGGCTTGGATACTTTAGTTGACATGGAGAACTATTGGGGGTCAAGTTTATTCAATTGCAATGGTTGTTTTGAGAAAACAGAAAAAGTTTTGGATTGAATGCGAAATTTTTTTTGAACTTTAAATAAAATGAGTATTTTGTTTTACATATAAATTTTTAAGGAGATTTTTTGTTTTACGTGTAAAATGTTAATGAAAAATGTTATTTTACATGTAAATTATTAGATTTTTGCATGCAAAATCTTAAAGAAACTGTTATTTTACTTGTAAAATGTTAATGAGATTTGTTGTTTTTACGTGTAAAATGTTAATAAAAGGTGTTATTATTTATGTAAAATATTAATTTTTACATGTAAATTCTTAAAGAACTTTTGTTTTACATGTAAAATATTAATTTTTACATGTAAAATTTTAAACTACTGTTGTTTTAAATGTAAAGCGTTAATAAGATTTGTTATTTTACGTGTAAAATCTTAATTAAAAATGTTATTTTATATGTAAATCTTTAATGATATATGTTGTTTTACATGTAAAATGTTAATGAAAAGCCCCCCCCCCCCCCCAAGTTAAGAAAACATAAACCCGCAACTAAGTTTGAGTTTTTTTTTTGGAACATGGATGCTAGATATTTATTTTTTTTTTGGTTTTTTACATTATATATATATTTTTAATTAAATTTTCGATTTTTTTTACCGAGAATGTTATATAAACATTTTGGTTTTTTTACTTTTATGTTTTTTTTTCTATAATTTTTTTTTTAATATTTAGGGATTTTTTTCTTTTAAAAAATAATGTGATGTAGTTTATTGATGGTGTACCATAAGGATGTATTAACCCAATTAGCAAAACTAAAAGAACCCAAATCCAAAATCTAATTGAACCTGAAAACCGAAATCACAAAACCGAAAAAAAACAAAAACTAAACGGTTTTGGAAAAACAAAAACAATACTATGGTTTCTGATTATTGTTTAACCCAAAACCGCACCGTGCACGCCCCTAATTATAACCTAAAACCAATGTTTTCAGACCAGACCCGTATGTCAAACCAAATGCCTTACCGGGTTTAAAGGTCGGACCGACACTAGAGGACGAATCAGTGTTTGACCCGGATGACGTCATAAATAATTTAAATATATATTTACATATAAAAATAATAATAACAAAAAATAATAATAATACAGACTTTAATGTTTATTTATGCTACATACGTTGCTTTTTAAATATATATAATTTATGTTTGATCTATGAAAACATCAATTAAGTTTGGTTGGTTGACTCATAGGGTAATTTATTAAAGTTTCTATCTTCAAAATGACCCAATTTCGAATCCCGACTTGCACATTTCATTTTGGATTTCACTGACCCGACCTGGTATAGGGACCGAGTCCCAGTCGAACCATACCGGGTTTCAAAACACTGCCTAAAACACCTCACTCGTGCATGGCAAAGGTGAAGTCACATTAAAGCCCATTAGTATATTGATCATCATACTAATATAATTTAACACAAAAAATGTTATGTTATGACCTTACGAAATTACTCATGATCCAGAGTACAAATTTACTTTCATGTAACACAAATCATTATATCGTTAACGTAGTATTAATAAAATACGAATAAAGTATTAAAGCAATGATGAAAGAGGTAAAGAATATGAAGTAAAAGTTTCACTACTTTGAGGTTGTTGATCACATGTCTTGGTCATACAAGAAACTCTTGGTTTTGTGACGGGGTTTTCTAGGAACACTTATCATTTTTTTAAAATACATCCTTATACAGGGACCCGATACGTCATGTATAAACCTATACGGGACGTTTATGAGGGTGTCGGGTGTCCCTAGTGAGACCATTGATGATGTCGCGAATGATGTTATGTGCAAACCTGCACCTTAGTGTAATCGACCATGGATGTTGACTTTTATGCCAGTCCCTTATACCATTTCAATTTCTTGACTTTTCAATCTGTTTATCCTTTGCGGTTTAGTATCTCTTAATCGTATGGGAGACCGTCAACCTCTAACCGCAAATGAAATAAGCAATTGGAAGTTTAAATAAGAGACAAATTGTATTTAAAGGATAGTTCAATACAATAGCGATATCTTTGTATTAAATTATATATAGTGCCTTTTGAGCATGGTTAAACTATGCGACTTTAAATAATAATACTAAAATTCTTTACCCTTCTATGATATATTGTACCACCCCTACCCCTTTTACATATTGTCTTATTATGCTTGTAATTCACACCCACATATTTATCAATGACTGAGCTACTCATACCAATGTTGTAAAAGTAGGTCTATAAGGCCGGGTACTCTTCGGGTACTCTTCGAGTACTCCCTACAAGGTATGGTGCCGAGGGGAGTTTCTTTAACTCCGCCTAGTTACTAAAAATTGTTCAAATGTGGTCAACATTAGTCAGAATCACATCTAGTCGGTTAACTTGAGTCTATTTTCACTTAAAAAATACAACATAATTCGTATTTCTATAATATTAAAGAACGAATATCATTTTTTCAATTAATAATTAACATTTTTTCGAATAATTTAGTGTTTAAAAATGTATTTCTCTTATTTATATTGATATTTCCTTATTCTGCTATAAATATTAGTAAACTTATGATATCTGAAATATATGTATTACCCAAAAATTAATTTTATTTATGTATATCATGTCCGAGTACTCTCTGAGTACCCCTGAGTACTCTGAGTACTCCCTCCAAAGGAATCGGCCGCCTATTGACCGCCTAACGACTTTTACAACATTGACTCATACAGCTCTAGGTTTGACCGAACTCATTCTGTTTTCGGTTTTATTTAGAGCTTATGTTAGTGTATTAATGAATGAACTCATTCATTTTTAGCTAGAGGTTTTACTATTATTTCTCACAACTAATTGAAGAATGGTTTTTACTTTTCATAATTAGATTTGTTAAACTTATTTAACGTTTTCTAAAGTTTCTTTTTTTAAACAGGATAACCAAAGGATAATTTTTGTTATTTACGGACATGTTATTGATAAAATGTTCGGGTTAAAGTTATTAGCTAATAATAGTTTTTGTGTTTCTAGAGTTTTAGTTACAGTATAATAGTTCTAGACTTAAAAGGTTATATATGGTTCTGCAGTAAATATAAGTTATGCGACCCAATCCGATCCGACCCGAAAACTTTGACGCTGTATAGTAACAAATCAATTCTTTAAAAACGGCGAACCCATAAGAAAAAACTCTTGGCTCCGGCACTGTATTTTAATACATGTATATCCTATACATCATAGCGAAATTCATCCGTGCGACGTAGCGGAAATTCAGTCGGCGTCAATTCGGTTCATTACGATACCCACATTCTCTATGGCAACTAAATGAGAAAACTCAGATAATAAAGTCATGTTCTAAAGGATATGAACACGTGTTTTACAACGAACGGAAACCATAAAAGCTATTTTCTTTCTATAATATCGAAACCGGTACCGATGTTATCTGCTCGGAATCGGCATATCGGAACTCCTATAGCTTATGTTACCAAAAAGAACATCTATTCTGAAACATATATGTTTTCAACAAACTATTGGTTTGTCGATAAAAAATTTATACGCAACCGTCAAAACCATAAAAATGCATATTGGTACGAGTTCTGATAATATCGATGCCGAACTGATGTTGTTCGGTCTCGTATCCTCACTAAACGATACGATATGGACACTCATATAGATGACAATATAAAAAAATGCTCGATATTGAGTACAACTCGTTTAATAACCAAATTTATGCTGAAATTCCGAGAAAAAAAAATAATAAATACAACTGAACATTCAATTACTAAAAACTTCTTAACAAATGCAAATTATTAGGGAAAATAAATTGAGTGAAATAAATAAATTGAAAACGTGTATTATTTATAATATAAGAGGTGAAAATGCACCTTAAAAATTTATCATTGTTCATATTGTCCTTCGTATACAATACATATATTAGTATTATAGTATACCAAATCAGTCGTCAATGTGAATATGATGAGGGGGGGGGGGGGGGGGTAACTCACTTATTCAAATTGATCTTAAAGAAATAGTGTTGTAACAAACTCATGTAACTTTTTAGACATTTGTTATGTCTTTAATTAACTGCATGTAAATTGACAACAAACGTTCTCCGATATGTTGGCTAATGTATGCTAAATTGTATCTAACACATTTTTTTTAAATCATTTTGTCCTTTGTTAGTTTGTATCAGAGCTCCTTAGCTTATTGATGTCAATTGTTAACGGTGTTCAACAACCTAGTTGAAGAGGTAGGTCCCAGCAGAGCCCAGTTGGACCCGCAAGACTAACCTTGAAGAGGGACGTCTGCGCAGAAACCAACTGGATCCGCAGGACCAACCATGCTCAGAGACGTGACGTCCTTACGCGCAGTACGCAAGCTGTTCCCGCAGGAAATGCCTCCCAATGGTGAAGGACTCCGCCTGTTCCCGCAGCCTCGGATACAAGCCATTAGGGAAGGCCACCCGCGCAGCAAGGCTACACGCACAAGGCACTTAGCTCTCAATCATTCAGTGTCACCTGAAGGAATGAGCAAAGCCGGGAACAATCCCGCACAGTGGCGGGAGGGGGAATACTCCCGCCCAAATAAGCTAGTCCGTACAATACAGGAAGATCTTCTGTACTGTACCTGACGAGGTATGGGCAAAAGATCTAACTAAAGATACGACAGCTTATTGACAACAGTATGGCGAGCAGCATGCTCCTGCACTGTATGTCACTATTAGCCGCTGCCTACTCACCAACTCCTGTCATACCACGTGCGTAGCCGGCAGTTGGTGGAAAAGGAATAGTATACAGCAGGCCTGGTCACTATCAGCCGCTGCCTACCCACCAACTACCAGCAGGGCACGTGCGTAGGCTACTGTTGGTTGAACAGGAATACTATTCAGCCGGCCACACCTCCTTGGAAACCTACCTTCGGCTATAAATACCACAAATGGTATGACCATCTCATCTTATCTGATATCTTATCATATTATCATCATATTATACCTGATATCTGCTCTAGCAATCTCTTAATATACATTTATATTTAAAGAGCAATCTAGTCTGATTCTCACGCCGGAGGGTGGTCACAAGGAGGAACCCCCCCCCCCTTCTCAGTGACAAGCTCACGGTGTCTGTTTTGCAGGTTATCAGAAGAACCAACCAGATTTGAGATACCA